>NW_027136302.1:1571875-1886250 GCF_039906515.1 Pseudorca crassidens | reverse complement strand
GTGTCTGGACGGGCAAATTTAACTCTCATTTCCCACCAGGAAGAGGAATTAACCAAAGGCTCAGCGTGCCGTGCCGGAACCAGATTAGGGCCTGAAGCCATCCTGCGGTGTTGCGGCCAGGTCACAAGAAATCGAGTTGAAGAAAGGAGCTCAGGGGCACTGTAATTCACAAACCTGCAGACTTATAAATGACAGCTATCGTCCAAAAATATACTGAAGTAAGGCTGCCAAGAGGACTTGAAAGCGGGGCAGAATTGCAGGAAACTGATTTCAGGAGGTAGACTGGAATTGCATTGAAAGCATAGGAAAAGAGGCAGAACGTCCACAATGATGCACTTGGCCAAAAAGGGCGTATGCGTTTTTTCCTGTATATATTCAGGAAAAAACGCATACGCACTTTTTGGCCAACCAAGCAAGCTTGCAAAGGAAATCTGCACTACAATGAAGTCTCACTTCCCCCCGGTCAAAAGGGCCATCTGAAAAAAGTGTAAAATCCAGAAAGGCAGGACAGGCCATGGAGAACTGGGAGCCTTGTTATGCTGATGGGCGGGATGTAAATTGCCAACAGACACTCGGGAGAAGTGTATGGTGTTTCCTGACACATCTAAAAAACAAAGCAACAGAGCCTAGGACACTTCCACTTATGGTCCTATAGCTTAGGGAAATTAAAATCAAAAAGACACAGCCACCCCAAAGTTTGGGATGCCTCTGTTTACAAGAACCTCGTTTACCGTACGAGTTCAATATCACAGAAACTGAAAAATGCATAAAGAACTTGTGGTACTTACGTACAATGCAGTATCACTCAGCAATGAAATCTATGTCATCAGGCCCGTAGCAGCATAATGAGTGGATTCAGGTACGATGATTCTAACTGAAATAAGTCACACAGAAAAAGAAACACCATAAGATATCACTAATACATGGAATGTAAACTTGGCTACACAGGAACTGAATTCCAAAACAGAACAGGGTCTGAAATTTAGAAAACCAACTTATGCTTGCTTAAGGGTAAAGGTGAGTTGGGGTGCTGCATAAAACCAGAGATTGAAATGAGCACAGATAATGTTCCTTAAGCCAAATATGGAATAGACAAGAGCTACTCCTTGCTCAACGAAATGGACTCAACACCGCATATTAAACGCCTAAGAATGTACCTGACTAGTAAGTATCTTAAAACCTATGGATTGCTATGTCTCCGAAAGAGAATCAAGCATGTGTACAGGGGCATAAACGCAGCAGTGATAGGATTGGAGAGGTTCGGTGAGCAAATGAAGACCCTTTGAAGTCATATTGCATGGTACCCATTCCACGGGTTTCAACTACCCAGGTTTAAGGTATTCTTCCTTCAGCTAAAACATGCATGTGGAACCTAGAGTATGATCAACCATGTGATCGGGAGACATGTTCAAATATGTCTCAGTTTTCGTACCCTGGTACTCGGGTGCAACATTCCAGACGCTTTACTAACATCCTGCCGACTTGGAGAGTCAGTCCCTTTAACCTCCTGTTTGGCCCAGTTTGCAATTTCTGCGGAAGATGAACAGGAATAGGGAGAACCAATGAGAGACTAGCTGGAGGTGTCTGGACGGGCAAATTTAACTCTCATTTCCCACCAGGAAGAGGAATTAACCAAAGGCTCAGTGTGCCGTGCCGGAACCAGATTAGGGCCTGAAGCCATCCTGCGGTGTTGCGGCCAGGTCACAAGAAAGCGAGTTGAAGAAAGGAGCTCAGGGGCACTGTAATTCACAAACCTGCAGAGTTATAAATGACAGCTATCGTCCAAAAATATACTGAAGTAAGGCTGCCAAGAGGACTTGAAAGCGGGGCAGAATTGCAGGAAACCGATTTCAGGAGGTAGACTGGAATTGCATTGAAAGCATAGGAAAAGAGGCAGAACGTCCACAATGATGCACTTGGCCAAAAAGGGCGTATGCGTTTTTTCCTGAATATATTCAGGAAAAATCGCATACGCCCTTTTTGGCCAACCAAGCAAGCTTGCAAAGGAAATCTGCACTACAATGAAGTCTCACTTCCCCCCGGTCAAAAGGGCCATCTGAAAAAAGTGTAAAATCCAGAAAGGCAGGACAGGCCATGGAGAACTGGGAGCCTTGTTATGCTGATGGGCGGGATGTAAATTGCCAACAGACACTCGGGAGAAGTGTATGGTGTTTCCTGAAACATCTAAAAAACAAAGCAACAGAACCTAGGGCACTTCCACTTATGGTCCTATAGCTTAGGGAAATTAAAATCAAAAAGACACAGCCACCCCAAAGTTTGGGACGCCTCTGTTTACAAGAACCTCGTTTACCGTACGAGTTCAATATCACAGAAACTGAAAAATGCATAAAGAACTTGTGGTACTTACGTACAATGCAGTATCACTCAGCAATGAAATCTATGTCATCAGGCCCTTAGCAGCACAATGAGTGGACACAGGTATGATGATTCTAACTGAAATAAGTCACACAGAAAAAGAAACATCATAAGATATCAGTAATACACGGAATGTAAACTTGGCTACACAGGAACTGAATTACAGAACAGAACAGGGTCTCAAATTTAGAAAACCAACTTATGCTTGCTTAAGGGTAAAGGTGAGTTGGGGTGCTGCATAAAACCAGAGATTGAAATGAGCACAGATAAAGTTCCTTAAGCCAAATATGGAATAGACAAGAGCTACTCCTTGCTCAACGAAATGGACTCAACACAGCATATTAAACGCCTAAGAATGTACCTGACTAGTAAGTATCTTAAAACCTATGGATTGCTATGTCTCCAAAAGAGAATCAAGCACGTGTACAGGGGCATAAATGCAGCAGTGATAGGATTGGAGAGGTTCGGTGAGCAAATGAAGACCCTGTGAAGTCATATTGCATGGTACCCATTACACGGGTCTCAACTCTCCAGGTTTAAGGTATTCTTCCTTCAGCTAAAACATGCATGTGGAACCCAGAGTATGATCAACCGTGTGAACAGGAGACGTGTTCAAATATGTCTCAGTTTTCCCCCCTGGTACTCGGGTGCAACATTCCAGACGCTTTACTAACACCCTCCCGACTTGGAGAGTCAGTCCCTTTAACCTCCTGTTTGGCCCAGTTTGCAATTTCTGCGGAAGATGAACAGGAATAGCGAGAACCAATGAGAGACTAGCTGGAGGTGTCTGGACGGGCAAATTTAACTCTCATTTCCCACCAGGAAGAGGAAATAACCAAAGGCTCAGCGTGCCGTGCCGGAACCAGATTAGGGCCTGAAGCCATCCTGCGGTGTTGTGGCCAGCTCAAAAGAAAGCGAGTTGAAGAAAGGAGCTCAGGGGCACTGTAATTCACAAACCTGCAGAGTTGTAAATGACAGCTATCGTCCAAAAATATACTGAAGTAAGGCTGCCAAGAGGACTTGAAAGCGGGGCAGAATTGCAGGAAACCGATTTCAGGAGGTAGACTGGAATTGCATTGAAAGCATAGGAAAAGAGGCAGAACGTCCACAATGATGCACTTGGCCAAAAAGGGCGTATGCGTTTTTTCCTGAATATATTCAGGAAAAAACGCATACGCCCTTTTTGGCCAACCAAGCAAACTTGCAAAGGAAATCTGCACTACAATGAAGTCTCACTTCCCCCCGGTCAAAAGGGCCATCTGAAAAAAGTGTAAAATCCAGAAAGGCAGGACAGGCCATGGAGAACTGGGAGCCTTGTTATGCTGATGGGCGGGATGTAAATTGCCAACAGACACTCGGGAGAAGTGTATGGTGTTTCCTGAAACATCTAAAAAACAAAGCAACAGAGCCTAGGGCACTTCCACTTATGGTCCTATAGCTTAGGGAAATTAAAATAAAAAAGACACAGCCACCCCAAAGTTTGGGATACCTCTGTTTACAAGAACCTCGTTTACAGTACAAGTTCAACATCGCAGAAAGTGAAAAATGGATAAAGAAATTGTGGTATTTACTTACAAAGAAATATCACTCAGCAATGAAATCTATGTCATCAGGCCCGTAGCAGCATAATGAGTGGATTCAGGTACGATGCTTCTAACTGAAATAAGTCACACAGAAAAAGAAACATCATAAGATATCACTAATACACGGAATGTAAACTTGGCTACACAGGAACTGAATTCCAAAACAGAACAGGGTCTGAAATTTAGAAAACCAACTTATGCTTGCTTAAGGGTAAAGGTGAGTTGGGGTGCTGCATAAAACCAGAGATTGAAATGAGCACAGATAATGTTCCTTAAGCCAAATATGGAATAGACAAGAGCTACTCCTTGCTCAACGAAATGGACTCAACACCGCATATTAAACGCCTAAGAATGTACCTGACTAGTAAGTATCTTAAAACCTATGGATTGCTATGTCTCCGAAAGAGAATCAAGCATGTGTACAGGGGCATAAACGCAGCAGTGATAGGATTGGAGAGGTTCGGTGAGCAAATGAAGACCCTTTGAAGTCATATTGCATGGTACCCATTCCACGGGTTTCAACTACCCAGGTTTAAGGTATTCTTCCTTCAGCTAAAACATGCATGTGGAACCTAGAGTATGATCAACCATGTGATCGGGAGACATGTTCAAATATGTCTCAGTTTTCGTACCCTGGTACTCGGGTGCAACATTCCAGACGCTTTACTAACATCCTGCCGACTTGGAGAGTCAGTCCCTTTAACCTCCTGTTTGGCCCAGTTTGCAATTTCTGCGGAAGATGAACAGGAATAGGGAGAACCAATGAGAGACTAGCTGGAGGTGTCTGGACGGGCAAATTTAACTCTCATTTCCCACCAGGAAGAGGAATTAACCAAAGGCTCAGTGTGCCGTGCCGGAACCAGATTAGGGCCTGAAGTCATCCTGCGGTGTTGCGGCCAGGTCACAAGAAAGCGAGTTGAAGAAAGGAGCTCAGGGGCACTGTAATTCACAAACCTGCAGAGTTATAAATGACAGCTATCGTCCAAAAATATACTGAAGTAAGGCTGCCAAGAGGACTTGAAAACGGGGCAGAATTGCAGGAAACCGATTTCAGGAGGTAGACTGGAATTGCATTGAAAGCATAGGAAAAGAGGCAGAACGTCCACAATGATGCACTTGGCCAAAAAGGGCGTATGCGTTTTTTCCTGAATATATTCAGGAAAAAACGCATACGCCCTTTTTGGCCAACCAACCAAACTTGCAAAGGAAATCTGCACTACAATGAAGTCTCACTTCCCCCCGGTCAAAAGGGCCATCTGAAAAAAGTGTAAAATCCAGAAAGGCAGGACAGGCCATGGAGAACTGGGAGCCTCGTTATGCTGATGGGCGGGATGTAAATTGCCAACAGACACTCGGGAGAAGTGTATGGTGTTTCCTGAAACATCTAAAAAACAAAGCAACAGAGCATAGGGCACTTCCACTTATGGTCCTATAGCTTAGGGAAATTAAAATCAAAAAGACACAGCCACCCCAAAGTTTGGGATGCCTCTGTTTACAAGAACCTCGTTTACAGTACAAGTTCAACATCACAGAAAGTGAAAAATGGATAATGAAATTGTGGTATTTACTTACAAAGCAATATCGCTCAGCAATGAAATCTATGTCATCAGGCCCTTAGCAGCACAATGAGTGGATTCAGGTATGATTATTCTAACTGAAATAAGTCACACAGAAAACGAAACATCATAAGATATCAGGAATACATGGAATGTAAACTTGGCTACACAGGAACTGAATTACAGAACAGAACAGGGTCTTAAATTTAGAAAAACAACTTATGCTTGCTTAAGGGTAAAGGTGAGTTGGGGTGCTGCATAAAACCAGAGATTGAAATGAGCACAGATAAAGTTCCTTAAGCCAAATATGGAATAGACAAGAGCTACTCCTTGCTCAACGAAATGGACTCAACACCGCATATTAAACGCCTAAGAATGTACCTGACTAATAAGTATCTTAAAACCTATGGATTGCTATGTCTCCGAAAGAGAATCAAGCATGTGTACAGGGGCATAAACGTAGCAGTGATAGGATTGGAGAGGTTCGGTGAGCAAACGAAGACCCTTTGAAGTCATATTGCATGGTACCCATTCCACGGGTTTCAACTACCCAGGTTTAAGGTATTCTTCCTTCAGCTAAAACATGCATGTGGAACCTAGAGTATGATCAACCATGTGATCGGGAAACGTGTTCAAATATGTCTCAGTTTTCGTACCCTGGTACTCGGGTGCAACATTCCAGACGCTTTACTAACACTATCCCGACTTGGAGAGTCAGTCCCTTTAACCTCCTGTTTGGCCCAGTTTGCAATTTCTGCGGAAGATGAACAGGAATAGCGAGAACCAATGAGAGACTAGCTGGAGGTGTCTGGACGGGCAAATTTAACTCTCATTTCCCACCAGGAAGAGGAATTAACCAAAGGCTCAGCGTGCCGTGCCGGAACCAGATTAGGGCCTGAAGCCATCCTGCGGTGTTGCGGCCAGGTCACAAGAAAGCGAGTTGAAGAAAGGAGCTCAGGGGCACTGTAATTCACAAACCTGCAGAGTTATAAATGACAGCTATCGTCCAAAAATATACTGAAGTAAGGCTGCCAAGAGGACTTGAAAGCTGGGCAGAATTGCAGGAAACCGATTTCAGGAGGTAGACTGGAATTGCATTGAAAACATAGGAAAAGAGGCAGAACGTCCACAATGATGCACTTGGCCAAAAAGGGCGTATGCGTTTTTTCCTGAATATATTCAGGAAAAAACGCATACGCCCTTTTTGGCCAACCAAGCAAGCTTGCAAAGGAAATCTGCACTACAATGAAGTCTCACTTCCCCCTGGTCAAAAGGGCCATCTGAAAAAAGTGTAAAATCCAGAAAGGCAGCACAGGCCATGGAGAACTGGGAGCCTTGTTATGCTGATGGGCGGGATGTAAATTGCCAACAGACACTCGGGAGAAGTGTATGGTGTTTCCTGAAACATCTAAAAAACAAAGCAACAGAGCCTAGGGCACTTCCACTTATGGTCCTATAGCTTAGGGAAATTAAAATCAAAAAGACACAGCCACCTCAAAGTTTGGGATGCCTCTGTTTACAAGAACCTCGTTTACAGTACAAGTTCAACATCGCAGAAAGTGAAAAATGGATAAAGAAGTTGTGGTATTTACTTACAAAGAAATATCACTCAGCAATGAAATCTATGTCATCAGGCCCTTAGCAGCACAATGAGTGGATTCAGGTATGATGATTCTAACTGAAATAAGTCACACAGTAAAAGAAACATCATAAGATATCAGTAATACACGGAATGTAAACTTGGCTACACAGGAACTGAATTACAGAACAGAACAGGGTCTCAAATTTAGAAAACCAACTTATGCTTGCTTAAGGGTAAAGGTGAGTTGGGGTGCTGCATAAAACCAGAGATTGAAATGAGCACAGATAAAGTTCCTTAAGCCAAATATGGAATAGACAAGAGCTACTCCTTGCTCAACGAAATGGACTCAACACCGCATATTAAACGCCTAAGAATGTACCTGACTAGTAAGTATCTTAAAACCTATGGATTGCTATGTCTCCGAAAGAGAATCAAGCATGTGTACAGGGGCATAAACGCAGCAGTGATAGGATTGGAGAGGTTCGGTGAGCAAATGAAGACCCTTTGAAGTCATATTGCATAGTACCCATTCCACGGGTTTCAACTACCCATGTTTAAGGTATTCTTCCTTCAGCTAAAACATGCATGTGGAACCTAGAGTACGATCAACCATGTGATCGGGAAACGTGTTCAAATATGTCTCAGTTTTCCTCCCCTGGTACTCGGGTGCAACATTCCAGACGCTTTACTAACACTCTCCCCACTTGGAGAGTCAGCGCCTTTAACCTCCTGTTTGGCCCAGTTTGCAATTTCTGCGGAAGATGAACAGGAATAGCGAGAACCAATGAGAGACTAGCTGGAGGTGTCTGGACGGGCAAATTTAACTCTCATTTCCCACCAGGAAGAGGAAATAACCAAAGGCTCAGCGTGCCGTGCCAGAACCAGATTAGGGCCTGAAGCCATCCTGCGGTGTTGCGGCCAGGTCACAAGAAAGCGAGTTGAAGAAAGGAGCTCAGGGGCACTGTAATTCACAAACCTGCAGAGTTATAAATGACAGCTATCGTCCAAAAATATACTGAAGTAAGGCTGCCAAGAGGACTTGAAAGCGGGGCAGAATTGCAGGAAACCGATTTCAGGAGGTAGACTGGAATTGCATTGAAAGCATAGGAAAAGAGGCAGAACGTCCACAATGATGCACTTGGCCAAAAAGGGCGTATGCGTTTTTTCCTGAATATATTCAGGAAAAAACGCATACGCCCTTTTTGGCCAACCAAGCAAACTTGCAAAGGAAATCTGCACTACAATGAAGTCTCACTTCCCCCCGGTCAAAAGGGCCATCTGAAAAAAGTGTAAAATCCAGAAAGGCAGGACAGGCCATGGAGAACCGGGAGCCTTGTCATGCTGATTGGCGGGATGTAAATTGCCAACAGACACTCGGGAGAAGTGTATGGTGTTTCCTGAAACATCTAAAAAACAAAGCAACAGAGCCTAGGGCACTTCCACTTATGGTCCTATAGCTTAGGGAAATTAAAATCAAAAAGACACAGCCACCCCAAAATTTGGGACGCCTCTATTTACAACAACCTCGTTTACCGTACAAGTTCAACATCGCAGAAAGTGAAAAATGGATAAAGAAGTTGTGGTATTTACTTACAAAGCAATATCACTCAGCAATGAAATCTATGTCATCAGGCCTTTAGTAGCACAATGAGTGGATTTAGGTATGTTGATTCTAACTGAAATAAGTCACACAGAAAAAGAAACATCATAAGATATTAGTAATACACGGAATGTAAACTTGGCTACACAGGAACTGAATTACAGAACAGAACAGGGTCTCAAATTTAGAAAACCAACTTATGCTTGCTTAAGGGTAAAGGTGAGTTGGGGTGCTGCATAAAACCAGAGATTGAAATGAGCACAGATAAAGTTCCTTAAGCCAAATATGGAATAGACAAGAGCTACTCCTTGCTCAACGAAATGGACTCAACACCGCATATTAAACGCCTAAGAATGTATCTGACTAGTAAGTATCTTAAAACCTATGGATTGCTATGTCTCCGAAAGAGAATCAAGCATGTGTACAGGGGCATAAACGCAGCAGTGATAGGATTGGAGAAGTTCGGTGAGCAAATGAAGACCCTTTGAAGTCATATTGCATGGTACCCATTCCACGGGTTTCAACTACCCAGGTTTAAGGGATTCTTCCTTCAGCTAAAACATGCATGTGGAACGTAGAGTATGATCAACCATGTGATCGGGAGACGTGTTCAAATATGTCTCAGTTTTCGTACCCTGGTACTCGGGTGCAATATTCCAGACGCTTTACTGACACTCTCCCGACTTGGAGAGTCAGTCCCTTTAACCTCCTGTTTGGCCCAGTTTGCAATTTCTGCGGAAGATGAACAGGAATAGCGAGAACCAATGAGAGACTAGCTGGAGGTGTCTGGACGGGCAAATTTAACTCTCATTTCCCACCAGGAAGAGGAATTAACCAAAGGCTCAGCATGCCGTGCCGGAACCAGATTAGGGCCTGAAGCCATCCTGCGGTGTTGCGTCCAGGTCACAAGAAAGCGAGTTGAAGAAAGGAGCTCAGGGGCACTGTAATTCACAAACCTGCAGAGTTATAAATGACAGCTATCGTCCAAAAATATACTGAAGTAAGGCTGCCAAGAGGACTTGAAAGCGGGGCAGAATTGCAGGAAACTGATTTCAGGAGGTAGACTGGAATTGCATTGAAAGCATAGGAAAAGAGGCAGAACGTCCACAATGATGCACTTGGCCAAAAAGGGCGTATGTGTTTTTTCCTGTATATATTCAGGAAAAAACGCATACGCCCTTTTTGGCCAACCAAGCAAGCTTGCAAAGGAAATCTGCACTACAATGAAGTCTCACTTCCCCCCGGTCAAAAGGGCCATCTGAAAAAAGTGTAAAATCCAGAAAGGCAGGACAGGCCATGGAGAACTGGGAGCCTTGTTATGCTGATGGGCGGGATGTAAATTGCCAACAGACACTCGGGAGAAGTGTATGGTGTTTCCTGACACATCTAAAAAACAAAGCAACAGAGCCTAGGACACTTCCACTTATGGTCCTATAGCTTAGGGAAATTAAAATCAAAAAGACACAGCCACCCCAAAGTTTGGGATGCCTCTGTTTACAAGAACCTCGTTTACCGTACGAGTTCAATATCACAGAAACTGAAAAATGCATAAAGAACTTGTGGTACTTACGTACAATGCAGTATCACTCAGCAATGAAATCTATGTCATCAGGCCCGTAGCAGCATAATGAGTGGATTCAGGTACGATGATTCTAACTGAAATAAGTCACACAGAAAAAGAAACATCATAAGATATCACTAATACATGGAATGTAAACTTGGCTACACAGGAACTGAATTCCAAAACAGAACAGGGTCTGAAATTTAGAAAACCAACTTATGCTTGCTTAAGGGTAAAGGTGAGTTTGGGTGCTGCATAAAACCAGAGATTGAAATGAGCACAGATAATGTTCCTTAAGCCAAATATGGAATAGACAAGAGCTACTCCTTGCTCAACGAAATGGACTCAACACCGCATATTAAACGCCTAAGAATGTACCTGACTAGTAAGTATCTTAAAACCTATGGATTGCTATGTCTCCGAAAGAGAATCAAGCATGTGTACAGGGGCATAAACGCAGCAGTGATAGGATTGGAGAGGTTCGGTGAGCAAATGAAGACCCTTTGAAGTCATATTGCATGGTACCCATTCCACGGGTTTCAACTACCCAGGTTTAAGGTATTCTTCCTTCAGCTAAAACATGCATGTGGAACCTAGAGTATGATCAACCATGTGATCGGGAGACATGTTCAAATATGTCTCAGTTTTCGTACCCTGGTACTCGGGTGCAACATTCCAGACGCTTTACTAACATCCTGCCGACTTGGAGAGTCAGTCCCTTTAACCTCCTGTTTGGCCCAGTTTGCAATTTCTGCGGAAGATGAACAGGAATATGGAGAACCAATGAGAGACTAGCTGGAGGTGTCTGGACGGGCAAATTTAACTCTCATTTCCCACCAGGAAGAGGAATTAACCAAAGGCTCAGTGTGCCGTGCCGGAACCAGATTAGGGCCTGAAGCCATCCTGCGGTGTTGCGGCCAGGTCACAAGAAAGCGAGTTGAAGAAAGGAGCTCAGGGGCACTGTAATTCACAAACCTGCAGAGTTATAAATGACAGCTATCGTCCAAAAATATACTGAAGTAAGGCTGCCAAGAGGACTTGAAAGCGGGGCAGAATTGCAGGAAACCGATTTCAGGAGGTAGACTGGAATTGCATTGAAAGCATAGGAAAAGAGGCAGAACGTCCACAATGATGCACTTGGCCAAAAAGGGCGTATGCGTTTTTTCCTGAATATATTCAGGAAAAATCGCATACGCCCTTTTTGGCCAACCAAGCAAGCTTGCAAAGGAAATCTGCACTACAATGAAGTCTCACTTCCCCCCGGTCAAAAGGGCCATCTGAAAAAAGTGTAAAATCCAGAAAGGCAGGACAGGCCATGGAGAACTGGGAGCCTTGTTATGCTGATGGGCGGGATGTAAATTGCCAACAGACACTCGGGAGAAGTGTATGGTGTTTCCTGAAACATCTAAAAAACAAAGCAACAGAACCTAGGGCACTTCCACTTATGGTCCTATAGCTTAGGGAAATTAAAATCAAAAAGACACAGCCACCCCAAAGTTTGGGACGCCTCTGTTTACAAGAACCTCGTTTACCGTACGAGTTCAATATCACAGAAACTGAAAAATGCATAAAGAACTTGTGGTACTTACGTACAATGCAGTATCACTCAGCAATGAAATCTATGTCATCAGGCCCTTAGCAGCACAATGAGTGGACACAGGTATGATGATTCTAACTGAAATAAGTCACACAGAAAAAGAAACATCATAAGATAACAGTAATACACGGAATGTAAACTTGGCTACACAGGAACTGAATTACAGAACAGAACAGGGTCTCAAATTTAGAAAACCAACTTATGCTTGCTTAAGGGTAAAGGTGAGTTGGGGTGCTGCATAAAACCAGAGATTGAAATGAGCACAGATAAAGTTCCTTAAGCCAAATATGGAATAGACAAGAGCTACTCCTTGCTCAACGAAATGGACTCAACACAGCATATTAAACGCCTAAGAATGTACCTGACTAGTAAGTATCTTAAAACCTATGGATTGCTATGTCTCCAAAAGAGAATCAAGCGCGTGTACAGGGGCATAAATGCAGCAGTGATAGGATTGGAGAGGTTCGGTGAGCAAATGAAGACCCTGTGAAGTCATATTGCATGGTACCCATTACACGGGTCTCAACTCTCCAGGTTTAAGGTATTCTTCCTTCAGCTAAAACATGCATGTGGAACCCAGAGTATGATCAACCGTATGAACAGGAGACGTGTTCAAATATGTCTCAGTTTTCCCCCCTGGTACTCGGGTGCAACATTCCAGACGCTTTACTAACACCCTCCCGACTTGGAGAGTCAGTCCCTTTAACCTCCTGTTTGGCCCAGTTTGCAATTTCTGCGGAAGATGAACAGGAATAGCGAGAACCAATGAGAGACTAGTTGGAGGTGTCTGGACGGGCAAATTTAACTCTCATTTCCCACCAGGAAGAGGAAATAACCAAAGGCTCAGCGTGCCGTGCCGGAACCAGATTAGGGCCTGAAGCCATCCTGCGGTGTTGTGGCCAGCTCAAAAGAAAGCGAGTTGAAGAAAGGAGCTCAGGGGCACTGTAATTCACAAACCTGCAGAGTTGTAAATGACAGCTATCGTCCAAAAATATACTGAAGTAAGGCTGCCAAGAGGACTTGAAAGCGGGGCAGAATTGCAGGAAACCGATTTCAGGAGGTAGACTGGAATTGCATTGAAAGCATAGGAAAAGAGGCAGAACGTCCACAATGATGCACTTGGCCAAAAAGGGCATATGCGTTTTTTCCTGAATATATTCAGGAAAAAACGCATACGCCCTTTTTGGCCAACCAAGCAAACTTGCAAAGGAAATCTGCACTACAATGAAGTCTCACTTCCCCCCGGTCAAAAGGGCCATCTGAAAAAAGTGTAAAATCCAGAAAGGCAGGACAGGCCATGGAGAACTGGGAGCCTTGTTATGCTGATGGGCGGGATGTAAATTGCCAACAGACACTCGGGAGAAGTGTATGGTGTTTCCTGAAACATCTAAAAAACAAAGCAACAGAGCCTAGGGCACTTCCACTTATGGTCCTATAGCTTAGGGAAATTAAAATCAAAAAGACACAGCCACCCCAAAGTTTGGGATGCCTCTGTTTACAAGAACCTCGTTTACAGTACAAGTTCAACATCGCAGAAAGTGAAAAATGGATAAAGAAGTTGTGGTATTTACTTACAAAGAAATATCACTCAGCAATGAAATCTATGTCATCAGGCCCGTAGCAGCATAATGAGTGGATTCAGGTACGATGCTTCTAACTGAAATAAGTCACACAGAAAAAGAAACATCATAAGATATCACTAATACACGGAATGTAAACTTGGCTACACAGGAACTGAATTCCAAAACAGAACAGGGTCTGAAATTTAGAAAACCAACTTATGCTTGCTTAAGGGTAAAGGTGAGTTGGGGTGCTGCATAAAACCAGAGATTGAAATGAGCACAGATAATGTTCCTTAAGCCAAATATGGAATAGACAAGAGCTACTCCTTGCTCAACGAAATGGACTCAACACCGCATATTAAACGCCTAAGAATGTACCTGACTAGTAAGTATCTTAAAACCTATGGATTGCTATGTCTCCGAAAGAGAATCAAGCATGTGTACAGGGGCATAAACGCAGCAGTGATAGGATTGGAGAGGTTCGGTGAGCAAATGAAGACCCTTTGAAGTCATATTGCATGGTACCCATTCCACGGGTTTCAACTACCCAGGTTTAAGGTATTCTTCCTTCAGCTAAAACATGCATGTGGAACCTAGAGTATGATCAACCATGTGATCGGGAGACATGTTCAAATATGTCTCAGTTTTCGTACCCTGGTACTCGGGTGCAACATTCCAGACGCTTTACTAACATCCTGCCGACTTGGAGAGTCAGTCCCTTTAACCTCCTGTTTGGCCCAGTTTGCAATTTCTGCGGAAGATGAACAGGAATAGGGAGAACCAATGAGAGACTAGCTGGAGGTGTCTGGACGGGCAAATTTAACTCTCATTTCCCACCAGGAAGAGGAATTAACCAAAGGCTCAGTGTGCCGTGCCGGAACCAGATTAGGGCCTGAAGCCATCCTGCGGTGTTGCGGCCAGGTCACAAGAAAGCGAGTTGAAGAAAGGAGCTCAGGGGCACTGTAATTCACAAACCTGCAGAGTTATAAATGACAGCTATCGTCCAAAAATATACTGAAGTAAGGCTGCCAAGAGGACTTGAAAACGGGGCAGAATTGCAGGAAACCGATTTCAGGAGGTAGACTGGAATTGCATTGAAAGCATAGGAAAAGAGGCAGAACGTCCACAATGATGCACTTGGCCAAAAAGGGCGTATGCGTTTTTTCCTGAATATATTCAGGAAAAAACGCATACGCCCTTTTTGGCCAACCAAGCAAACTTGCAAAGGAAATCTGCACTACAATGAAGTCTCACTTCCCCCCGGTCAAAAGGGCCATCTGAAAAAAGTGTAAAATCCAGAAAGGCAGGACAGGCCATGGAGAACTGGGAGCCTCGTTATGCTGATGGGCGGGATGTAAATTGCCAACAGACACTCGGGAGAAGTGTATGGTGTTTCCTGAAACATCTAAAAAACAAAGCAACAGAGCATAGGGCACTTCCACTTATGGTCCTATAGCTTAGGGAAATTAAAATCAAAAAGACACAGCCACCCCAAAGTTTGGGATGCCTCTGTTTACAAGAACCTCGTTTACAGTACAAGTTCAACATCACAGAAAGTGAAAAATGGATAATGAAATTGTGGTATTTACTTACAAAGCAATATCGCTCAGCAATGAAATCTATGTCACCAGGCCCTTAGCAGCACAATGAGTGGATTCAGGTATGATTATTCTAACTGAAATAAGTCACACAGAAAAAGAAACATCATAAGATATCAGTAATACATGGAATGTAAACTTGGCTACACAGGAACTGAATTACAGAACAGAACAGGGTCTTAAATTTAGAAAAACAACTTATGCTTGCTTAAGGGTAAAGGTGAGTTGGGGTGCTGCATAAAACCAGAGATTGAAATGAGCACAGATAAAGTTCCTTAAGCCAAATATGGAATAGACAAGAGCTACTCCTTGCTCAACGAAATGGACTCAACACCGCATATTAAACGCCTAAGAATGTACCTGACTAATAAGTATCTTAAAACCTATGGATTGCTATGTCTCCGAAAGAGAATCAAGCATGTGTACAGGGGCATAAACGTAGCAGTGATAGGATTGGAGAGGTTCGGTGAGCAAACGAAGACCCTTTGAAGTCATATTGCATGGTACCCATTCCACGGGTTTCAACTACCCAGGTTTAAGGTATTCTTCCTTCAGCTAAAACATGCATGTGGAACCTAGAGTATGATCAACCATGTGATCGGGAAACGTGTTCAAATATGTCTCAGTTTTCGTACCCTGGTACTCGGGTGCAACATTCCAGACGCTTTACTAACACTATCCCGACTTGGAGAGTCAGTCCCTTTAACCTCCTGTTTGGCCCAGTTTGCAATTTCTGCGGAAGATGAACAGGAATAGCGAGAACCAATGAGAGACTAGCTGGAGGTGTCTGGACGGGCAAATTTAACTCTCATTTCCCACCAGGAAGAGGAATTAACCAAAGGCTCAGCGTGCCGTGCCGGAACCAGATTAGGGCCTGAAGCCATCCTGCGGTGTTGCGGCCAGGTCACAAGAAAGCGAGTTGAAGAAAGGAGCTCAGGGGCACTGTAATTCACAAACCTGCAGAGTTATAAATGACAGCTATCGTCCAAAAATATACTGAAGTAAGGCTGCCAAGAGGACTTGAAAGCTGGGCAGAATTGCAGGAAACCGATTTCAGGAGGTAGACTGGAATTGCATTGAAAACATAGGAAAAGAGGCAGAACGTCCACAATGATGCACTTGGCCAAAAAGGGCGTATGCGTTTTTTCCTGAATATATTCAGGAAAAAACGCATACGCCCTTTTTGGCCAACCAAGCAAGCTTGCAAAGGAAATCTGCACTACAATGAAGTCTCACTTCCCCCCGGTCAAAAGGGCCATCTGAAAAAAGTGTAAAATCCAGAAAGGCAGGACAGGCCATGGAGAACTGGGAGCCTTGTTATGCTGATGGGCGAGATGTAAATTGCCAACAGACACTCGGGAGAAGTGTATGGTGTTTCCTGAAACATCTAAAAAACAAAGCAACAGAGCCTAGGGCACTTCCACTTATGGTCCTATAGCTTAGGGAAATTAAAATCAAAAAGACACAGCCACCCCAAAGATTGGGACGCCTCTGTTTACAAGAACCTCGTTTACCGTACAAGTTCAACATCGCAGAAAGTGAAAAATGGATAAAGAAGTTGTGGTATTTACTTACAAAGCAATATCACTCAGCTATGAAATCTATGTCATCAGGCCCTTAGCAGCACAATGAGTGGATTCAGGTATGATGATTCTAACTGAAATAAGTCACACAGAAAAAGAAACATCATAAGATATCAGTAATACACGGAATGTAAAGTTGGCTACACAGGAACTGAATTACAGAATAGAACAGGGTCTCAAATTTAGAAAACCAACTTATGCTTGCTTAAGGGGAAAGGTGAGTTGGGGTGCTGCATAAAACCAGAGATTGAAATGAGCACAGATAAAGTTCCTTAAGCCAAATATGGAATAGACAAGAGCTACTCTTTGCTCACCGAAATGGACCCAACACCCCATATTGAACGCCTAAGAATGTACCTGACTAGTAAGTATCTTAAAACCTATGGATTGCTATGTCTCCAAAAGAGAATCAAGCGTGTGTACAGGGGCATAAATGCAGCAGTGATAGGATTGGAGAGGTTCGGTGAGCAAATGAAGACCCTTTGAAGTCATATTGCATGGTACCCATTACACGGGTCTCAACTACCCAGGTTTAAGGTATTCTTCCTTCAGCTAAAACATGCATGTGGAACCCAGAGTAGGATCAACCGTGTGAACGGGAGACGTGTTCAAATATGTCTCAGTTTTCCTCCCCTGGTACTCGGGTGCAACATTCCAGACGCTTTACTAACACTCTCCCCACTTGGAGAGTCAGCGCCTTTAACCTCCTGTTTGGCCCAGTTTGCAATTTCTGCGGAAGATGAACAGGAATAGCGAGAACCAATGAGAGACTAGCTGGAGGTGTCTGGACGGGCAAATTTAACTCTCATTTCCCACCAGGAAGAGGAAATAACCAAAGGCTCAGCGTGCCGTGCCGGAACCAGATTAGGGCCTGAAGCCATCCTGTGGTGTTGCGGCCAGCTCAAAAGAAAGCAAGTTGAAGAAAGGAGCTCAGGGGCACTGTAATTCACAAACCTGCAGAGTTGTAAATGACAGCTATCGTCCAAAAATATACTGAAGTAAGGCTGCCAAGAGGACTTGAAAGCGGGGCAGAATTGCAGGAAACCGATTTCAGGAGGTAGACTGGAATTGCATTGAAAGCATAGGAAAAGAGGCAGAACGTCCACAATGATGCACTTGGCCAAAAAGGGCGTATGCGTTTTTTCCTAAATATATTCAGGAAAAAACGCATACGCCCTTTTTGGCCAACCAAGCAAGCTTGCAAAGGAAATCTGCACTACAATGAAGTCTCACTTCCCCCCGGTCAAAAGGGCCATCTGAAAAAAGTGTAAAATCCAGAAAGGCAGGACAGGCCATGGAGAACTGAGAGCCTTGTTATGCTGATGGGCGGGATGTAAATTGCCAACAGACACTCGGGAGAAGTGTATGGTGTTTCCTGAAACATCTAAAAAACAAAGCAACAGAGCCTAGGGCACTTCCACTTATGGTCCTATAGCTTAGGGAAATTAAAATCAAAAAGACACAGCCACCCCAAAGTTTGGGACGCCTCTGTTTACAAGAACCTCGTTTACCGTACAAGTTCTATATCACAGAAAGTGAAAAATGGATAAAGAACTTGTGGTACTTATGTACAATGCAGTATCACTCAGCAATGAAATCTATGTCATCAGGCCCGTAGCAGCATAATGAGTGGATTCAGGTACGATGCTTCTAACTGAAATAAGTCACACAGAAAAAGAAACATCATAAGATATCACTAATACACGGAATGTAAACTTGGCTACACAGGAACTGAATTCCAAAACAGAACAGGGTCTGAAATTTAGAAAACCAACTTATGCTTGCTTAAGGGTAAAGGTGAGTTGGGGTGCTGCATAAAACCAGAGATTGAAATGAGCACAGATAATGTTCCTTAAGCCAAATATGGAATAGACAAGAGCTACTCCTTGCTCAACGAAATGGACTCAACACCGCATATTAAACGCCTAAGAATGTACCTGACTAGTAAGTATCTTAAAACCTATGGATTGCTATGTCTCCGAAAGAGAATCAAGCATGTGTACAGGGGCATAAACGCAGCAGTGATAGGATTGGAGAGGTTCGGTGAGCAAATGAAGACCCTTTGAAGTCATATTGCATGGTACCCATTCCACGGGTTTCAACTACCCAGGTTTAAGGTATTCTTCCTTCAGCTAAAACATGCATGTGGAACCTAGAGTATGATCAACCATGTGATCGGGAGACATGTTCAAATATGTCTCAGTTTTCGTACCCTGGTACTCGGGTGCAACATTCCAGACGCTTTACTAACATCCTGCCGACTTGGAGAGTCAGTCCCTTTAACCTCCTGTTTGGCCCAGTTTGCAATTTCTGCGGAAGATGAACAGGAATAGGGAGAACCAATGAGAGACTAGCTGGAGGTGTCTGGACGGGCAAATTTAACTCTCATTTCCCACCAGGAAGAGGAATTAACCAAAGGCTCAGTGTGCCGTGCCGGAACCAGATTAGGGCCTGAAGCCATCCTGCGGTGTTGCGGCCAGGTCACAAGAAAGCGAGTTGAAGAAAGGAGCTCAGGGGCACTGTAATTCACAAACCTGCAGACTTATAAATGACAGCTATCGTCCAAAAATATACTGAAGTAAGGCTGCCAAGAGGACTTGAAAGCGGGGCAGAATTGCAGGAAACCGATTTCAGGAGGTAGACTGGAATTGCATTGAAAGCATAGGAAAAGAGGCAGAACGTCCACAATGATGCACTTGGCCAAAAAGGGCGTATGCGTTTTTTCCTGAATATATTCAGGAAAAAACGCATACGCCCTTTTTGGCCAAGCAAGCAAGCTTGCAAAGGAAATCTGCACTACAATGAAGTCTCACTTCCCCCCGGTCAAAAGGGCCATCTGAAAAAAGTGTAAAATCCAGAAAGGCAGGACAGGCCATGGAGAACTGGGAGCCTTGTTATGCTGATGGGCGGGATGTAAATTGCCAACAGACACTCGGGAGAAGTGTATGGTGTTTCCTGAAACATCTAAAAAACAAAGCAACAGAGCCTAGGGCACTTCCACTTATGGTCCTATAGCTTAGGGAAATTAAAATCAAAAAGACACAGCCACCCCAAAGTTTGGGACGCCTCTGTTTACAAGAACCTCGTTTACCGTACGAGTTCAATATCACAGAAACTGAAAAATGCATAAAGAACTTGTGGTACTTACGTACAATGCAGTATCACTCAGCAATGAAATCTATGTCATCAGGCCCTTAGCAGCACAATGAGTGGACACAGGTATGATGATTCTAACTGAAATAAGTCACACAGAAAAAGAAACATCATAAGATATCAGTAATACACGGAATGTAAACTTGGCTACACAGGAACTGAATTACAGAACAGAACAGGGTCTCAAATTTAGAAAACCAACTTATGCTTGCTTAAGGGTAAAGGTGAGTTGGGGTGCTGCATAAAACCAGAGATTGAAATGAGCACAGATAAAGTTCCTTAAGCCAAATATGGAATAGACAAGAGCTACTCCTTGCTCAACGAAATGGACTCAACACAGCATATTAAACGCCTAAGAATGTACCTGACTAGTAAGTATCTTAAAATCTATGGATTGCTATGTCTCCAAAAGAGAATCAAGCGCGTGTACAGGGGCATAAATGCAGCAGTGATAGGATTGGAGAGGTTCGGTGAGCAAATGAAGACCCTGTGAAGTCATATTGCATGGTACCCATTACACGGGTCTCAACTCTCCAGGTTTAAGGTATTCTTCCTTCAGCTAAAACATGCATGTGGAACCCAGAGTATGATCAACCATGTGAACAGGAGACGTGTTCAAATATGTCTCAGTTTTCCTCCCCTGGTACTCGGGTGCAACATTCCAGACGCTTTACTAACACCCTCCCGACTTGGAGAGTCAGTCCCTTTAACCTCCTGTTTGGCCCAGTTTGCAATTTCTGCGGAAGATGAACAGGAATAGCGAGAACCAATGAGAGACTAGCTGGAGGTGTCTGGACGGGCAAATTTAACTCTCATTTCCCACCAGGAAGAGGAAATAACCAAAGGCTCAGCGTGCCGTGCCGGAACCAGATTAGGGCCTGAAGCCATCCTGCGGTGTTGTGGCCAGCTCAAAAGAAAGCGAGTTGAAGAAAGGAGCTCAGGGGCACTGTAATTCACAAACCTGCAGAGTTATAAATGACAGCTATCGTCCAAAAATATACTGAAGTAAGGCTGCCAAGAGGACTTGAAAGCGGGGCAGAATTGCAGGAAACCGATTTCAGGAGGTAGACTGGAATTGCATTGAAAGCATAGGAAAAGAGGCAGAACGTCCACAATGATGCACTTGGCCAAAAAGGGCGTATGCGTTTTTTCCTGAATATATTCAGGAAAAAACGCATACGCCCTTTTTGGCCAACCAAGCAAGCTTGCAAAGGAAATCTGCACTACAATGAAGTCTCACTTCCCCCCGGTCAAAAGGGCCATCTGAAAAAAGTGTAAAATCCAGAAAGGCAGCACAGGCCATGGAGAACTGGGAGCCTTGTTATGCTGATGGGCGGGATGTAAATTGCCAACAGACACTCGGGAGAAGTGTATGGTGTTTCCTGAAACATCTAAAAAACAAAGCAACAGAGCCTAGGGCACTTCCACTTATGGTCCTATAGCTTAGGGAAATTAAAATCAAAAAGACACAGCCACCCCAAAGTTTGGGATGCCTCTGTTTACAAGAACCTCGTTTACAGTACAAGTTCAACATCGCAGAAAGTGAAAAATGGATAAAGAAGTTGTGGTATTTACTTACAAAGAAATATCACTCAGCAATGAAATCTATGTCATCAGGCCCTTAGCAGCACAATGAGTGGATTCAGGTATGATGATTCTAACTGAAATAAGTCACACAGTAAAAGAAACATCATAAGATATCAGTAATACACGGAATGTAAACTTGGCTACACAGGAACTGAATTACAGAACAGAACAGGGTCTCAAATTTAGAAAACCAACTTATGCTTGCTTAAGGGTAAAGGTGAGTTGGGGTGCTGCATAAAACCAGAGATTGAAATGAGCACAGATAAAGTTCCTTAAGCCAAATATGGAATAGACAAGAGCTACTCCTTGCTCAACGAAATGGACTCAACACCGCATATTAAACGCCTAAGAATGTACCTGACTAGTAAGTATCTTAAAACCTATGGATTGCTATGTCTCCGAAAGAGAATCAAGCATGTGTACAGGGGCATAAACGCAGCAGTGATAGGATTGGAGAGGTTCGGTGAGCAAATGAAGACCCTTTGAAGTCATATTGCATAGTACCCATTCCACGGGTTTCAACTACCCAGGTTTAAGGTATTCTTCCTTCAGCTAAAACATGCATGTGGAACCTAGAGTACGATCAACCATGTGATCGGGAAACGTGTTCAAATATGTCTCAGTTTTCGTACCCTGGTACTCGGGTGCAACATTCCAGACGCTTTACTAACACCCTCCCGACTTGGAGAGTCAGTCCCTTTAACTTCCTGTTTGGCCCAGTTTGCAATTTCTGCGGAAGATGAACAGGAATAGCGAGAACCAATGAGAGACTAGCTGGAGGTGTCTGGACGGGCAAATTTAACTCTCATTTCCCACCAGGAAGAGGAAATAACCAAAGGCTCAGCGTGCCGTGCCGGAACCAGATTAGGGCCTGAAGCCATCCTGCGGTGTTGTGGCCAGCTCAAAAGAAAGCGAGTTGAAGAAAGGAGCTCAGGGGCACTGTAATTCACAAACCTGCAGAGTTGTAAATGACAGCTATCGTCCAAAAATATACTGAAGTAAGGCTGCCAAGAGGACTTGAAAGCGGGGCAGAATTGCAGGAAACCGATTTCAGGAGGTAGACTGGAATTGCATTGAAAGCATAGGAAAAGAGGCAGAACGTCCACAATGATGCACTTGGCCAAAAAGGGCGTATGCGTTTTTTCCTGAATATATTCAGGAAAAAACACATACGCCCTTTTTGGCCAACCAAGCAAGCTCGCAAAGGAAATCTGCACTACAATGAAGTCTCACTTCCCCCCGGTCAAAAGGGCCATCTGAAAAAAGTGTAAAATCCAGAAAGGCAGGACAGGCCATGGAGAACTGGGAGCCTTGTTATGCTGATGGGCGGGATGTAAATTGCCAACAGACACTCGGGAGAAGTGTATGGTGTTTCCTGAAACATCTAAAAAACAAAGCAACAGAGCCTAGGGCACTTCCACTTATGGTCCTATAGCTTAGGGAAATTAAAATCAAAAAGACACAGCCACCCCAAAGTTTGGGACGCCTCTGTTTACAAGAACCTCGTTTACAGTACAAGTTCAACATCGCAGAAAGTGAAAAATGGATAAAGAAGTTGTGGTATTTACTTACAAACAATATCACTCAGCAATGAAATCTATGTCATCAGGCCCTTAGCAGCACAATGAGTGGATTCAGGTATGATGATTCTAACTGATATAAGTCACACAGAAAAAGAAACATCATAAGATATCAGTAATACACGGAATGTAAACTTGGCTACACAGGAACTGAATTACAGAACAGAACAGGGTCTCAAATTTAGAAAACCAACTTATGCTTGCTTAAGGGTAAAGGTGAGTTGGGGTGCTGCATAAAACCAGAGATTGAAATGAGCACAGATAAAGTTCCTTAAGCCAAATATGGAATAGACAAGAGCTACTCCTTGCTCAACGAAATGGACTCAACACCCCATATTAAACGCCTAAGAATGTACCTGACTAGTAAGTATCTTAAAACCTATGGATGGCTATGTCTCCAAAAGAGAATCAAGCGTGTGTACAGGGGCATAAACGCAACAGTGATAGGATTGGAGAGGTTCGGTGAGCAAATGAAGACCCTTTGAAGTCATATTGCATGGTACCCATTCCACAGGTTTCAACTGCCCAGGTTTAAGGTATTCTTCCTTCAGCTAAAACATGCATGTGGAACCTAGAGTATGATCAACCACGTGATGGGGAGACGTGTTCAAATATGTCTCAGTTTTCGTACCCTGGTACTCGGGTGCAACATTCCAGACGCTTTACTAACACTCTCCCCAATTGAAGAGTCAGTCCCTTTAACATCCTGTTTGGCCCAGTTTGCAATTTCTGTGGAAGATGAACAGGAATAGCGAGAACCAATGAGAGACTAGCTGGAGGTGTCTGGACGGGCAAATTTAACTCTCATTTCCCACCAGGAAGAGGAATTAACCAAAGGCTCCGCGTGCCGTGCCGGAACCAGATTAGGGCCTGAAGACATCCTGCGGTGTTGCAGCCAGGTCACAAGAAAGCGAGTTGAACAAAGGAGCTCAGCGGCACTTTAATTCACAAACCTGCAGAGTTATAAATGACAGCTATCGTCCAAAAATATACTGAAGTAAGGCTGCCAAGAGGACTTGAAAGCGGGGCAGAATTGCAGGAAACCGATTTCAGGAGGTAGACTGGAATTGCATTGAAAGCATAGGAAAAGAGGCAGAACGTCCACAATGATGCACTTGGCCAAAAAGGGCGTATGCGTTTTTTCCTGAATATATTCAGGAAAAAACGCATACGCCCTTTTTGGCCAACCAAGCAAGCTTGCAAAGGAAATCTGCACTACAATGAAGTCTCACTTCCCCCCGGTCAAAAGGGCCATCTGAAAAATGTGTAAAATCCAGAAAGGCAGGACAGGCCATGGAGAACTGGGAGCCTTGTTATGCTGATGGGCGGGATGTAAATTGCCAACAGACACTCGGGAGAAGTATATGGTGTTTCCTGAAACATCTAAAAAACAAAGCAACAGAGCCTAGGGCACTTCCACTTATGGTCCTATAGCTTAGGGAAATTAAAATCAAAAAGACACAGCCACCCCAAAGTTTGGGACGCCTCTGTTTACAAGAACCTCGTTTACCGTACGAGTTCAATATCACAGAAACTGAAAAATGCATAAAGAACTTGTGGTACTTACGTACAATGCAGTATCACTCAGCAATGAAATCTATGTCATCAGGCCCTTAGCAGCACAATGAGTGGACACAGGTATGATGATTCTAACTGAAATAAGTCACACAGAAAAAGAAACATCATAAGATATCAGTAATACACGGAATGTAAACTTGGCTACACAGGAACTGAATTACAGAACAGAACAGGGTCTGAAATTTAGAAAACCAACTTATGCTTGCTTAAGGGTAAAGGTGAGTTGGGGTGCTGCATAAAACCAGAGATTGAAATGAGCACAGATAAAGTTCCTTAAGCCAAATATGGAATAGACAAGAGCTACTCCTTGCTCAACGAAATGGACTCAACACCGCATATTAAACGCCTAAGAATGTACCTGACTAGTAAGTATCTTAAAACCTATGGATTGCTATGTCTCCAAAAGAGAATCAAGCGCGTGTACAGGGGCATAAATGCAGCAGTGATAGGATTGGAGAGGTTCGGTGAGCAAATGAAGACCCTGTGAAGTCATATTGCATGGTACCCATTACACGGGTCTCAACTCTCCAGGTTTAAGGTATTCTTCCTTCAGCTAAAACATGCATGTGGAACCCAGAGTATGATCAACCGTGTGAACAGGAGACGTGTTCAAATATGTCTCAGTTTTCGTACCCTGGTACTCGGGTGCAACATTCCAGACGCTTTACTAACACCCTCCCGACTTGGAGAGTCAGTCCCTTTAACCTCCTGTTTGGCCCAGTTTGCAATTTCTGCGGAAGATGAACAGGAATAGCGAGAACCAATGAGAGACTAGCTGGAGGTGTCTGGACGGGCAAATTTAACTCTCATTTCCCACCAGGAAGAGGAAATAACCAAAGGCTCAGCGTGCCGTGCCGGAACCAGATTAGGGCCTGAAGCCATCCTGCGGTGTTGTGGCCAGCTCAAAAGAAAGCGAGTTGAAGAAAGGAGCTCAGGGGCACTGTAATTCACAAACCTGCAGAGTTGTAAATGACAGCTATCGTCCAAAAATATACTGAAGTAAGGCTGCCAAGAGGACTTGAAAGCGGGGCAGAATTGCAGGAAACCGATTTCAGGAGGTAGACTGGAATTGCATTGAAAGCATAGGAAAAGAGGCAGAACGTCCACAATGATGCACTTGGCCAAAAAGGGCGTATGCGTTTTTTCCTGAATATATTCAGGAAAAAACGCATACGCCCTTTTTGGCCAACCAAGCAAGCTTGCAAAGGAAATCTGCACTACAATGAAGTCTCACTTCCCCCCGGTCAAAAGGGCCATCTGAAAAAAGTGTAAAATCCAGAAAGGCAGGACAGGCCATGGAGAACTGGGAGCCTTGTTATGCTGATGGGCGGGATGTAAATTGCCAACAGACACTCGGGAGAAGTGTATGGTGTTTCCTGAAACATCTAAAAAACAAAGCAACAGAGCCTAGGGCACTTCCACTTATGGTCCTATAGCTTAGGGAAATTAAAATCAAAAAGACACAGCCACCCCAAAGTTTGGGACGCCTCTGTTTACAAGAACCTCGTTTACAGTACAAGTTCAACATCGCAGAAAGTGAAAAATGGATAAAGAAGTTGTGGTATTTACTTACAAACAATATCACTCAGCAATGAAATCTATGTCATCAGGCCCTTAGCAGCACAATGAGTGGATTCAGGTATGATGATTCTAACTGATATAAGTCACACAGAAAAAGAAACATCATAAGATATCAGTAATACACGGAATGTAAACTTGGCTACACAGGAACTGAATTACAGAACAGAACAGGGTCTCAAATTTAGAAAACCAACTTATGCTTGCTTAAGGGTAAAGGTGAGTTGGGGTGCTGCATAAAACCAGAGATTGAAATGAGCACAGATAAAGTTCCTTAAGCCAAATATGGAATAGACAAGAGCTACTCCTTGCTCAACGAAATGGACTCAACACCCCATATTAAACGCCTAAGAATGTACCTGACTAGTAAGTATCTTAAAACCTATGGATGGCTATGTCTCCAAAAGAGAATCAAGCGTGTGTACAGGGGCATAAACGCAACAGTGATAGGATTGGAGAGGTTCGGTGAGCAAATGAAGACCCTTTGAAGTCATATTGCATGGTACCCATTCCACAGGTTTCAACTGCCCAGGTTTAAGGTATTCTTCCTTCAGCTAAAACATGCATGTGGAACCTAGAGTATGATCAACCACGTGATGGGGAGACGTGTTCAAATATGTCTCAGTTTTCGTACCCTGGTACTCGGGTGCAACATTCCAGACGCTTTACTAACACTCTCCCCAATTGAAGAGTCAGTCCCTTTAACATCCTGTTTGGCCCAGTTTGCAATTTCTGTGGAAGATGAACAGGAATAGCGAGAACCAATGAGAGACTAGCTGGAGGTGTCTGGACGGGCAAATTTAACTCTCATTTCCCACCAGGAAGAGGAATTAACCAAAGGCTCCGCGTGCCGTGCCGGAACCAGATTAGGGCCTGAAGACATCCTGCGGTGTTGCAGCCAGGTCACAAGAAAGCGAGTTGAACAAAGGAGCTCAGCGGCACTTTAATTCACAAACCTGCAGAGTTATAAATGACAGCTATCGTCCAAAAATATACTGAAGTAAGGCTGCCAAGAGGACTTGAAAGCGGGGCAGAATTGCAGGAAACCGATTTCAGGAGGTAGACTGGAATTGCATTGAAAGCATAGGAAAAGAGGCAGAACGTCCACAATGATGCACTTGGCCAAAAAGGGCGTATGCGTTTTTTCCTGAATATATTCAGGAAAAAACGCATACGCCCTTTTTGGCCAACCAAGCAAGCTTGCAAAGGAAATCTGCACTACAATGAAGTCTCACTTCCCCCCGGTCAAAAGGGCCATCTGAAAAATGTGTAAAATCCAGAAAGGCAGGACAGGCCATGGAGAACTGGGAGCCTTGTTATGCTGATGGGCGGGATGTAAATTGCCAACAGACACTCGGGAGAAGTATATGGTGTTTCCTGAAACATCTAAAAAACAAAGCAACAGAGCCTAGGGCACTTCCACTTATGGTTCTATAGCTTAGGGAAATTAAAATCAAAAAGACACAGCCACCCCAAAGTTTGGGACGCCTCTGTTTACAAGAACCTCGTTTACCGTACGAGTTCAATATCACAGAAACTGAAAAATGCATAAAGAACTTGTGGTACTTACGTACAATGCAGTATCACTCAGCAATGAAATCTATGTCATCAGGCCCTTAGCAGCACAATGAGTGGACACAGGTATGATGATTCTAACTGAAATAAGTCACACAGAAAAAGAAACATCATAAGATATCAGTAATACACGGAATGTAAACTTGGCTACACAGGAACTGAATTACAGAACAGAACAGGGTCTGAAATTTAGAAAACCAACTTATGCTTGCTTAAGGGTAAAGGTGAGTTGGGGTGCTGCATAAAACCAGAGATTGAAATGAGCACAGATAAAGTTCCTTAAGCCAAATATGGAATAGACAAGAGCTACTCCTTGCTCAACGAAATGGACTCAACACAGCATATTAAACGCCTAAGAATGTACCTGACTAGTAAGTATCTTAAAACCTATGGATTGCTATGTCTCCAAAAGAGAATCAAGCGCGTGTACAGGGGCATAAATGCAGCAGTGATAGGATTGGAGAGGTTCGGTGAGCAAATGAAGACCCTGTGAAGTCATATTGCATGGTACCCATTACACGGGTCTCAACTCTCCAGGTTTAAGGTATTCTTCCTTCAGCTAAAACATGCATGTGGAACCCAGAGTCTGATCAACCGTGTGAACAGGAGACGTGTTCAAATATGTCTCAGTTTTCGTACCCTGGTACTCGGGTGCAACATTCCAGACGCTTTACTAACACCCTCCCGACTTGGAGAGTCAGTCCCTTTAACCTCCTGTTTGGCCCAGTTTGCAATTTCTGCGGAAGATGAACAGGAATAGCGAGAACCAATGAGAGACTAGCTGGAGGTGTCTGGACGGGCAAATTTAACTCTCATTTCCCACCAGGAAGAGGAAATAACCAAAGGCTCAGCGTGCCGTGCCGGAACCAGATTAGGGCCTGAAGCCATCCTGCGGTGTTGTGGCCAGCTCAAAAGAAAGCGAGTTGAAGAAAGGAGCTCAGGGGCACTGTAATTCACAAACCTGCAGAGTTGTAAATGACAGCTATCGTCCAAAAATATACTGAAGTAAGGCTGCCAAGAGGACTTGAAAGCGGGGCAGAATTGCAGGAAACCGATTTCAGGAGGTAGACTGGAATTGCATTGAAAGCATAGGAAAAGAGGCAGAACGTCCACAATGATGCACTTGGCCAAAAAGGGCGTATGCGTTTTTTCCTGAATATATTCAGGAAAAAACGCATACGCCCTTTTTGGCCAACCAAGCAAGCTTGCAAAGGAAATCTGCACTACAATGAAGTCTCACTTCCCCCCGGTCAAAAGGGCCATCTGAAAAAAGTGTAAAATCCAGAAA
The DNA here is from genome assembly GCF_039906515.1 of Pseudorca crassidens. NCBI lineage: Eukaryota > Metazoa > Chordata > Mammalia > Artiodactyla > Delphinidae > Pseudorca > Pseudorca crassidens. The sequence goes on along the minus strand of NW_027136302.1, from coordinate 1,857,313 downwards.
GGCAGGACAGGCCATGGAGAACTGGGAGCCTTGTTATGCTGATGGGCGGGATGTAAATTGCCAACAGACACTCGGGAGAAGTGTATGGTGTTTCCTGAAACATCTAAAAAACAAAGCAACAGAGCCTAGGGCACTTCCACTTATGGTCCTATAGCTTAGGGAAATTAAAATCAAAAAGACACAGCCACCCCAAAGTTTGGGATGCCTCTGTTTACAAGAACCTCGTTTACAGTACAAGTTCAACATCGCAGAAAGTGAAAAATGGATAAAGAAGTTGTGGTATTTACTTACAAAGAAATATCACTCAGCAATGAAATCTATGTCATCAGGCCCTTAGCAGCACAATGAGTGGATTCAGGTATGATGATTCTAACTGAAATAAGTCACACAGTAAAAGAAACATCATAAGATATCAGTAATACACGGAATGTAAACTTGGCTACAGAGGAACTGAATTACAGAACAGAACAGGGTCTCAAATTTAGAAAACCAACTTATGCTTGCTTAAGGGTAAAGGTGAGTTGGGGTGCTGCATAAAACCAGAGATTGAAATGAGCACAGATAAAGTTCCTTAAGCCAAATATGGAATAGACAAGAGCTACTCCTTGCTCAACGAAATGGACTCAACACCGCATATTAAACGCCTAAGAATGTACCTGACTAGTAAGTATCTTAAAACCTATGGATTGCTATGTCTCCGAAAGAGAATCAAGCATGTGTACAGGGGCATAAACGCAGCAGTGATAGGATTGGAGAGGTTCGGTGAGCAAATGAAGACCCTTTGAAGTCATATTGCATAGTATCCATTCCACGGGTTTCAACTACCCAGGTTTAAGGTATTCTTCCTTCAGCTAAAACATGCATGTGGAACCTAGAGTACGATCAACCATGTGATCGGGAAACGTGTTCAAATATGTCTCAGTTTTCGTACCCTGGTACTCGGGTGCAACATTCCAGACGCTTTACTAACACCCTCCCGACTTGGAGAGTCAGTCCCTTTAACCTCCTGTTTGGCCCAGTTTGCAATTTCTGCGGAAGATGAACAGGAATAGCGAGAACCAATGAGAGACTAGCTGGAGGTGTCTGGACGGGCAAATTTAACTCTCATTTCCCACCAGGAAGAGGAATTAACCAAAGGCTCAGCGTGCCGTGCCGGAACCAGATTAGGGCCTGAAGCCATCCTGCGGTGTTGCTTCCAGCTCAAAAGAAAGCGAGTTGAAGAAAGGAGCTCAGGGGCACTGTAATTCACAAACCTGCAGAGTTATAAATGACAGCTATCGTCCAAAAATATACTGAAGTAAGGCTGCCAAGAGGACTTGAAAGCGGGGCAGAATTGCAGGAAACCGATTTCAGGAGGTAGACTGGAATTGCATTGAAAGCATAGGAAACGAGGCAGAACGTCCACAATGATGCACTTGGCCAAAAAGGGCGTATGCGTTTTTTCCTGAATATATTCAGGAAAAAACGCATACGCCCTTTTTGGCCAACCAAGCAAGCTTGCAAAGGAAATCTGCACTACAATGAAGTCTCACTTCCCCCGGTCAAAAGGGCCATCTGAAAAAAGTGTAAAATCCAGAAAGGCAGGACAGGCCATGGAGAACTGGGAGCCTTGTTATGCTGATGGGCGGGATGTAAATTGCCAACAGACACTCGGGAGAAGTGTATGGTGTTTCCTGAAACATCTAAAAAACAAAGCAACAGAGCCTAGGGCACTTCCACTTATGGTCCTATAGCTTAGGGAAATTAAAATCAAAAAGACACAGCCACCCCAAAGTTTGGAACGCCTCTGTTTACAAGAACCTCATTTACAGTACCAGTTCAACATCACAGAAAGTGAAAAATGGATAAAGAATTTCTGGTATTTACTTACAAAGCAATATCACTCAGCAATGAAATCTATGTCATCAGGCCCTTAGCAGCACAATGAATGGATTCAGGTACGATGATTCTAACTGAAATAAGTCACACAGAAAAAGAAACATCATAAGATATCAGTAATACACGGAATGTAAACTTGGCTACACAGAAACTGAATTAGAGAACAGAACAGGGTCAGAAATTTAGAAAACCAACTTATGCTTGCTTAAGGGTAAAGGTGAGTTGGGGTGCTGCATAAAACCAGAGATTGAAATGAGCACAGATAAAGTTCCTTAAGCCAAATATGGAATAGACAAGAGCTACTCCTTGCTCAACGAAATGGACTCAACACCGCATATTAAACGCCTAAGAATGTACCTGACTAGTAAGTATCTTAAAACCTATGGATTGCTATGTCTCCGAAAGAGAATCAAGCATGTGTACAGGGGTATAAACGCAGCAGTGATAGGATTGGAGAGGTACGGTGAGCAAATGAAGACCCTTTGAAGTCATATTGCATAGTATCCATTCCACGGGTTTCAACTGCCCAGGTTTAAGGTATTCTTCCTTCAGCTAAAACATGCATGTGGAACCTAGAGTACGATCAACCATGTGATCGGGAAACGTGTTCAAATATGTCTCAGTTTTCCTCCCCTGGTACTCGGGTGCAACATTCCAGACGCTTTACTAACACCCTCCCGACTTGGAGAGTCAGTCCCTTTAACCTCCTGTTTGGCCCAGTTTGCAATTTCTGCGGAAGATGAACAGGAATAGCGAGAACCAATGAGAGACTAGCTGGAGGTGTCTGGACGGGCAAATTTAACTCTCATTTCCCACCAGGAAGAGGAATTAACCAAAGGCTCAGCGTGCCGTGCCGGAACCAGATTAGGGCCTGAAGCCATCCTGCGGTGTTGCGGCCAGGTCACAAGAAAGCGAGTTGAAGAAAGGAGCTCAGGGGCAACGTAATTCACAAACCTGCAGAGTTATAAATGACAGCTATCGTCCAAAAATATACTGAAGTAAGGCTGCCAAGAGGACTTGAAAGCGGGGCAGAATTGCAGGAAACCGATTTCAGGAGGTAGACTGGAATTGCATTGAAAGCACAGGAAAAGAGGCAGAACGTCCACCATGATGCACTTGGCCAAAAAGGGCGTATGCGTTTTTTCCTGAATATATTCAGGAAAAAACGCATACGCCCTTTTTGGCCAACCAAGCAAGCTTGCAAAGGAAATCTGCACTACAATGAAGTCTCACTTCCCCCCAGTCAAAAGGGCCATCTGAAAAAAGTGTAAAATCCAGAAAGGCAGGACAGGCCATGGAGAACTGGGAGCCTTGTTATGCTGATGGGCGGGATGTAAATTGCCAACAGACACTCGGGAGAAGTGTATGGTGTTTCCTGAAACATCTAAAAAACAGAGCAACAGAGCCTAGGGCACTTCCACTTATGGTCCTATAGCTTAGGGAAATTAAAATCAAAAAGACACAGCCACCCCAAAGTTTGGGACGCCTCTGTTTACAAGAACCTCGTTTACAGTACAAGTTCAACATCGCAGAAAGTGAAAAATGGATAAAGAAGTTGTGGTATTTACTTACAAAGCAATATCACTCAGCAATGAAATCTATGTCATCAGGCCCTTAGCAGCACAATGAGTGGATTCAAGTATGATGATTCTAACTGAAATAAGTCACACAGAAAAAGAAACATCATAAGATATCACTAATAAATGGAATGTAAACTTGGCTACACAGGAATTGAATTACAGAACAGAACAGGGTCTCAAATTTAGAAAACCAACTTATGCTTGCTTAAGGGGAAAGGTGAGTTGGGGTGCTGCATAAAACCAGAGATTGAAATGAGCACAGATAAAGTTCCTTAAGCCAAATATGGAATAGACAAGAGCTACTCCTTGCTCAACGAAATGGACTCAACACCGCATATTAAACGCCTAAGAATGTACCTGACTAGTAAGTATCTTAAAACCTATGGATTGCTATGTCTCCGAAAGAGAATCAAGCATGTGTACAGGGGCATAAACGCAGCAGTGATAGGATTGGAGAGGTTCGGTGAGCAAATGAAGACCCTTTGAAGTCATATTGCATGGTACCCATTCCACGGGTTTGAACTACCCAGGTTTAAGGTATTCTACCTTCAGCTAAAACATGCATGTGGAACCTAGAGTATGATCAACCATGTGATCGGGAGATGTGTTCAAATATGTCTCAGTTTTCGTACCCTGGTACTCGGGTGCAACATTCCAGACGCTTTACTAACACTCTCCCGACTTGGAGAGTCAGTCCCTTTAACCTCCTGTTTGGCCCAGTTTGCAATTTCTGCGGAAGATGAACAGGAATAGCGAGAACCAATGAGAGACTAGCTGGAGGTGTCTGGACGGGCAAATTTAACTCTTATTTCCCACCAGGAAGAGGAATTAACCAAAGGCTCAGCGTGCCGTGCCGGAACCAGATTAGGGCCTGAAGCCATCCTGCGGTGTTGCGGCCAGGTCACAAGAAAGCGAGTTGAAGAAAGGAGCTCAGGGGCACTGTAATTCACAAACCTGCAGAGTTATAAATGACAGCTATCGTCCAAAAATATACTGAAGAAAGGCTGCCAAGAGGACTTAAAAGTGGGGAAGAATTGCAGGAAACCGATTTCAGGAGGTAGACTGGAATTGCATTGAAAGCATAGGAAAAGAGGCAGAACGTCCGCAATGATGCACTTGGCCAAAAAGGGCGTATGTGTTTTTTCCTGAATATATTCAGGAAAAAACGCATACGCCCTTTTTGGCCAACCAAGCAAACTTGCAAAGGAAATCTGCACTACAATGAAGTCTCACTTCCCCCCGGTCAAAAGGGCCATCTGAAAAAAGTGTAAAATCCAGAAAGGCAGGACAGGCCATGGAGAACTGGGAGCCTTGTTATTCTGATGGGCGGGATGAAAATTCCCAACAGACACTGGGGAGAAGTGTATGGTGTTTCCTGAAACATCTAAAAAACAAAGCAACAGAGCCTAGGGCACTTCCACTTATGGTCCTATAGCTTAGGGAAATTAAAATCAAAAAGACACAGCCACCCCAAAGTTTGGGATGCCTCTGTTTACAAGAACCTCATTTACCGTAGAAGTTCAATATCACAGAAAGTGAAAAATGGATAAAGCACTTGTGGTACTTACGTACAATGCAGTATCACTCAGCAATGAAATCTATGTCATCAGGCCCGTAGCAGCATAATGAGTGGATTCAGGTATGATGATTCTAACTGAAATAAGTCACACAGAAAAAGAAACATCATAAGATATCACTAATACACGGAATGTAAACTTGGCTACACAGGAACTGAATTCCAAAACAGAACAGGGTCTCAAATTTAGAAAACCAACTTATGCTTGCTTAAGGGGAAAGGTGAGTTGGGGTGCTGCATAAAACCAGAGATTGAAATGAGCACAGATAAGGTTCCTTAAGCCAAATATGGAATAGACAAGAGCTACTCCTTGCTCAACGAAATGGACTCAACACCGCATATTAAACGCCTAAGATTGTACCTGACTAGTAAGTATCTTAAAACCTATGGATTGCTATGTCTCCGAAAGAGAATCAAGCGTGTGTACAGGGGCATAAACGCAGCAGTGATAGGATTGGAGAGGTTCGGTGAGCAAATGAAGACCCTTTGAAGTCATATTGCATGGTACCCATTACACGGGTCTCAACTCTCCAGGTTTAAGGTATTCTTCCTTCAGCTAAAACATGCATGTGGAACCCAGAGTATGATCAACCGTGTGAACAGGAGACGTGTTCAAATATGTCTCAGTTTTCGTACCCTGGTACTCGGGTGCAACATTCCAGACGCTTTACTAACACCCTCCCGACTTGGAGAGTCAGTCCCTTTAACCTCCTGTTTGGCCCAGTTTGCAATTTCTGCGGAAGATGAACAGGAATAGCGAGAACCAATGAGAGACTAGCTGGAGGTGTCTGGACGGGCAAATTTAACTCTCATTTCCCACCAGGAAGAGGAAATAACCAAAGGCTCAGCGTGCCGTGCCGGAACCAGATTAGGGCCTGAAGCCATCCTGCGGTGTTGTGGCCAGCTCAAAAGAAAGCGAGTTGAAGAAAGGAGCTCAGGGGCACTGTAATTCACAAACCTGCAGAGTTGTAAATGACAGCTATCGTCCAAAAATATACTGAAGTAAGGCTGCCAAGAGGACTTGAAAGCGGGGCAGAATTGCAGGAAACCGATTTCAGGAGGTAGACTGGAATTGCATTGAAAGCATAGGAAAAGAGGCAGAACGTCCACAATGATGCACTTGGCCAAAAAGGGCGTATGCGTTTTTTCCTGAATATATTCAGGAAAAAACGCATACGCCCTTTTTGGCCAACCAAGCAAGCTTGCAAAGGAAATCTGCACTACAATGAAGTCTCACTTCCCCCCGGTCAAAAGGGCCATCTGAAAAAAGTGTAAAATCCAGAAAGGCAGGACAGGCCATGGAGAACTGGGAGCCTTGTTATGCTGATGGGCGGGATGTAAATTGCCAACAGACACTCGGGAGAAGTGTATGGTGTTTCCTGAAACATCTAAAAAACAAAGCAACAGAGCCTAGGGCACTTCCACTTATGGTCCTATAGCTTAGGGAAATTAAAATCAAAAAGACACAGCCACCCCAAAGTTTGGGACGCCTCTGTTTACAAGAACCTCGTTTACAGTACAAGTTCAACATCGCAGAAAGTGAAAAATGGATAAAGAAGTTGTGGTATTTACTTACAAACAATATCACTCAGCAATGAAATCTATGTCATCAGGCCCTTAGCAGCACAATGAGTGGATTCAGGTATGATGATTCTAACTGATATAAGTCACACAGAAAAAGAAACATCATAAGATATCAGTAATACACGGAATGTAAACTTGGCTACACAGGAACTGAATTACAGAACAGAACAGGGTCTCAAATTTAGAAAACCAACTTATGCTTGCTTAAGGGTAAAGGTGAGTTGGGGTGCTGCATAAAACCAGAGATTGAAATGAGCACAGATAAAGTTCCTTAAGCCAAATATGGAATAGACAAGAGCTACTCCTTGCTCAACGAAATGGACTCAACACCCCATATTAAACGCCTAAGAATGTACCTGACTAGTAAGTATCTTAAAACCTATGGATGGCTATGTCTCCAAAAGAGAATCAAGCGTGTGTACAGGGGCATAAACGCAACAGTGATAGGATTGGAGAGGTTCGGTGAGCAAATGAAGACCCTTTGAAGTCATATTGCATGGTACCCATTCCACAGGTTTCAACTGCCCAGGTTTAAGGTATTCTTCCTTCAGCTAAAACATGCATGTGGAACCTAGAGTATGATCAACCACGTGATGGGGAGACGTGTTCAAATATGTCTCAGTTTTCGTACCCTGGTACTCGGGTGCAACATTCCAGACGCTTTACTAACACTCTCCCCAATTGAAGAGTCAGTCCCTTTAACATCCTGTTTGGCCCAGTTTGCAATTTCTGTGGAAGATGAACAGGAATAGCGAGAACCAATGAGAGACTAGCTGGAGGTGTCTGGACGGGCAAATTTAACTCTCATTTCCCACCAGGAAGAGGAATTAACCAAAGGCTCCGCGTGCCGTGCCGGAACCAGATTAGGGCCTGAAGACATCCTGCGGTGTTGCAGCCAGGTCACAAGAAAGCGAGTTGAACAAAGGAGCTCAGCGGCACTTTAATTCACAAACCTGCAGAGTTATAAATGACAGCTATCGTCCAAAAATATACTGAAGTAAGGCTGCCAAGAGGACTTGAAAGCGGGGCAGAATTGCAGGAAACCGATTTCAGGAGGTAGACTGGAATTGCATTGAAAGCATAGGAAAAGAGGCAGAACGTCCACAATGATGCACTTGGCCAAAAAGGGCGTATGCGTTTTTTCCTGAATATATTCAGGAAAAAACGCATACGCCCTTTTTGGCCAACCAAGCAAGCTTGCAAAGGAAATCTGCACTACAATGAAGTCTCACTTCCCCCCGGTCAAAAGGGCCATCTGAAAAATGTGTAAAATCCAGAAAGGCAGGACAGGCCATGGAGAACTGGGAGCCTTGTTATGCTGATGGGCGGGATGTAAATTGCCAACAGACACTCGGGAGAAGTATATGGTGTTTCCTGAAACATCTAAAAAACAAAGCAACAGAGCCTAGGGCACTTCCACTTATGGTCCTATAGCTTAGGGAAATTAAAATCAAAAAGACACAGCCACCCCAAAGTTTGGGACGCCTCTGTTTACAAGAACCTCGTTTACCGTACGAGTTCAATATCACAGAAACTGAAAAATGCATAAAGAACTTGTGGTACTTACGTACAATGCAGTATCACTCAGCAATGAAATCTATGTCATCAGGCCCTTAGCAGCACAATGAGTGGACACAGGTATGATGATTCTAACTGAAATAAGTCACACAGAAAAAGAAACATCATAAGATATCAGTAATACACGGAATGTAAACTTGGCTACACAGGAACTGAATTACAGAACAGAACAGGGTCTGAAATTTAGAAAACCAACTTATGCTTGCTTAAGGGTAAAGGTGAGTTGGGGTGCTGCATAAAACCAGAGATTGAAATGAGCACAGATAAAGTTCCTTAAGCCAAATATGGAATAGACAAGAGCTACTCCTTGCTCAACGAAATGGACTCAACACAGCATATTAAACGCCTAAGAATGTACCTGACTAGTAAGTATCTTAAAACCTATGGATTGCTATGTCTCCAAAAGAGAATCAAGCGCGTGTACAGGGGCATAAATGCAGCAGTGATAGGATTGGAGAGGTTCGGTGAGCAAATGAAGACCCTGTGAAGTCATATTGCATGGTACCCATTACACGGGTCTCAACTCTCCAGGTTTAAGGTATTCTTCCTTCAGCTAAAACATGCATGTGGAACCCAGAGTCTGATCAACCGTGTGAACAGGAGACGTGTTCAAATATGTCTCAGTTTTCGTACCCTGGTACTCGGGTGCAACATTCCAGACGCTTTACTAACACCCTCCCGACTTGGAGAGTCAGTCCCTTTAACCTCCTGTTTGGCCCAGTTTGCAATTTCTGCGGAAGATGAACAGGAATAGCGAGAACCAATGAGAGACTAGCTGGAGGTGTCTGGACGGGCAAATTTAACTCTCATTTCCCACCAGGAAGAGGAATTAACCAAAGGCTCAGCGTGCCGTGCCGGAACCAGATTAGGGCCTGAAGCCATCCTGCGGTGTTGCTTCCAGCTCAAAAGAAAGCGAGTTGAAGAAAGGAGCTCAGGGGCACTGTAATTCACAAACCTGCAGAGTTATAAATGACAGCTATCGTCCAAAAATATACTGAAGTAAGGCTGCCAAGAGGACTTGAAAGCGGGGCAGAATTGCAGGAAACCGATTTCAGGAGGTAGACTGGAATTGCATTGAAAGCATAGGAAACGAGGCAGAACGTCCACAATGATGCACTTGGCCAAAAAGGGCGTATGCGTTTTTTCCTGAATATATTCAGGAAAAAATGCATACGCCCTTTTTGGCCAACCAAGCAAGCTTGCAAAGGAAATCTGCACTACAATGAAGTCTCACTTCCCCCGGTCAAAAGGGCCATCTGAAAAAAGTGTAAAATCCAGAAAGGCAGGACAGGCCATGGAGAACTGGGAGCCTTGTTATGCTGATGGGCGGGATGTAAATTGCCAACAGACACTCGGGAGAAGTGTATGGTGTTTCCTGAAACATCTAAAAAACAAAGCAACAGAGCCTAGGGCACTTCCACTTATGGTCCTATAGCTTAGGGAAATTAAAATCAAAAAGACACAGCCACCCCAAAGTTTGGAACGCCTCTGTTTACAAGAACCTCATTTACAGTACCAGTTCAACATCACAGAAAGTGAAAAATGGATAAAGAATTTCTGGTATTTACTTACAAAGCAATATCACTCAGCAATGAAATCTATGTCATCAGGCCCTTAGCAGCACAATGAATGGATTCAGGTACGATGATTCTAACTGAAATAAGTCACACAGAAAAAGAAACATCATAAGATATCAGTAATACACGGAATGTAAACTTGGCTACACAGAAACTGAATTAGAGAACAGAACAGGGTCACAAATTTAGAAAACCAACTTATGCTTGCTTAAGGGGAAAGGTGAGTTGGGGTGCTGCATAAAACCAGAGATTGAAATGAGCACAGATAAAGTTCCTTAAGCCAAATATGGAATAGACAAGAGCTACTCCTTGCTCAACGAAATGGACTCAACACCGCATATTAAACGCCTAAGAATGTACCTGACTAGTAAGTATCTTAAAACCTATGGATTGCTATGTCTCCGAAAGAGAATCAAGCATGTGTACAGGGGTATAAACGCAGCAGTGATAGGATTGGAGAGGTACGGTGAGCAAATGAAGACCCTTTGAAGTCATATTGCATAGTATCCATTCCACGGGTTTCAACTGCCCAGGTTTAAGGTATTCTTCCTTCAGCTAAAACATGCATGTGGAACCTAGAGTACGATCAACCATGTGATCGGGAAACGTGTTCAAATATGTCTCAGTTTTCCTCCCCTGGTACTCGGGTGCAACATTCCAGACGCTTTACTAACACCCTCCCGACTTGGAGAGTCAGTCCCTTTAACCTCCTGTTTGGCCCAGTTTGCAATTTCTGCGGAAGATGAACAGGAATAGCGAGAACCAATGAGAGACTAGCTGGAGGTGTCTGGACGGGCAAATTTAACTCTCATTTCCCACCAGGAAGAGGAATTAACCAAAGGCTCAGCGTGCCGTGCCGGAACCAGATTAGGGCCTGAAGCCATCCTGCGGTGTTGCGGCCAGGTCACAAGAAAGCGAGTTGAAGAAAGGAGCTCAGGGGCAACGTAATTCACAAACCTGCAGAGTTATAAATGACAGCTATCGTCCAAAAATATACTGAAGTAAGGCTGCCAAGAGGACTTGAAAGCGGGGCAGAATTGCAGGAAACCGATTTCAGGAGGTAGACTGGAATTGCATTGAAAGCACAGGAAAAGAGGCAGAACGTCCACAATGATGCACTTGGCCAAAAAGGGCGTATGCGTTTTTTCCTGAATATATTCAGGAAAAAACGCATACGCCCTTTTTGGCCAACCAAGCAAGCTTGCAAAGGAAATCTGCACTACAATGAAGTCTCACTTCCCCCCAGTCAAAAGGGCCATCTGAAAAAAGTGTAAAATCCAGAAAGGCAGGACAGGCCATGGAGAACTGGGAGCCTTGTTATGCTGATGGGCGGGATGTAAATTGCCAACAGACACTCGGGAGAAGTGTATGGTGTTTCCTGAAACATCTAAAAAACAGAGCAACAGAGCCTAGGGCACTTCCACTTATGGTCCTATAGCTTAGGGAAATTAAAATCAAAAAGACACAGCCACCCCAAAGTTTGGGACGCCTCTGTTTACAAGAACCTCGTTTACAGTACAAGTTCAACATCGCAGAAAGTGAAAAATGGATAAAGAAGTTGTGGTATTTACTTACAAAGCAATATCACTCAGCAATGAAATCTATGTCATCAGGCCCTTAGCAGCACAATGAGTGGATTCAAGTATGATGATTCTAACTGAAATAAGTCACACAGAAAAAGAAACATCATAAGATATCACTAATAAATGGAATGTAAACTTGGCTACACAGGAATTGAATTACAGAACAGAACAGGGTCTCAAATTTAGAAAACCAACTTATGCTTGCTTAAGGGGAAAGGTGAGTTGGGGTGCTGCATAAAACCAGAGATTGAAATGAGCACAGATAAAGTTCCTTAAGCCAAATATGGAATAGACAAGAGCTACTCCTTGCTCAACGAAATGGACTCAACACCGCATATTAAACGCCTAAGAATGTACCTGACTAGTAAGTATCTTAAAACCTATGGATTGCTATGTCTCCGAAAGAGAATCAAGCATGTGTACAGGGGCATAAACGCAGCAGTGATAGGATTGGAGAGGTTCGGTGAGCAAATGAAGACCCTTTGAAGTCATATTGCATGGTACCCATTCCACGGGTTTGAACTACCCAGGTTTAAGGTATTCTACCTTCAGCTAAAACATGCATGTGGAACCTAGAGTATGATCAACCATGTGATCGGGAGATGTGTTCAAATATGTCTCAGTTTTCGTACCCTGGTACTCGGGTGCAACATTCCAGACGCTTTACTAACACTCTCCCGACTTGGAGAGTCAGTCCCTTTAACCTCCTGTTTGGCCCAGTTTGCAATTTCTGCGGAAGATGAACAGGAATAGCGAGAACCAATGAGAGACTAGCTGGAGGTGTCTGGACGGGCAAATTTAACTCTTATTTCCCACCAGGAAGAGGAATTAACCAAAGGCTCAGCGTGCCGTGCCGGAACCAGATTAGGGCCTGAAGCCATCCTGCGGTGTTGCGGCCAGGTCACAAGAAAGCGAGTTGAAGAAAGGAGCTCAGGGGCACTGTAATTCACAAACCTGCAGAGTTATAAATGACAGCTATCGTCCAAAAATATACTGAAGAAAGGCTGCCAAGAGGACTTAAAAGTGGGGAAGAATTGCAGGAAACCGATTTCAGGAGGTAGACTGGAATTGCATTGAAAGCATAGGAAAAGAGGCAGAACGTCCGCAATGATGCACTTGGCCAAAAAGGGCGTATGTGTTTTTTCCTGAATATATTCAGGAAAAAACGCATACGCCCTTTTTGGCCAACCAAGCAAACTTGCAAAGGAAATCTGCACTACAATGAAGTCTCACTTCCCCCCGGTCAAAAGGGCCATCTGAAAAAAGTGTAAAATCCAGAAAGGCAGGACAGGCCATGGAGAACTGGGAGCCTTGTTATTCTGATGGGCGGGATGAAAATTCCCAACAGACACTGGGGAGAAGTGTATGGTGTTTCCTGAAACATCTAAAAAACAAAGCAACAGAGCCTAGGGCACTTCCACTTATGGTCCTATAGCTTAGGGAAATTAAAATCAAAAAGACACAGCCACCCCAAAGTTTGGGATGCCTCTGTTTACAAGAACCTCATTTACCGTAGAAGTTCAATATCACAGAAAGTGAAAAATGGATAAAGCACTTGTGGTACTTACGTACAATGCAGTATCACTCAGCAATGAAATCTATGTCATCAGGCCCGTAGCAGCATAATGAGTGGATTCAGGTATGATGATTCTAACTGAAATAAGTCACACAGAAAAAGAAACATCATAAGATATCACTAATACACGGAATGTAAACTTGGCTACACAGGAACTGAATTCCAAAACAGAACAGGGTCTCAAATTTAGAAAACCAACTTATGCTTGCTTAAGGGGAAAGGTGAGTTGGGGTGCTGCATAAAACCAGAGATTGAAATGAGCACAGATAAGGTTCCTTAAGCCAAATATGGAATAGACAAGAGCTACTCCTTGCTCAACGAAATGGACTCAACACCGCATATTAAACGCCTAAGATTGTACCTGACTAGTAAGTATCTTAAAACCTATGGATTGCTATGTCTCCGAAAGAGAATCAAGCGTGTGTACAGGGGCATAAACGCAGCAGTGATAGGATTGGAGAGGTTCGGTGAGCAAATGAAGACCCTTTGAAGTCATATTGCATGGTACCCATTACACGGGTCTCAACTCTCCAGGTTTAAGGTATTCTTCCTTCAGCTAAAACATGCATGTGGAACCTAGAGTATGATCACCCATGTGAACGGGAGACGTGTTCAAATATGTCTCAGTTTTCGTCCCCTGGTACTCGGGTGCAACATTCCAGATGCTTTACTAACACTCTCCCCACTTGGGGAGTCAGCGCCTTTAACCTCCTGTTTGGCCCAGTTTGCAATTTCTGCGGAAGATGAACAGGAATAGGGAGAACCAATGAGAGACTAGCTGGAGGTGTCTGGACGGGCAAATTTAACTCTCATGTCCCACCAGGAAGAGGAAATAACCAAAGGCTCAGCGTGCCGTGCCGGAACCAGATTAGGGCCTGAAGCCATCCTGCGGTGTTGCAGCCAGCTCAAAAGAAAGCGAGTTGAAGAAAGGAGCTCAGGGGTACTGTAATTCACAAACCTGCAGACTTATAAATGACAGCTATCGTCCAAAAATATACTGAAGTAAGGCTGCCAAGAGGACTTGAATGCGGGGCAGAATTGCAGGAAACCGATTTCAGGAGGTAGACTGGAATTGCATTGAAAGCATAGGAAAAGAGGCAGAACGTCCACAATGATGCACTTGGCCAAAAAGGGCGTATGCGTTTTTTCCTGAATATATTCAGGAAAAAACGCATACGCCCTTTTTGGGCAACCAAGCAAGCTTGCAAAGGAAATCTGCACTACAATGAAGTCTCACTTCCCCCCGGTCAAAAGGGCCATCTGAAAAACGTGTAAAATCCAGAAAGGCAGGACAGACCATGGAGAACTGGGAGCCTTGTTATGGTGATGGGCGTGATGTAAATTGCCAAAAGCCACTCGGGAGAAGTGTATGGTGTTTCCTGAAACATCTAAAAAACAAAGCAACAGAGCCTAGGGCACTTCCACTTATGGTCCTATAGCTTAGGGAAATTAAAATCAAAAAGACACAGCCACCCCAAAGTTTGGGACGCCTCTGTTTACAAGAACCTCGTTTACAGTACAAGTTCAACATCGCAGAAAGTGAAAAATGGATAAAGAAGTTGTGGTATTTACTTACAAAGCAATATCACTCAGCAATGAAATCTATGTCATCAGGCCCTTAGCAGCACAATGAGTGGATTCAGGTATGATCATTCTAACTGAAATAAGTCACACAGAAAAAGAAACATCATAAGATATCAGTAATACACGTAATGTAAACTTGGCTACACAGGAACTGAATTACAGAACAGAACAGGGTCTCAAATTTAGAAAACCAACTTATGCTTGCTTAAGGGTAAAGGTGAGTTGGGGTGCTGCATAAAACCAGAGATTGAAATGAGCACAAATAAAGTTCCCTAAGCCAAATATGGAATAGACAAGAGCTACTCCTTGCTCAACGAAATGGACTCAATACCCCATATTAAACGCCTAAGAATGTACCTGACTAGTAAGTATCTTAAAACCTATGGATTGCTATGTCTCCGAAAGAGAATCAAGCATGTGTACAGGGGCATAAACGCAGCAGTGATAGGATTGGAGAGGTTCGGTGAGCAAATGAAGACCCTTTGAAGTCATACTGCATGGTACCCATTCCACGGGTTTCAACTACCCAGGTTTAAGGTATTCTTCCTTCAGCTAAAACATGCATGTGGAACCTAGAGTACGATCAACCATGTGATCGGGAAACGTGTTCAAATATGTCTCAGTTTTCCTCCCCTGGTACTCGGGTGCAACATTCCAGACGCTTTACTAACACCCTCCCGACTTGGAGAGTCAGTCCCTTTAACCTCCTGTTTGGCCCAGTTTGCAATTTCTGCGGAAGATGAACAGGAATAGCGAGAACCAATGAGAGACTAGCTGGAGGTGTCTGGACGGGCAAATTTAACTCTCATTTCCCACCAGGAAGAGGAATTAACCAAAGGCTCAGCGTGCCGTGCCGGAACCAGATTAGGGCCTGAAGCCATCCTGCGGTGTTGCGGCCAGGTCACAAGAAAGCGAGTTGAAGAAAGGAGCTCAGGGGCAACGTAATTCACAAACCTGCAGAGTTATAAATGACAGCTATCGTCCAAAAATATACTGAAGTAAGGCTGCCAAGAGGACTTGAAAGCGGGGCAGAATTGCAGGAAACCAATTTCAGGAGGTAGACTGGAATTGCATTGAAAGCACAGGAAAAGAGGCAGAACGTCCACCATGATGCACTTGGCCAAAAAGGGCGTATGCGTTTTTTCCTGAATATATTCAGGAAAAAACGCATACGCCCTTTTTGGCCAACCAAGCAAGCTTGCAAAGGAAATCTGCACTACAATGAAGTCTCACTTCCCCCCAGTCAAAAGGGCCATCTGAAAAAAGTGTAAAATCCAGAAAGGCAGGACAGGCCATGGAGAACTGGGAGCCTTGTTATGCTGATGGGCGGGATGTAAATTGCCAACAGACACTCGGGAGAAGTGTATGGTGTTTCCTGAAACATCTAAAAAACAGAGCAACAGAGCCTAGGGCACTTCCACTTATGGTCCTATAGCTTAGGGAAATTAAAATCAAAAAGACACAGCCACCCCAAAGTTTGGGACGCCTCTGTTTACAAGAACCTCGTTTACAGTACAAGTTCAACATCGCAGAAAGTGAAAAATGGATAAAGAAGTTGTGGTATTTACTTACAAAGCAATATCACTCAGCAATGAAATCTATGTCATCAGGCCCTTAGCAGCACAATGAGTGGATTCAAGTATGATGATTCTAACTGAAATAAGTCACACAGAAAAAGAAACATCATAAGATATCACTAATACACGGAATGTAAACTTGGCTACACAGGAATTGAATTACAGAACAGAACAGGGTCTCAAATTTAGAAAACCAACTTATGCTTGCTTAAGGGGAAAGGTGAGTTGGGGTGCTGCATAAAACCAGAGATTGAAATGAGCACAGATAAAGTTCCTTAAGCCAAATATGGAATAGACAAGAGCTACTCCTTGCTCAACGAAATGGACTCAACACCGCATATTAAACGCCTAAGAATGTACCTGACTAGTAAGTATCTTAAAACCTATGGATTGCTATGTCTCCGAAAGAGAATCAAGCATGTGTACAGGGGCATAAACGCAGCAGTGATAGGATTGGAGAGGTTCGGTGAGCAAATGAAGACCCTTTGAAGTCATATTGCATGGTACCCATTCCACGGGTTTGAACTACCCAGGTTTAAGGTATTCTACCTTCAGCTAAAACATGCATGTGGAACCTAGAGTATGATCAACCATGTGATCGGGAGATGTGTTCAAATATGTCTCAGTTTTCGTACCCTGGTACTCGGGTGCAACATTCCAGACGCTTTACTAACACTCTCCCGACTTGGAGAGTCAGTCCCTTTAACCTCCTGTTTGGCCCAGTTTGCAATTTCTGCGGAAGATGAACAGGAATAGCGAGAACCAATGAGAGACTAGCTGGAGGTGTCTGGACGGGCAAATTTAACTCTTATTTCCCACCAGGAAGAGGAATTAACCAAAGGCTCAGCGTGCCATGCCGGAACCAGATTAGGGCCTGAAGCCATCCTGCGGTGTTGCGGCCAGGTCACAAGAAAGCGAGTTGAAGAAAGGAGCTCAGGGGCACTGTAATTCACAAACCTGCAGAGTTATAAATGACAGCTATCGTCCAAAAATATACTGAAGAAAGGCTGCCAAGAGGACTTAAAAGTGGGGAAGAATTGCAGGAAACCGATTTCAGGAGGTAGACTGGAATTGCATTGAAAGCATAGGAAAAGAGGCAGAACGTCCGCAATGATGCACTTGGCCAAAAAGGGCGTATGCGTTTTTTCCTGAATATATTCAGGAAAAAACGCATACGCCCTTTTTGGCCAACCAAGCAAACTTGCAAAGGAAATCTGCACTACAATGAAGTCTCACTTCCCCCCGGTCAAAAGGGCCATCTGAAAAAAGTGTAAAATCCAGAAAGGCAGGACAGGCCATGGAGAACTGGGAGCCTTGTTATGCTGATGGGCGGGATGAAAATTCCCAACAGACACTGGGGAGAAGTGTATGGTGTTTCCTGAAACATCTAAAAAACAAAGCAACAGAGCCTAGGGCACTTCCACTTATGGTCCTATAGCTTAGGGAAATTAAAATCAAAAAGACACAGCCACCCCAAAGTTTGGGACGCCTCTGTTTACAAGAACCTCATTTACCGTACAAGTTCAATATCACAGAAAGTGAAAAATGGATAAAGCACTTGTGGTACTTACGTACAATGCAGTATCACTCAGCAATGAAATCTATGTCATCAGGCCCGTAGCAGCATAATGAGTGGATTCAGGTATGATGATTCTAACTGAAATAAGTCACACAGAAAAAGAAACATCATAAGATATCACTAATACACGGAATGTAAACTTGGCTACACAGGAACTGAATTCCAAAACAGAACAGGGTCTCAAATTTAGAAAACCAACTTATGCTTGCTTAAGGGGAAAGGTGAGTTGGGGTGCTGCATAAAACCAGAGATTGAAATGAGCACAGATAAAGTTCCTTAAGCCAAATATGGAATAGACAAGAGCTACTCCTTGCTCAACGAAATGGACTCAACACCGCATATTAAACGCCTAAGATTGTACCTGACTAGTAAGTATCTTAAAACCTATGGATTGCTATGTCTCCGAAAGAGAATCAAGCGTGTGTACAGGGGCATAAACGCAGCAGTGATAGGATTGGAGAGGTTCGGTGAGCAAATGAAGACCCTTTGAAGTCATATTGCATGGTACCCATTACACGGGTCTCAACTCTCCAGGTTTAAGGTATTCTTCCTTCAGCTAAAACATGCATGTGGAACCTAGAGTATGATCACCCATGTGAACGGGAGACGTGTTCAAATATGTCTCAGTTTTCGTCCCCTGGTACTCGGGTGCAACATTCCAGACGCTTTACTAACACTCTCCCCACTTGGGGAGTCAGCGCCTTTAACCTCCTGTTTGGCCCAGTTTGCAATTTCTGCGGAAGATGAACAGGAATAGGGAGAACCAATGAGAGACTAGCTGGAGGTGTCTGGACGGGCAAATTTAACTCTCATGTCCCACCAGGAAGAGGAAATAACCAAAGGCTCAGCGTGCCGTGCCGGAACCAGATTAGGGCCTGAAGCCATCCTGCGGTGTTGCAGCCAGCTCAAAAGAAAGCGAGTTGAAGAAAGGAGCTCAGGGGTACTGTAATTCACAAACCTGCAGACTTATAAATGACAGCTATCGTCCAAAAATATACTGAAGTAAGGCTGCCAAGAGGACTTGAAAGCGGGGCAGAATTGCAGGAAACCGATTTCAGGAGGTAGACTGGAATTGCATTGAAAGCATAGGAAACGAGGCAGAACGTCCACAATGATGCACTTGGCCAAAAAGGGCGTATGCGTTTTTTCCTGAATATATTCAGGAAAAAACGCATACGCCCTTTTTGGCCAACCAAGCAAGCTTGCAAAGGAAATCTGCACTACAATGAAGTCTCACTTCCCCCGGTCAAAAGGGCCATCTGAAAAAAGTGTAAAATCCAGAAAGGCAGGACAGGCCATGGAGAACTGGGAGCCTTGTTATGCTGATGGGCGGGATGTAAATTGCCAACAGACACTCGGGAGAACTGTATGGTGTTTCCTGAAACATCTAAAAAACAAAGCAACAGAGCCTAGGGCACTTCCACTTATGGTCCTATAGCTTAGGGAAATTAAAATCAAAAAGACACAGCCACCCCAAAGTTTGGAACGCCTCTGTTTACAAGAACCTCATTTACAGTACCAGTTCAACATCACAGAAAGTGAAAAATGGATAAAGAATTTCTGGTATTTACTTACAAAGCAATATCACTCAGCAATGAAATCTATGTCATCAGGCCCTTAGCAGCACAATGAATGGATTCAGGTATGATGATTCCAACTGAAATAAGTCACACAGAAAAAGAAACATCATAAGATATCAGTAATACACGGAATGTAAACTTGGCTACACAGAAACTGAATTAGAGAACAGAACAGGGTCACAAATTTAGAAAACCAACTTATGCTTGCTTAAGGGGAAAGGTGAGTTGGGGTGCTGCATAAAACCAGAGATTGAAATGAGCACAGATAAAGTTCCTTAAGCCAAATATGGAATAGACAAGAGCTACTCCTTGCTCAACGAAATGGACTCAACACCGCATATTAAACGCCTAAGTATGTACCTGACTAGTAAGTATCTTAAAACCTATGGATTGCTATGTCTCCGAAAGAGAATCAAGCATGTGTACAGGGGTATAAACGCAGCAGTGATAGGATTGGAGAGGTACGGTGAGCAAATGAAGACCCTTTGAAGTCATATTGCATAGTATCCATTCCACGGGTTTCAACTGCCCAGGTTTAAGGTATTCTTCCTTCAGCTAAAACATGCATGTGGAACCTAGAGTACGATCAACCATGTGATCGGGAAACGTGTTCAAATATGTCTCAGTTTTCCTCCCCTGGTACTCGGGTGCAACATTCCAGACGCTTTACTAACACCCTCCCGACTTGGAGAGTCAGTCCCTTTAACCTCCTGTTTGGCCCAGTTTGCAATTTCTGCGGAAGATGAACAGGAATAGCGAGAACCAATGAGAGACTAGCTGGAGGTGTCTGGACGGGCAAATTTAACTCTCATTTCCCACCAGGAAGAGGAATTAACCAAAGGCTCAGCGTGCCGTGCCGGAACCAGATTAGGGCCTGCAGCCATCCTGCGGTGTTGCGACCAGGTCACAAGAAAGCGAGTTGAAGAAAGGAGCTCAGGGGCAACGTAATTCACAAACCTGCAGAGTTATAAATGACAGCTATCGTCCAAAAATATACTGAAGTAAGGCTGCCAAGAGGACTTGAAAGCGGGGCAGAATTGCAGGAAACCGATTTCAGGAGGTAGACTGGAATTGCATTGAAAGCACAGGAAAAGAGGCAGAACGTCCACCATGATGCACTTGGCCAAAAAGGGCGTATGCGTTTTTTCCTGAATATATTCAGGAAAAAACGCATACGCCCTTTTTGGCCAACCAAGCAAGCTTGCAAAGGAAATCTGCACTACAATGAAGTCTCACTTCCACCCAGTCAAAAGGGCCATCTGAAAAAAGTGTAAAATCCAGAAAGGCAGGACAGGCCATGGAGAACTGGGAGCCTTGTTATGCTGATGGGCGGGATGTAAATTGCCAACAGACACTCGGGAGAAGTGTATGGTGTTTCCTGAAACATCTAAAAAACAGAGCAACAGAGCCTAGGGCACTTCCACTTATGGTCCTATAGCTTAGGGAAATTAAAATCAAAAAGACACAGCCACCCCAAAGTTTGGGACGCCTCTGTTTACAAGAACCTCGTTTACAGTACAAGTTCAACATCGCAGAAAGTGAAAAATGGATAAAGAAGTTGTGGTATTTACTTACAAAGCAATATCACTCAGCAATGAAATCTATGTCATCAGGCCCTTAGCAGCACAATGAGTGGATTCAAGTATGATGATTCTAACTGAAATAAGTCACACAGAAAAAGAAACATCATAAGATATCACTAATACACGGAATGTAAACTTGGCTACACAGGAATTGAATTACAGAACAGAACAGGGTCTCAAATTTAGAAAACCAACTTATGCTTGCTTAAGGGGAAAGGTGAGTTGGGGTGCTGCATAAAACCAGAGATTGAAATGAGCACAGGTAAAGTTCCTTAAGCCAAATATGGAATAGACAAGAGCTACTCCTTGCTCAACGAAATGGACTCAACACCGCATATTAAACGCCTAAGAATGTACCTGACTAGTAAGTATCTTAAAACCTATGGATTGCTATGTCTCCGAAAGAGAATCAAGCATGTGTA
This sequence comes from Pseudorca crassidens, assembly GCF_039906515.1. Classification (NCBI taxonomy): domain Eukaryota; kingdom Metazoa; phylum Chordata; class Mammalia; order Artiodactyla; family Delphinidae; genus Pseudorca; species Pseudorca crassidens. Next base: position 1,836,056 of record NW_027136302.1, on the reverse strand, counting down.
CAGGGGCATAAACGCAGCAGTGATAGGATTGGAGAGGTTCGGTGAGCAAATGAAGACCCTTTGAAGTCATATTGCATGGTACCCATTCCACGGGTTTGAACTACCCAGGTTTAAGGTATTCTACCTTCAGCTAAAACATGCATGTGGAACCTAGAGTATGATCAACCATGTGATCGGGAGATGTGTTCAAATATGTCTCAGTTTTCGTACCCTGGTACTCGGGTGCAACATTCCAGACGCTTTACTAACACTCTCCCGACTTGGAGAGTCAGTCCCTTTAACCTCCTGTTTGGCCCAGTTTGCAATTTCTGCGGAAGATGAACAGGAATAGCGAGAACCAATGAGAGACTAGCTGGAGGTGTCTGGACGGGCAAATTTAACTCTTATTTCCCACCAGGAAGAGGAATTAACCAAAGGCTCAGCGTGCCGTGCCGGAACCAGATTAGGGCCTGAAGCCATCCTGCGGTGTTGCGGCCAGGTCACAAGAAAGCGAGTTGAAGAAAGGAGCTCAGGGGCACTGTAATTCACAAACCTGCAGAGTTATAAATGACAGCTATCGTCCAAAAATATACTGAAGAAAGGCTGCCAAGAAGACTTAAAAGTGGGGAAGAATTGCAGGAAACCGATTTCAGGAGGTAGACTGGAATTGCATTGAAAGCATAGGAAAAGAGGCAGAACGTCCACAATGATGCACTTGGCCAAAAAGGGCGTATGTGTTTTTTCCTGAATATATTCAGGAAAAAACGCATACGCCCTTTTTGGCCAACCAAGCAAACTTGCAAAGGAAATCTGCACTACAATGAAGTCTCACTTCCCCCCGGTCAAAAGGGCCATCTGAAAAAAGTGTAAAATCCAGAAAGGCAGGACAGGCCATGGAGAACTGGGAGCCTTGTTATGCTGATGGGCGGGATGAAAATTCCCAACAGACACTGGGGAGAAGTGTATGGTGTTTCCTGAAACATCTAAAAAACAAAGCAACAGAGCCTAGGGCACTTCCACTTATGGTCCTATAGCTTAGGGAAATTAAAATCAAAAAGACACAGCCACCCCAAAGTTTGGGACGCCTCTGTATACAAGAACCTCATTTACCGTACAAGTTCAATATCACAGAAAGTGAAAAATGGATAAAGCACTTGTGGTACTTACGTACAATGCAGTATCACTCAGCAATGAAATCTATGTCATCAGGCCCGTAGCAGCATAATGAGTGGATTCAGGTATGATGATTCTAACTGAAATAAGTCACACAGAAAAAGAAACATCATAAGATATCACTAATACACGGAATGTAAACTTGGCTACACAGGAACTGAATTCCAAAACAGAACAGGGTCTCAAATTTAGAAAACCAACTTATGCTTGCTTAAGGGGAAAGGTGAGTTGGGGTGCTGCATAAAACCAGAGATTGAAATGAGCACAGATAAAGTTCCTTAAGCCAAATATAGAATAGACAAGAGCTACTCCTTGCTCAACGAAATGGACTCAACACCGCATATTAAACGCCTAAGATTGTACCTGACTAGTAAGTATCTTAAAACCTATGGATTGCTATGTCTCCGAAAGAGAATCAAGCGTGTGTACAGGGGCATAAACGCAGCAGTGATAGGATTGGAGAGGTTCGGTGAGCAAATGAAGACCCTTTGAAGTCATATTGCATGGTACCCATTACACGGGTCTCAACTCTCCAGGTTTAAGGTATTCTTCCTTCAGCTAAAACATGCATGTGGAACCTAGAGTATGATCACCCATGTGAACGGGAGACGTGTTCAAATATGTCTCAGTTTTCGTCCCCTGGTACTCGGGTGCAACATTCCAGACGCTTTACTAACACTCTCCCCACTTGGGGAGTCAGCGCCTTTAACCTCCTGTTTGGCCCAGTTTGCAATTTCTGCGGAAGATGAACAGGAATAGGGAGAACCAATGAGAGACTAGCTGGAGGTGTCTGGACGGGCAAATTTAACTCTCATGTCCCACCAGGAAGAGGAAATAACCAAAGGCTCAGCGTGCCGTGCCGGAACCAGATTAGGGCCTGAAGCCATCCTGCGGTGTTGCAGCCAGCTCAAAAGAAAGCGAGTTGAAGAAAGGAGCTCAGGGGTACTGTAATTCACAAACCTGCAGACTTATAAATGACAGCTATCGTCCAAAAATATACTGAAGTAAGGCTGCCAAGAGGACTTGAAAGCGGGGCAGAATTGCAGGAAACCGATTTCAGGAGGTAGACTGGAATTGCATTGAAAGCATAGGAAAAGAGGCAGAACGTCCACAATGATGCACTTGGCCAAAAAGGGCGTATGCGTTTTTTCCTGAATATATTCAGGAAAAAACGCATACGCCCTTTTTGGGCAACCAAGCAAGCTTGCAAAGGAAATCTGCACTACAATGAAGTCTCACTTCCCCCCGGTCAAAAGGGCCATCTGAAAAACGTGTAAAATCCAGAAAGGCAGGACAGACCATGGAGAACTGGGAGCCTTGTTATGGTGATGGGCGTGATGTAAATTGCCAAAAGCCACTCGGGAGAAGTGTATGGTGTTTCCTGAAACATCTAAAAAACAAAGCAACAGAGCCTAGGGCACTTCCACTTATGGTCCTATAGCTTAGGGAAATTAAAATCAAAAAGACACAGCCACCCCAAAGTTTGGGACGCCTCTGTTTACAAGAACCTCGTTTACAGTACAAGTTCAACATCGCAGAAAGTGAAAAATGGATAAAGAAGTTGTGGTATTTACTTACAAAGAAATATCACTCAGCAATGAAATCTATGTCATCAGGCCCTTAGCAGCACAATGAGTGGATTCAGGTATGATGATTCTAACTGAAATAAGTCACACAGAAAAAGAAACATCATAAGATATCAGTAATACACGGAATGTAAACTTGGCTACACAGGAACTGAATTACAGAACAGAACAGGGTCTCAAATTTAGAAAACCAACTTATGCTTGCTTAAGGGTAAAGGTGAGTTGGGGTGCTGCATAAAACCAGAGATTGAAATGAGCACAAATAAAGTTCCTTAAGCCAAATATGGAATAGACAAGAGCTACTCCTTGCTCAACGAAATGGACTCAATACCCCATATTAAACGCCTAAGAATGTACCTGACTAGTAAGTATCTTAAAACCTATGGATTGCTATGTCTCCGAAAGAGAATCAAGCATGTGTACAGGGGCATAAACGCAGCAGTGATAGGATTGGAGAGGTTCGGTGAGCAAATGAAGACCCTTTGAAGTCATACTGCATGGTACCCATTCCACGGGTTTCAACTACCCAGGTTTAAGGTATTCTTCCTTCAGCTAAAACATGCATGTGGAACCTAGAGTATGATCAACCATGTGATCGGGAGACATGTTCAAATATGTCTCAGTTTTCGTACCCTGGTACTCGGGTGCAACATTCCAGACGCTTTACTAACACTCTCCCGACTTGGAGAATCAGTCCCTTTAACCTCCTGTTTGGCCCAGTTTGCAATTTCTGCGGAAGATGAACAGGAATAGCGAGAACCAATGAGAGACTAGCTGGAGGTGTCTGGACGGGCAAATTTAACTCTCATTTCCCACCAGGAAGAGGAATTAACCAAAGGCTCAGCGTGCCGTGCCGGAACCAGATTAGGGCCTGAAGCCATCCTGCGGTGTTGCGGCCAGGTCACAAGAAAGCGAGTTGAAGAAAGGAGCTCAGGGGCACTGTAATTCACAAACCTGCAGAGTTATAAATGACAGCTATCATCCAAAAATATACTGAAGTAAGGCTGCCAAGAGGACTTGAAAGCGGGGCAGAATTGCAGGAAACCAATTTCAGGAGGTAGACTGGAATTGCATTGAAAGCATAGGAAAAGAGGCAGAACGTCCACAATGATGCACTTGGCCAAAAAGGGCGTATGCGTTTTTTCCTGAATATATTCAGGAAAAAACGCATACGCCCTTTTTGGCCAACCAAGGAAGCTTGCAAAGGAAATCTGCACTACAATGAAGTCTCACTTCCCCCCGGTCAAAAGGGCCATCTGAAAAAAGTGTAAAATCCAGAAAGGCAGGACAGGCCATGGAGAACTGGGAGCCTTGTTATGCTGATGGGCGGGATGTAAATTGCCAACAGACACTCGGGAGAAGTGTATGGTGTTTCCTGAAACATCTAAAAAACAAAGCAACAGAGCCTAGGGCAATTCCACTTATGGTCCTATAGCTTAGGGAAATTAAAATCAAAAAGACACAGCCACCCCAAAGTTTGGGACGCCTCTGTTTACAAGAACCTCGTTTACCGTACAAGTTCAATATCACAGAAAGTGAAAAATGGATAAAGAACTTGTGGTACTTACGTACAATGCAGTATCACTCAGCAATGAAATCTATGTCATCAGGCCCGTAGCAGCATAATGAGTGGATTCAGGTACGATGATTCTAACTGAAATAAGTCACACAGAAAAAGAAACATCATAAGATATCACTAATACACGGAATGTAAACTTGGCTACACAGGAACTGAATTCCAAAACAGAACAGGGTCTCAAATTTAGAAAACCAACTTATGCTAGCTTAAGGGGAAAGGTGAGTTGGGGTGCTGCATAAAACCAGAGATTGAAATGAGCACAGATAAAGTTCCTTAAGCCAAATATGGAATAGACAAGAGCTACTCCTTGCTCAACGAAATGGACTCAACACCCCATATTAAACGCCTAAGAATGTACCTGACTAGTAAGTATCTTAAAACCTATGGATTGCTATGTCTCCGAAAGAGAATCAAGCATGTGTACAGGGGCATAAACGCAGCAGTGATAGGATTGGAGAGGTTCGGTGAGCAAATGAAGACCCTTTGAAGTCATATTGCATGGTACCCATTCCACGGGTTTCAACTACCCAGGTTTAAGGTATTCTTCCTTCAGCTAAAACATGCATGTGGAACCTAGAGTATGATCAACCATGTGATCGGGAGAAGTGTTCAAATATGTCTCAGTTTTCGTACCCTGGTACTCGTGTGCAACATTCCAGACGCTTTACTAACACTCTCCCGACTTGGAGAGTCAGTCCCTTTAACCTCCTGTTTGGCCCAGTTTGCAATTTCTGCGGAAGATGAACAGGAATAGCGAGAACCAATGAGAGACTAGCTGGAGGTGTCTGGACGGGCAAATTTAACTCTCATTTCCCACCAGGAAGAGGAATTAACCAAAGGCTCAGCGTGCCGTGCCGGAACCAGATTAGGGCCTGAAGCCATCCTGCGGTGTTGCGGCCAGGTCACAAGAAAGCGAGTTGAAGAAAGGAGCTCAGGGGCACTGTAATTCACAAACCTGCAGAGTTATAAATGACAGCTATCGTCCAAAAATATACTGAAGTAAGGCTGCCAAGAGGACTTGAAAGCGGGGCAGAATTGCAGGAAACCGATTTCAGGAGGTAGACTGGAATTGCATTGAAAGCATAGGAAAAGAGGCAGAACGTCCACAATGATGCACTTGGCCAAAAAGGGCGTATGCGTTTTTTCCTGAATATATTCAGGAAAAAACGCATACGCCCTTTTTGGCCAACCAAGCAAGCTTGCAAAGGAAATCTGCACTACAATGAAGTCTCACTTCCCCCCGGTCAAAAGGGCCATCTGAGAAAAGTGTAAAATCCAGAAAGGCAGGACAGGCCATGGAGAACTGGGAGCCTTGTTATGCTGATTGGTGGGATGTAAATTGCCAACAGACACTCGGGAGAAGTGTATGGTGTTTCCTGAAACATCTAAAAAACAAAGCAACAGAGCCTAGGGCACTCCCACTTATGGTCCTATAGCTTAGGGAAATTAAAATCAAAAAGACACAGCCACCCCAAAGTTTGGGACGCCTCTGTTTACAAGATCCTCGTTTACCGTACAAGTTCAACATCGCAGAAAGTGAAAAATGGATAAAGAAGTTGTGGTATTTACTTACAAAGCAATATCACTCAGCAATGAAATCTATGTCATCAGGCCCTTAGCAGCACAATGAGTGGATTCAGGTATGATGATTCTAACTGAAATAAGTCACACAGAAAAAGAAACATCATAAGATATCAGTAATACACGGAATGTAAACTTGGCTACACAGGAACTGAATTACAGAACAGAACAGGGTCTCAAATTTAGAAAACCAACTTATGCTTGCTTAAGGGTAAAGGTGAGTTGGGGTGCTGCATAAAACCAGAGATTGAAATGAGCACAGATAAAGTTCCTTAAGCCAAATATGGAATAGACAAGAGCTACTCCTTGCTCAACGAAATGGACTCAACACCCCATATTAAACGCCTAAGAATGTACCTGACTAGTAAGTATCTTAAAACCTATGGATTGCTATGTCTCCGAAAGAGAACCAACCATGTGTACAGGGGCATAAACGCAGCAGTGATAGGATTGGAGAGGATCGGTGAGCAAATGAAGACCCTTTGAAGTCATTTTGCATGGTACCCATTCCACGGGTTTCAACTACCCAGGTTTAAGGTATTCTTCCTTCAGCTAAAACATGCATGTGGAACCTAGAGTATGATCAACAATGTGATCGGGAGACCTGTTCAAATATGTCTCAGTTTTCGTACCCTGGTATTCGGGTGCAACATTCCAGACGCTTTACTAACATCCTGCCGACTTGGAGAGTCAGTCCCTTTAACCTCCTGTTTGGCCCAGTTTGCAATTTCTGCGGAAGATGAACAGGAATAGGGAGAACCAATGAGAGACTAGCTGGAGGTGTCTGGACGGGCAAATTTAACTCTCATTTCCCACCAGGAAGAGGAATTAACCAAAGGCTCAGCGTGCCGTGCCGGAACCAAATTAGGGCCTGAAGCCATCCTGCGGTGTTGCGGCCAGGTCACAAGAAAGCGAGTTGAAGAAAGGAGCTCAGGGGCACTGTAATTCACAAACCTGCTGACTTATAAATGACAGCTATCGTCCAAAAATATACTGAAGTAAGGCTGCCAAGAGGACTTGAAAGCGGGGCAGAATTGCAGGAAACCGATTTCAGGAGGTAGACTGGAATTGCATTGAAAGCATAGGAAAAGAGGCAGAACGTCCACAATGATGCACTTGGCCAAAAAGGGCGTATGCGTTTTTTCCTGAATATATTCAGGAAAAAACGCATACGCCCTTTTTGGCCAACCAAGCAAGCTTGCAAAGGAAATCTGCACTACAATGAAGTCTCACTTCCCCCCGGTCAAAAGGGCCATCTGAAAAAGTGTAAAATCCAGAAAGGCAGGACAGGCCATGGAGAACTGGGAGCCTTGTTATGCTGATGGGCGGGATGTAAATTGCCAACAGACACTCGGGAGAAGTGTATGGTGTTTCCTGAAACTTCTGAAAAACAAAGCAACAGAGCCTAGGGCACTTCCACTTATGGTCCTATAGCTTAGGGAAATTAAAATCAAAAAGACACAGCCACCCCAAAGTTTGGGACGCCTCTGTTTACAAGAACCTCGTTTACCGTACGAGTTCAATATCACAGAAACTGAAAAATGCATAAAGAACTTGTGGTACTTACGTACAATGCAGTATCACTCAGCAATGAAATCTATGTCATCAGGCCCTTAGCAGCACAATGAGTGGACACAGGTATGATGATTCTAACTGAAATAAGTCACACAGAAAAAGAAACATCATAAGATATCAGTAATACACGGAATGTAAACTTGGCTACACAGGAACTGAATTACAGAACAGAACAGGGTCTCAAATTTAGAAAACCAACTTATGCTTGCTTAAGGGGAAAGGTGAGTTGGGGTGCTGCATAAAACCAGAGATTGAAATGAGCACAGATAAAGTTCCTTAAGCCAAATATGGAATAGACAAGAGCTACTCCTTGCTCAACGAAATGGACTCAACACCGCATATTAAACGCCTAAGAATGTACCTGACTAGTAAGTATCTTAAAACCTATGGATTGCTATGTCTCCAAAAGAGAATCAAGCGCGTGTACAGGGGCATAAATGCAGCAGTGATAGGATTGGAGAGGTTCGGTGAGCAAATGAAGACCCTGTGAAGTCATATTGCATGGTACCCATTACACGGGTCTCAACTCTCCAGGTTTAAGGTATTCTTCCTTCAGCTAAAACATGCATGTGGAACCCAGAGTATGATCAACCGTGTGAACAGGAGACGTGTTCAAATATGTCTCAGTTTTCCTCCCCTGGTACTCGGGTGCAACATTCCAGATGCTTTACTAACACCCTCCCGACTTGGAGAGTCAGTCCCTTTAACCTCCTGTTTGGCCCAGTTTGCAATTTCTGCGGAAGATGAACAGGAATAGCGAGAACCAATGAGAGACTAGCTGGAGGTGTCTGGACGGGCAAATTTAACTCTCATTTCCCACCAGCAAGAGGAAATAACCAAAGGCTCAGCGTGCCGTGCCGGAACCAGATTAGGGCCTGAAGCCATCCTGCGGTGTTGTGGCCAGCTCAAAAGAAAGCGAGTTGAAGAAAGGAGCTCAGGGGCACTGTAATTCACAAACCTGCAGAGTTGTAAATGACAGCTATCGTCCAAAAATATACTGAAGTAAGGCTGCCAAGAGGACTTGAAAGCGGGGCAGAATTGCAGGAAACCGATTTCAGGAGGTAGACTGGAATTGCATTGAAAGCATAGGAAAAGAGGCAGAACGTCCACAATGATGCACTTGGCCAAAAAGGGCGTATGCGTTTTTTCCTGAATATATTCAGGAAAAAACGCATACGCCCTTTTTGGCCAACCAAGCAAGCTTGCAAAGGAAATCTGCACTACAATGAAGTCTCACTTCCCCCTGGTCAAAAGGGCCATCTGAAAAAAGTGTAAAATCCAGAAAGGCAGGACAGGCCATGGAGAACTGGGAGCCTTGTTATGCTGATGGGCGGGATGTAAATTGCCAACAGACACTCGGGAGAAGTGTATGGTGTTTCCTGAAACATCTAAAAAACAAAGCAACAGAGCCTAGGGCACTTCCACTTATGGTCCTATAGCTTAGGGAAATTAAAATCAAAAAGACACAGCCACCTCAAAGTTTGGGATGCCTCTGTTTACAAGAACCTCGTTTACAGTACAAGTTCAACATCGCAGAAAGTGAAAAATGGATAAAGAAGTTGTGGTATTTACTTACAAAGAAATATCACTCAGCAATGAAATCTATGTCATCAGGCCCTTAGCAGCACAATGAGTGGATTCAGGTATGATGATTCTAACTGAAATAAGTCACACAGTAAAAGAAACATCATAAGATATCAGTAATACACGGAATGTAAACTTGGCTACACAGGAACTGAATTACAGAACAGAACAGGGTCTCAAATTTAGAAAACCAACTTATGCTTGCTTAAGGGTAAAGGTGAGTTGGGGTGCTGCATAAAACCAGAGATTGAAATGAGCACAGATAAAGTTCCTTAAGCCAAATATGGAATAGACAAGAGCTACTCCTTGCTCAACGAAATGTACTCAACACTGCATATTAAACGCCTAAGAATGTACCTGACTAGTAAGTATCTTAAAACCTATGGATTGCTATGTCTCCGAAAGAGAATCAAGCATGTGTACAGGGGCATAAACGCAGCAGTGATAGGATTGGAGAGGTTCGGTGAGCAAATGAAGACCCTTTGAAATCATATTGCATAGTACCCATTCCACGGGTTTCAACTACCCATGTTTAAGGTATTCTTCCTTCAGCTAAAACATGCATGTGGAACCTAGAGTACGATCAACCATGTGATCGGGAAACGTGTTCAAATATGTCTCAGTTTTCCTCCCCTGGTACTCGGGTGCAACATTCCAGACGCTTTACTAACACTCTCCCCACTTGGAGAGTCAGCGCCTTTAACCTCCTGTTTGGCCCAGTTTGCAATTTCTGCGGAAGATGAACAGGAATAGCGAGAACCAATGAGAGACTAGCTGGAGGTGTCTGGACGGGCAAATTTAACTCTCATTTCCCACCAGGAAGAGGAAATAACCAAAGGCTCAGCGTGCCGTGCCAGAATCAGATTAGGGCCTGAAGCCATCCTGCGGTGTTGCGGCCAGGTCACAAGAAAGCGAGTTGAAGAAAGGAGCTCAGGGGCACTGTAATTCACAAACCTGCAGAGTTATAAATGACAGCTATCGTCCAAAAATATACTGAAGTAAGGCTGCCAAGAGGACTTGAAAGCGGGGCAGAATTGCAGGAAACCGATTTCAGGAGGTAGACTGGAATTGCATTGAAAGCATAGGAAAAGAGGCAGAACGTCCACAATGATGCACTTGGCCAAAAAGGGCGTATGCGTTTTTTCCTGAATATATTCAGGAAAAAACGCATACGCCCTTTTTGGCCAACCAAGCAAACTTGCAAAGGAAATCTGCACTACAATGAAGTCTCACTTCCCCCCGGTCAAAAGGGCCATCTGAAAAAAGTGTAAAATCCAGAAAGGCAGGACAGGCCATGGAGAACCGGGAGCCTTGTCATGCTGATTGGCGGGATGTAAATTGCCAACAGACACTCGGGAGAAGTGTATGGTGTTTCCTGAAACATCTAAAAAACAAAGCAACAGAGCCTAGGGCACTTCCACTTATGGTCCTATAGCTTAGGGAAATTAAAATCAAAAAGACACAGCCACCCCAAAGTTTGGGACGCCTCTGTTTACAAGAACCTCGTTTACCGTACAAGTTCTATATCACAGAAAGTGAAAAATGGATAAAGAACTTGTGGTACTTATGTACAATGCAGTATCACTCAGCAATGAAATCTATGTCATCAGGCCCGTAGCAGCATAATGAGTGGATTCAGGTACGATGATTCTAACTGAAATAAGTCACACAGAAAAAGAAACATCATAAGATATCACTAATACACGGAATGTAAACTTGGCTACACAGGAACTGAATTCCAAAACAGTACAGGGTCTCAAATTTAGAAAACCAACTTATGCTTGCTTAAGGGTAAAGGTGAGTTGGGGTGCTGCATAAAACCAGAGATTGAAATGAGCACAGATAAAGTTCCTTAAGCCAAATATGGAATAGACAAGAGCTACTCCTTGCTCAACGAAATGTACTCAACACTGCATATTAAACGCCTAAGAATGTACCTGACTAGTAAGTATCTTAAAACCTATGGATTGCTATGTCTCCGAAAGAGAATCAAGCATGTGTACAGGGGCATAATCGCAGCAGTGATAAGATTGGAGAGGTTCGGTGAGCAAATGAAGACCCTTTGAAGTCATATTGCATGGTACCCATTCCACGGGTTTCAACTACCCAGGTTTAAGGGATTCTTCCTTCAGCTAAAACATGCATGTGGAACGTAGAGTATGATCAACCATGTGATCGGGAGACGTGTTCAAATATGTCTCAGTTTTCGTACCCTGGTACTCGGGTGCAATATTCCAGACGCTTTACTGACACTCTCCCGACTTGGAGAGTCAGTCCCTTTAACCTCCTGTTTGGCCCAGTTTGCAATTTCTGCGGAAGATGAACAGGAATAGCGAGAACCAATGAGAGACTAGCTGGAGGTGTCTGGACGGGCAAATTTAACTCTCATTTCCCACCAGGAAGAGGAATTAACCAAAGGCTCAGCGTGCCGTGCCGGAACCAGATTAGGGCCTGAAGCCATCCTGCGGTGTTGCGGCCAGGTCACAAGAAATCGAGTTGAAGAAAGGAGCTCAGGGGCACTGTAATTCACAAACCTGCAGACTTATAAATGACAGCTATCGTCCAAAAATATACTGAAGTAAGGCTGCCAAGAGGACTTGAAAGCGGGGCAGAATTGCAGGAAACTGATTTCAGGAGGTAGACTGGAATTGCATTGAAAGCATAGGAAAAGAGGCAGAACGTCCACAATGATGCACTTGGCCAAAAAGGGCGTATGCGTTTTTTCCTGTATATATTCAGGAAAAAACGCATACGCACTTTTTGGCCAACCAAGCAAGCTTGCAAAGGAAATCTGCACTACAATGAAGTCTCACTTCCCCCCGGTCAAAAGGGCCATCTGAAAAAAGTGTAAAATCCAGAAAGGCAGGACAGGCCATGGAGAACTGGGAGCCTTGTTATGCTGATGGGCGGGATGTAAATTGCCAACAGACACTCGGGAGAAGTGTATGGTGTTTCCTGAAACATCTAAAAAACAAAGCAACAGAGCCTAGGGCACTTCCACTTATGGTCCTATAGCTTAGGGAAATTAAAATCAAAAAGACACAGCCACCCCAAAGTTTGGGATGCCTCTGTTTACAAGAACCTCGTTTACAGTACAAGTTCAACATCGCAGAAAGTGAAAAATGGATAAAGAAATTGTGGTATTTACTTACAAAGAAATATCACTCAGCAATGAAATCTATGTCATCAGGCCCGTAGCAGCATAATGAGTGGATTCAGGTACGATGCTTCTAACTGAAATAAGTCACACAGAAAAAGAAACATCATAAGATATCACTAATACACGGAATGTAAACTTGGCTACACAGGAACTGAATTCCAAAACAGAACAGGGTCTGAAATTTAGAAAACCAACTTATGCTTGCTTAAGGGTAAAGGTGAGTTGGGGTGCTGCATAAAACCAGAGATTGAAATGAGCACAGATAATGTTCCTTAAGCCAAATATGGAATAGACAAGAGCTACTCCTTGCTCAACGAAATGGACTCAACACCGCATATTAAACGCCTAAGAATGTACCTGACTAGTAAGTATCTTAAAACCTATGGATTGCTATGTCTCCGAAAGAGAATCAAGCATGTGTACAGGGGCATAAACGCAGCAGTGATAGGATTGGAGAGGTTCGGTGAGCAAATGAAGACCCTTTGAAGTCATATTGCATGGTACCCATTCCACGGGTTTCAACTACCCAGGTTTAAGGTATTCTTCCTTCAGCTAAAACATGCATGTGGAACCTAGAGTATGATCAACCATGTGATCGGGAGACATGTTCAAATATGTCTCAGTTTTCGTACCCTGGTACTCGGGTGCAACATTCCAGACGCTTTACTAACATCCTGCCGACTTGGAGAGTCAGTCCCTTTAACCTCCTGTTTGGCCCAGTTTGCAATTTCTGCGGAAGATGAACAGGAATAGGGAGAACCAATGAGAGACTAGCTGGAGGTGTCTGGACGGGCAAATTTAACTCTCATTTCCCACCAGGAAGAGGAATTAACCAAAGGCTCAGTGTGCCGTGCCGGAACCAGATTAGGGCCTGAAGCCATCCTGCGGTGTTGCGGCCAGGTCACAAGAAAGCGAGTTGAAGAAAGGAGCTCAGGGGCACTGTAATTCACAAACCTGCAGAGTTATAAATGACAGCTATCGTCCAAAAATATACTGAAGTAAGGCTGCCAAGAGGACTTGAAAACGGGGCAGAATTGCAGGAAACCGATTTCAGGAGGTAGACTGGAATTGCATTGAAAGCATAGGAAAAGAGGCAGAACGTCCACAATGATGCACTTGGCCAAAAAGGGCGTATGCGTTTTTTCCTGAATATATTCAGGAAAAAACGCATACGCCCTTTTTGGCCAACCAAGCAAACTTGCAAAGGAAATCTGCACTACAATGAAGTCTCACTTCCCCCCGGTCAAAAGGGCCATCTGAAAAAAGTGTAAAATCCAGAAAGGCAGGACAGGCCATGGAGAACTGGGAGCCTCGTTATTCTGATGGGCGGGATGTAAATTGCCAACAGACACTCGGGAGAAGTGTATGGTGTTTCCTGAAACATCTAAAAAACAAAGCAACAGAGCATAGGGCACTTCCACTTATGGTCCTATAGCTTAGGGAAATTAAAATCAAAAAGACACAGCCACCCCAAAGTTTGGGATGCCTCTGTTTACAAGAACCTCGTTTACAGTACAAGTTCAACATCACAGAAAGTGAAAAATGGATAATGAAATTGTGGTATTTACTTACAAAGCAATATCGCTCAGCAATGAAATCTATGTCATCAGGCCCTTAGCAGCACAATGAGTGGATTCAGGTATGATTATTCTAACTGAAATAAGTCACACAGAAAAAGAAACATCATAAGATATCAGTAATACATGGAATGTAAACTTGGCTACACAGGAACTGAATTACAGAACAGAACAGGGTCTTAAATTTAGAAAAACAACTTATGCTTGCTTAAGGGTAAAGGTGAGTTGGGGTGCTGCATAAAACCAGAGATTGAAATGAGCACAGATAAAGTTCCTTAAGCCAAATATGGAATAGACAAGAGCTACTCCTTGCTCAACAAAATGGACTCAACACCGCATATTAAACGCCTAAGAATGTACCTGACTAATAAGTATCTTAAAACCTATGGATTGCTATGTCTCCGAAAGAGAATCAAGCATGTGTACAGGGGCATAAACGTAGCAGTGATAGGATTGGAGAGGTTCGGTGAGCAAACGAAGACCCTTTGAAGTCATATTGCATGGTACCCATTCCACGGGTTTCAACTACCCAGGTTTAAGGTATTCTTCCTTCAGCTAAAACATGCATGTGGAACCTAGAGTATGATCAACCATGTGATCGGGAAACGTGTTCAAATATGTCTCAGTTTTCGTACCCTGGTACTCGGGTGCAACATTCCAGACGCTTTACTAACACTATCCCGACTTGGAGAGTCAGTCCCTTTAACCTCCTGTTTGGCCCAGTTTGCAATTTCTGCGGAAGATGAACAGGAATAGCGAGAACCAATGAGAGACTAGCTGGAGGTGTCTGGACGGGCAAATTTAACTCTCATTTCCCACCAGGAAGAGGAATTAACCAAAGGCTCAGCGTGCCGTGCCGGAACCAGATTAGGGCCTGAAGCCATCCTGCGGTGTTGCGGCCAGGTCACAAGAAAGCGAGTTGAAGAAAGGAGCTCAGGGGCACTGTAATTCACAAACCTGCAGAGTTATAAATGACAGCTATCGTCCAAAAATATACTGAAGTAAGGCTGCCAAGAGGACTTGAAAGCTGGGCAGAATTGCAGGAAACCGATTTCAGGAGGTAGACTGGAATTGCATTGAAAACATAGGAAAAGAGGCAGAACGTCCACAATGATGCACTTGGCCAAAAAGGGCGTATGCGTTTTTTCCTGAATATATTCAGGAAAAAACGCATACGCCCTTTTTGGCCAACCAAGCAAGCTTGCAAAGGAAATCTGCACTACAATGAAGTCTCACTTCCCCCTGGTCAAAAGGGCCATCTGAAAAAAGTGTAAAATCCAGAAAGGCAGCACAGGCCATGGAGAACTGGGAGCCTTGTTATGCTGATGGGCGGGATGTAAATTGCCAACAGACACTCGGGAGAAGTGTATGGTGTTTCCTGAAACATCTAAAAAACAAAGCAACAGAGCCTAGGGCACTTCCACTTATGGTCCTATAGCTTAGGGAAATTAAAATCAAAAAGACAAAGCCACCTCAAAGTTTGGGATGCCTCTGTTTACAAGAACCTCGTTTACAGTACAAGTTCAACATCGCAGAAAGTGAAAAATGGATAAAGAAGTTGTGGTATTTACTTACAAAGAAATATCACTCAGCAATGAAATCTATGTCATCAGGCCCTTAGCAGCACAATGAGTGGATTCAGGTATGATGATTCTAACTGAAATAAGTCACACAGTAAAAGAAACATCATAAGATATCAGTAATACACGGAATGTAAACTTGGCTACACAGGAACTGAATTACAGAACAGAACAGGGTCTCAAATTTAGAAAACCAACTTATGCTTGCTTAAGGGTAAAGGTGAGTTGGGGTGCTGCATAAAACCAGAGATTGAAATGAGCACAGATAAAGTTCCTTAAGCCAAATATGGAATAGACAAGAGCTACTCCTTGCTCAACGAAATGGACTCAACACCGCATATTAAACGCCTAAGAATGTACCTGACTAGTAAGTATCTTAAAACCTATGGATTGCTATGTCTCCGAAAGAGAATCAAGCATGTGTACAGGGGCATAAACGCAGCAGTGATAGGATTGGAGAGGTTCGGTGAGCAAATGAAGACCCTTTGAAGTCATATTGCATAGTACCCATTCCACGGGTTTCAACTACCCATGTTTAAGGTATTCTTCCTTCAGCTAAAACATGCATGTGGAACCTAGAGTACGATCAACCATGTGATCGGGAAACGTGTTCAAATATGTCTCAGTTTTCCTCCCCTGGTACTCGGGTGCAACATTCCAGACGCTTTACTAACACTCTCCCCACTTGGAGAGTCAGCGCCTTTAACCTCCTGTTTGGCCCAGTTTGCAATTTCTGCGGAAGATGAACAGGAATAGGGAGAACCAATGAGAGACTAGCTGGAGGTGTCTGGACGGGCAAATTTAACTCTCATTTCCCACCAGGAAGAGGAATTAACCAAAGGCTCAGCATGCCGTGCCGGAACCAGATTAGGGCCTGAAGCCATCCTGCGGTGTTGCGGCCAGGTCACAAGAAAGCGAGTTGAAGAAAGGAGCTCAGGGGCACTGTAATTCACAAACCTGCAGAGTTATAAATGACAGCTATCGTCCAAAAATATACTGAAGTAAGGCTGCCAAGAGGACTTGAAAGCGGGGCAGAATTGCAGGAAACTGATTTCAGGAGGTAGACTGGAATTGCATTGAAAGCATAGGAAAAGAGGCAGAACGTCCACAATGATGCACTTGGCCAAAAAGGGCGTATGCGTTTTTTCCTGTATATATTCAGGAAAAAACGCATACGCCCTTTTTGGCCAACCAAGCAAGTTTGCAAAGGAAATCTGCACTACAATGAAGTCTCACTTCCCCCCGGTCAAAAGGGCCATCTGAAAAAAGTGTAAAATCCAGAAAGGCAGGACAGGCCATGGAGAACTGGGAGCCTTGTTATGCTGATGGGCGGGATGTAAATTGCCAACAGACACTCGGGAGAAGTGTATGGTGTTTCCTGACACATCTAAAAAACAAAGCAACAGAGCCTAGGACACTTCCACTTATGGTCCTATAGCTTAGGGAAATTAAAATCAAAAAGACACAGCCACCCCAAAGTTTGGGATGCCTCTGTTTACAAGAACCTCGTTTACCGTACGAGTTCAATATCACAGAAACTGAAAAATGCATAAAGAACTTGTGGTACTTACGTACAATGCAGTATCACTCAGCAATGAAATCTATGTCATCAGGCCCGTAGCAGCATAATGAGTGGATTCAGGTACGATGATTCTAACTGAAATAAGTCACACAGAAAAAGAAACATCATAAGATATCACTAATACATGGAATGTAAACTTGGCTACACAGGAACTGAATTCCAAAACAGAACAGGGTCTGAAATTTAGAAAACCAACTTATGCTTGCTTAAGGGTAAAGGTGAGTTGGGGTGCTGCATAAAACCAGAGATTGAAATGAGCACAGATAATGTTCCTTAAGCCAAATATGGAATAGACAAGAGCTACTCCTTGCTCAACGAAATGGACTCAACACCGCATATTAAACGCCTAAGAATGTACCTGACTAGTAAGTATCTTAAAACCTATGGATTGCTATGTCTCCGAAAGAGAATCAAGCATGTGTACAGGGGCATAAACGCAGCAGTGATAGGATTGGAGAGGTTCGGTGAGCAAATGAAGACCCTTTGAAGTCATATTGCATGGTACCCATTACACGGGTTTCAACTACCCAGGTTTAAGGTATTCTTCCTTCAGCTAAAACATGCATGTGGAACCTAGAGTATGATCAACCATGTGATCGGGAGACATGTTCAAATATGTCTCAGTTTTCGTACCCTGGTACTCGGGTGCAACATTCCAGACGCTTTACTAACATCCTGCCGACTTGGAGAGTCAGTCCCTTTAACCTCCTGTTTGGCCCAGTTTGCAATTTCTGCGGAAGATGAACAGGAATAGGGAGAACCAATGAGAGACTAGCTGGAGGTGTCTGGACGGGCAAATTTAACTCTCATTTCCCACCAGGAAGAGGAATTAACCAAAGGCTCAGTGTGCCGTGCCGGAACCAGATTAGGGCCTGAAGCCATCCTGCGGTGTTGCGGCCAGGTCACAAGAAAGCGAGTTGAAGAAAGGAGCTCAGGGGCACTGTAATTCACAAACCTGCAGAGTTATAAATGACAGCTATCGTCCAAAAATATACTGAAGTAAGGCTGCCAAGAGGACTTGAAAGCGGGGCAGAATTGCAGGAAACCGATTTCAGGAGGTAGACTGGAATTGCATTGAAAGCATAGGAAAAGAGGCAGAACGTCCACAATGATGCACTTGGCCAAAAAGGGCGTATGCGTTTTTTCCTGAATATATTCAGGAAAAATCGCATACGCCCTTTTTGGCCAACCAAGCAAGCTTGCAAAGGAAATCTGCACTACAATGAAGTCTCACTTCCCCCCGGTCAAAAGGGCCATCTGAAAAAAGTGTAAAATCCAGAAAGGCAGGACAGGCCATGGAGAACTGGGAGCCTTGTTATGCTGATGGGCGGGATGTAAATTGCCAACAGACACTCGGGAGAAGTGTATGGTGTTTCCTGAAACATCTAAAAAACAAAGCAACAGAACCTAGGGCACTTCCACTTATGGTCCTATAGCTTAGGGAAATTAAAATCAAAAAGACACAGCCACCCCAAAGTTTGGGACGCCTCTGTTTACAAGAACCTCGTTTACCGTACGAGTTCAATATCACAGAAACTGAAAAATGCATAAAGAACTTGTGGTACTTACGTACAATGCAGTATCACTCAGCAATGAAATCTATGTCATCAGGCCCTTAGCAGCACAATGAGTGGACACAGGTATGATGATTCTAACTGAAATAAGTCACACAGAAAAAGAAACATCATAAGATATCAGTAATACACGGAATGTAAACTTGGCTACACAGGAACTGAATTACAGAACAGAACAGGGTCTCAAATTTAGAAAACCAACTTATGCTTGCTTAAGGGTAAAGGTGAGTTGGGGTGCTGCATAAAACCAGAGATTGAAATGAGCACAGATAAAGTTCCTTAAGCCAAATATGGAATAGACAAGAGCTACTCCTTGCTCAACGAAATGGACTCAACACAGCATATTAAACGCCTAAGAATGTACCTGACTAGTAAGTATCTTAAAACCTATGGATTGCTATGTCTCCAAAAGAGAATCAAGCGCGTGTACAGGGGCATAAATGCAGCAGTGATAGGATTGGAGAGGTTCGGTGAGCAAATGAAGACCCTGTGAAGTCATATTGCATGGTACCCATTACACGGGTCTCAACTCTCCAGGTTTAAGGTATTCTTCCTTCAGCTAAAACATGCATGTGGAACCCAGAGTATGATCAACCGTATGAACAGGAGACGTGTTCAAATATGTCTCAGTTTTCCCCCCTGGTACTCGGGTGCAACATTCGAGACGCTTTACTAACACCCTCCCGACTTGGAGAGTCAGTCCCTTTAACCTCCTGTTTGGCCCAGTTTGCAATTTCTGCGGAAGATGAACAGGAATAGCGAGAACCAATGAGAGACTAGTTGGAGGTGTCTGGACGGGCAAATTTAACTCTCATTTCCCACCAGGAAGAGGAAATAACCAAAGGCTCAGCGTGCCGTGCCGGAACCAGATTAGGGCCTGAAGCCATCCTGCGGTGTTGCGGCCAGGTCACAAGAAATCGAGTTGAAGAAAGGAGCTCAGGGGCACTGTAATTCACAAACCTGCAGACTTATAAATGACAGCTATCGTCCAAAAATATACTGAAGTAAGGCTGCCAAGAGGACTTGAAAGCGGGGCAGAATTACAGGAAACCGATTTCAGGAGGTAGACTGGAATTGCATTGAAAGCATAGGAAAAGAGGCAGAACGTCCACAATGATGCACTTGGCCAAAAAGGGCGTATGCGTTTTTTCCTGAATATATTCAGGAAAAAACGCATACGCCCTTTTTGGCCAACCAAGCAAGCTTGCAAAGGAAATCTGCACTACAATGAAGTCTCACTTCCCCCCGGTCAAAAGGGCCATCTGAAAAAGTGTAAAATCCAGAAAGGCAGCACAGGCCATGGAGAACTTGGAGCCTTGTTATGCTGATGGGCGGGATGTAAATTGCCAACAGACACTCGGGAGAAGTGTATGGTGTTTCCTGAAACATCTGAAAAACAAAGCAACAGAGCCTAGGGCACTTCCACTTATGGTCCTATAGCTTAGGGAAATTAAAATCAAAAAGACACAGCCACCCCAAAGTTTGGGACGCCTCTGTTTACAAGAACCTCATTTACCGTACGAGTTCAATATCACAGAACCTGAAAAATGCATAAAGAACTTGTGGTACTTACGTACAATGCAGTATCACTCAGCAATGAAATCTATGTCATCAGGCCCGTAGCAGCATAATGAGTGGATTCAGGTACGATGATTCTAACTGAAATAAGTCACACAGAAAAAGAAACATCATAAGATATCACTAATACACGGAATGTAAACTTGGCTACACAGGAACTGAATTCCAAAACAGAACAGGGTCTGAAATTTAGAAAACCAACTTATGCTTGCTGAAGGGGAAAGGTGAGTTGGGGTGCTGCATAAAACCAGAGATTGAAATGAGCACAGATAATGTTCCTTAAGCCAAATATGGAATAGACAAGAGCTACTCCTTGCTCAACGAAATGGACTCAACACCGCATATTAAACGCCTAAGAATGTACCTGACTAGTAAGTATCTTAAAACCTATGGATTGCTATGTCTCCGCAAGAGAATCAAGCATGTGTACAGGGGCATAAACGCAGCAGTGATAGGATTGGAGAGGTTCGGTGAGCAAATGAAGACCCTTTGAAGTCATATTGCATGGTACCCATTCCACGGGTTTCAACTACCCAGGTTTAAGGTATTCTTCCTTCAGCTAAAACATGCATGTGGAACCTAGAGTATGATCAACCATGTGATCGGGAGACATGTTCAAATATGTCTCAGTTTTCGTACCCTGGTACTCGGGTGCAACATTCCAGACGCTTTACTAACATCCTGCCGACTTGGAGAGTCAGTCCCTTTAACCTCCTGTTTGGCCCAGTTTGCAATTTCTGCGGAAGATGAACAGGAATAGCGAGAACCAATGAGAGACTAGCTGGAGGTGTCTGGACGGGCAAATTTAACTCTCATTTCCCACCAGGAAGAGGAATTAACCAAAGGCTCAGTGTGCCGTGCCGGAACCAGATTAGGGCCTGAAGCCATCCTGCGGTGTTGCGGCCAGGTCACAAGAAAGCGAGTTGAAGAAAGGAGCTCAGGGGCACTGTAATTCACAAACCTGCAGACTTATAAATGACAGCTATCGTCCAAAAATATACTGAAGTAAGGCTGCCAAGAGGACTTGAAAGCGGGGCAGAATTGCAGGAAACCGATTTCAGGAGGTAGACTGGAATTGCATTGAAAGCATAGGAAAAGAGGCAGAACGTCCACAATGATGCACTTAGCCAAAAAGGGCGTATGTGTTTTTTCCTGAATATATTCAGGAAAAAACGCATACGCCCTTTTTGGCCAAGCAAGCAAGCTTGCAAAGGAAATCTGCACTACAATGAAGTCTCACTTCCCCCCGGTCAAAAGGGCCATCTGAAAAAAGTGTAAAATCCAGAAAGGCAGGACAGGCCATGGAGAACTGGGAGCCTTGTTATGCTGATGGGCGGGATGTAAATTGCCAACAGACACTCGGGAGAAGTGTATGGTGTTTCCTGAAACATCTAAAAAACAAAGCAACAGAGCCTAGGGCACTTCCACTTATGGTCCTATAGCTTAGGGAAATTAAAATCAAAAAGACACAGCCACCCCAAAGTTTGGGACGCCTCTGTTTACAAGAACCTCGTTTACCGTACGAGTTCAATATCACAGAAACTGAAAAATGCATAAAGAACTTGTGGTACTTACGTACAATGCAGTATCACTCAGCAATGAAATCTATGTCATCAGGCCCTTAGCAGCACAATGAGTGGACACAGGTATGATGATTCTAACTGAAATAAGTCACACAGAAAAAGAAACATCATAAGATATCAGTAATACACGGAATGTAAACTTGGCTACACAGGAACTGAATTACAGAACAGAACAGGGTCTCAAATTTAGAAAACCAACTTATGCTTGCTTAAGGGTAAAGGTGAGTTGGGGTGCTGCATAAAACCAGAGATTGAAATGAGCACAGATAAAGTTCCTTAAGCCAAATATGGAATAGACAAGAGCTACTCCTTGCTCAACGAAATGGACTCAACACAGCATATTAAACGCCTAAGAATGTACCTGACTAGTAAGTATCTTAAAACCTATGGATTGCTATGTCTCCAAAAGAGAATCAAGCGCGTGTACAGGGGCATAAATGCAGCAGTGATAGGATTGGAGAGGTTCGGTGAGCAAATGAAGACCCTGTGAAGTCATATTGCATGGTACCCATTACACGGGTCTCAACTCTCCAGGTTTAAGGTATTCTTCCTTCAGCTAAAACATGCATGTGGAACCCAGAGTATGATCAACCATGTGAACAGGAGACGTGTTCAAATATGTCTCAGTTTTCCTCCCCTGGTACTCGGGTGCAACATTCCAGACGCTTTACTAACACCCTCCCGACTTGGAGAGTCAGTCCCTTTAACCTCCTGTTTGGCCCAGTTTGCAATTTCTGCGGAAGATGAACAGGAATAGCGAGAACCAATGAGAGACTAGCTGGAGGTGTCTGGACGGGCAAATTTAACTCTCATTTCCCACCAGGAAGAGGAAATAACCAAAGGCTCAGCGTGCCGTGCCGGAACCAGATTAGGGCCTGAAGCCATCCTGCGGTGTTGTGGCCAGCTCAAAAGAAAGCGAGTTGAAGAAAGGAGCTCAGGGGCACTGTAATTCACAAACCTGCAGAGTTATAAATGACAGCTATCGTCCAAAAATATACTGAAGTAAGGCTGCCAAGAGGACTTGAAAGCGGGGCAGAATTGCAGGAAACCGATTTCAGGAGGTAGACTGGAATTGCATTGAAAGCATAGGAAAAGAGGCAGAACGTCCACAATGATGCACTTGGCCAAAAAGGGCGTATGCGTTTTTTCCTGAATATATTCAGGAAAAAACGCATACGCCCTTTTTGGCCAACCAAGCAAGCTTGCAAAGGAAATCTGCACTACAATGAAGTCTCACTTCCCCCCGGTCAAAAGGGCCATCTGAAAAAAGTGTAAAATCCAGAAAGGCAGCACAGGCCATGGAGAACTGGGAGCCTTGTTATGCTGATGGGCGGGATGTAAATTGCCAACAGACACTCGGGAGAAGTGTATGGTGTTTCCTGAAACATCTAAAAAACAAAGCAACAGAGCCTAGGGCAATTCCACTTATGGTCCTATAGCTTAGGGAAATTAAAATCAAAAAGACACAGCCACCCCAATGTTTGGGATGCCTCTGTTTACAAGAACCTCGTTTACAGTACAAGTTCAACATCGCAGAAAGTGAAAAATGGATAAAGAAGTTGTGGTATTTACTTACAAAGAAATATCACTCAGCAATGAAATCTATGTCATCAGGCCCTTAGCAGCACAATGAGTGGATTCAGGTATGATGATTCTAACTGAAATAAGTCACACAGTAAAAGAAACATCATAAGATATCAGTAATACACGGAATGTAAACTTGGCTACACAGGAACTGAATTACAGAACAGAACAGGGTCTCAAATTTAGAAAACCAACTTATGCTTGCTTAAGGGTAAAGGTGAGTTGGGGTGCTGCATAAAACCAGAGATTGAAATGAGCACAGATAAAGTTCCTTAAGCCAAATATGGAATAGACAAGAGCTACTCCTTGCTCAACGAAATGGACTCAACACCGCATATTAAACGCCTAAGAATGTACCTGACTAGTAAGTATCTTAAAACCTATGGATTGCTATGTCTCCGAAAGAGAATCAAGCATGTGTACAGGGGCATAAACGCAGCAGTGATAGGATTGGAGAGGTTCGGTGAGCAAATGAAGACCCTTTGAAGTCATATTGCATAGTACCCATTCCACGGGTTTCAACTACCCATGTTTAAGGTATTCTTCCTTCAGCTAAAACATGCATGTGGAACCTAGAGTACGATCAACCATGTGATCGGGAAACGTGTTCAAATATGTCTCAGTTTTCGTACCCTGGTATTCGGGTGCAACATTCCAGACGCTTTACTAACACCCTCCCGACTTGGAGAGTCAGTCCCTTTAACTTCCTGTTTGGCCCAGTTTGCAATTTCTGCGGAAGATGAACAGGAATAGCGAGAACCAATGAGAGACTAGCTGGAGGTGTCTGGACGGGCAAATTTAACTCTCATTTCCCACCAGGAAGAGGAAATAACCAAAGGCTCAGCGTGCCGTGCCGGAACCAGATTAGGGCCTGAAGCCATCCTGCGGTGTTGTGGCCAGCTCAAAAGAAAGCGAGTTGAAGAAAGGAGCTCAGGGGCACTGTAATTCACAAACCTGCAGAGTTGTAAATGACAGCTATCGTCCAAAAATATACTGAAGTAAGGCTGCCAAGAGGACTTGAAAGCGGGGCAGAATTGCAGGAAACCGATTTCAGGAGGTAGACTGGAATTGCATTGAAAGCATAGGAAAAGAGGCAGAACGTCCACAATGATGCACTTGGCCAAAAAGGGCGTATGCGTTTTTTCCTGAATATATTCAGGAAAAAACACATACGCCCTTTTTGGCCAACCAAGCAAGCTCGCAAAGGAAATCTGCACTACAATGAAGTCTCACTTCCCCCCGGTCAAAAGGGCCATCTGAAAAAAGTGTAAAATCCAGAAAGGCAGGACAGGCCATGGAGAACTGGGAGCCTTGTTATGCTGATGGGCGGGATGTAAATTGCCAACAGACACTCGGGAGAAGTGTATGGTGTTTCCTGAAACATCTAAAAAACAAAGCAACAGAGCCTAGGGCACTTCCACTTATGGTCCTATAGCTTAGGGAAATTAAAATCAAAAAGACACAGCCACCCCAAAGTTTGGGACGCCTCTGTTTACAAGAACCTCGTTTACAGTACAAGTTCAACATCGCAGAAAGTGAAAAATGGATAAAGAAGTTGTGGTATTTACTTACAAACAATATCACTCAGCAATGAAATCTATGTCATCAGGCCCTTAGCAGCACAATGAGTGGATTCAGGTATGATGATTCTAACTGATATAAGTCACACAGAAAAAGAAACATCATAAGATATCAGTAATACACGGAATGTAAACTTGGCTACACAGGAACTGAATTACAGAACAGAACAGGGTCTCAAATTTAGAAAACCAACTTATGCTTGCTTAAGGGTAAAGGTGAGTTGGGGTGCTGCATAAAACCAGAGATTGAAATGAGCACAGATAAAGTTCCTTAAGCCAAATATGGAATAGACAAGAGCTACTCCTTGCTCAACGAAATGGACTCAACACCCCATATTAAACGCCTAAGAATGTACCTGACTAGTAAGTATCTTAAAACCTATGGATGGCTATGTCTCCAAAAGAGAATCAAGCGTGTGTACAGGGGCATAAACGCAACAGTGATAGGATTGGAGAGGTTCGGTGAGCAAATGAAGACCCTTTGAAGTCATATTGCATGGTACCCATTCCACAGGTTTCAACTGCCCAGGTTTAAGGTATTCTTCCTTCAGCTAAAACATGCATGTGGAACCTAGAGTATGATCAACCACGTGATGGGGAGACGTGTTCAAATATGTCTCAGTTTTCGTACCCTGGTACTCGGGTGCAACATTCCAGACGCTTTACTAACACTCTCCCCAATTGAAGAGTCAGTCCCTTTAACATCCTGTTTGGCCCAGTTTGCAATTTCTGTGGAAGATGAACAGGAATAGCGAGAACCAATGAGAGACTAGCTGGAGGTGTCTGGACGGGCAAATTTAACTCTCATTTCCCACCAGGAAGAGGAATTAACCAAAGGCTCCGCGTGCCGTGCCGGAACCAGATTAGGGCCTGAAGACATCCTGCGGTGTTGCAGCCAGGTCACAAGAAAGCGAGTTGAACAAAGGAGCTCAGCGGCACTTTAATTCACAAACCTGCAGAGTTATAAATGACAGCTATCGTCCAAAAATATACTGAAGTAAGGCTGCCAAGAGGACTTGAAAGCGGGGCAGAATTGCAGGAAACCGATTTCAGGAGGTAGACTGGAATTGCATTGAAAGCATAGGAAAAGAGGCAGAACGTCCACAATGATGCACTTGGCCAAAAAGGGCGTATGCGTTTTTTCCTGAATATATTCAGGAAAAAACGCATACGCCCTTTTTGGCCAACCAAGCAAGCTTGCAAAGGAAATCTGCACTACAATGAAGTCTCACTTCCCCCCGGTCAAAAGGGCCATCTGAAAAATGTGTAAAATCCAGAAAGGCAGGACAGGCCATGGAGAACTGGGAGCCTTGTTATGCTGATGGGCGGGATGTAAATTGCCAACAGACACTCGGGAGAAGTATATGGTGTTTCCTGAAACATCTAAAAAACAAAGCAACAGAGCCTAGGGCACTTCCACTTATGGTCCTATAGCTTAGGGAAATTAAAATCAAAAAGACACAGCCACCCCAAAGTTTGGGACGCCTCTGTTTACAAGAACCTCGTTTACCGTACGAGTTCAATATCACAGAAACTGAAAAATGCATAAAGAACTTGTGGTACTTACGTACAATGCAGTATCACTCAGCAATGAAATCTATGTCATCAGGCCCTTAGCAGCACAATGAGTGGACACAGGTATGATGATTCTAACTGAAATAAGTCACACAGAAAAAGAAACATCATAAGATATCAGTAATACACGGAATGTAAACTTGGCTACACAGGAACTGAATTACAGAACAGAACAGGGTCTCAAATTTAGAAAACCAACTTATGCTTGCTTAAGGGTAAAGGTGAGTTGGGGTGCTGCATAAAACCAGAGATTGAAATGAGCACAGATAAAGTTCCTTAAGCCAAATATGGAATAGACAAGAGCTACTCCTTGCTCAACGAAATGGACTCAACACAGCATATTAAACGCCTAAGAATGTACCTGACTAGTAAGTATCTTAAAACCTATGGATTGCTATGTCTCCAAAAGAGAATCAAGCGCGTGTACAGGGGCATAAATGCAGCAGTGATAGGATTGGAGAGGTTCGGTGAGCAAATGAAGACCCTGTGAAGTCATATTGCATGGTACCCATTACACGGGTCTCAACTCTCCAGGTTTAAGGTATTCTTCCTTCAGCTAAAACATGCATGTGGAACCCAGAGTATGATCAACCGTGTGAACAGGAGACGTGTTCAAATATGTCTCAGTTTTCGTACCCTGGTACTCGGGTGCAACATTCCAGACGCTTTACTAACACCCTCCCGACTTGGAGAGTCAGTCCCTTTAACCTCCTGTTTGGCCCAGTTTGCAATTTCTGCGGAAGATGAACAGGAATAGCGAGAACCAATGAGAGACTAGCTGGAGGTGTCTGGACGGGCAAATTTAACTCTCATTTCCCACCAGGAAGAGGAAATAACCAAAGGCTCAGCGTGCCGTGCCGGAACCAGATTAGGGCCTGAAGCCATCCTGCGGTGTTGTGGCCAGCTCAAAAGAAAGCGAGTTGAAGAAAGGAGCTCAGGGGCACTGTAATTCACAAACCTGCAGAGTTGTAAATGACAGCTATCGTCCAAAAATATACTGAAGTAAGGCTGCCAAGAGGACTTGAAAGCGGGGCAGAATTGCAGGAAACCGATTTCAGGAGGTAGACTGGAATTGCATTGAAAGCATAGGAAAAGAGGCAGAACGTCCACAATGATGCACTTGGCCAAAAAGGGCGTATGCGTTTTTTCCTGAATATATTCAGGAAAAAACGCATACGCCCTTTTTGGCCAACCAAGCAAGCTTGCAAAGGAAATCTGCACTACAATGAAGTCTCACTTCCCCCCGGTCAAAAGGGCCATCTGAAAAAAGTGTAAAATCCAGAAAGGCAGGACAGGCCATGGAGAACTGGGAGCCTTGTTATGCTGATGGGCGGGATGTAAATTGCCAACAGACACTCGGGAGAAGTGTATGGTGTTTCCTGAAACATCTAAAAAACAAAGCAACAGAGCCTAGGGCACTTCCACTTATGGTCCTATAGCTTAGGGAAATTAAAATCAAAAAGACACAGCCACCCCAAAGTTTGGGATGCCTCTGTTTACAAGAACCTCGTTTACAGTACAAGTTCAACATCGCAGAAAGTGAAAAATGGATAAAGAAGTTGTGGTATTTACTTACAAAGAAATATCACTCAGCAATGAAATCTATGTCATCAGGCCCTTAGCAGCACAATGAGTGGATTCAGGTATGATGATTCTAACTGAAATAAGTCACACAGTAAAAGAAACATCATAAGATATCAGTAATACACGGAATGTAAACTTGGCTACAGAGGAACTGAATTACAGAACAGAACAGGGTCTCAAATTTAGAAAACCAACTTATGCTTGCTTAAGGGTAAAGGTGAGTTGGGGTGCTGCATAAAACCAGAGATTGAAATGAGCACAGATAAAGTTCCTTAAGCCAAATATGGAATAGACAAGAGCTACTCCTTGCTCAACGAAATGGACTCAACACCGCATATTAAACGCCTAAGAATGTACCTGACTAGTAAGTATCTTAAAACCTATGGATTGCTATGTCTCCGAAAGAGAATCAAGCATGTGTACAGGGGCATAAACGCAGCAGTGATAGGATTGGAGAGGTTCGGTGAGCAAATGAAGACCCTTTGAAGTCATATTGCATAGTATCCATTCCACGGGTTTCAACTACCCAGGTTTAAGGTATTCTTCCTTCAGCTAAAACATGCATGTGGAACCTAGAGTACGATCAACCATGTGATCGGGAAACGTGTTCAAATATGTCTCAGTTTTCGTACCCTGGTACTCGGGTGCAACATTCCAGACGCTTTACTAACACCCTCCCGACTTGGAGAGTCAGTCCCTTTAACCTCCTGTTTGGCCCAGTTTGCAATTTCTGCGGAAGATGAACAGGAATAGCGAGAACCAATGAGAGACTAGCTGGAGGTGTCTGGACGGGCAAATTTAACTCTCATTTCCCACCAGGAAGAGGAATTAACCAAAGGCTCAGCGTGCCGTGCCGGAACCAGATTAGGGCCTGAAGCCATCCTGCGGTGTTGCTTCCAGCTCAAAAGAAAGCGAGTTGAAGAAAGGAGCTCAGGGGCACTGTAATTCACAAACCTGCAGAGTTATAAATGACAGCTATCGTCCAAAAATATACTGAAGTAAGGCTGCCAAGAGGACTTGAAAGCGGGGCAGAATTGCAGGAAACCGATTTCAGGAGGTAGACTGGAATTGCATTGAAAGCATAGGAAACGAGGCAGAACGTCCACAATGATGCACTTGGCCAAAAAGGGCGTATGCGTTTTTTCCTGAATATATTCAGGAAAAAACGCATACGCCCTTTTTGGCCAACCAAGCAAGCTTGCAAAGGAAATCTGCACTACAATGAAGTCTCACTTCCCCCGGTCAAAAGGGCCATCTGAAAAAAGTGTAAAATCCAGAAAGGCAGGACAGGCCATGGAGAACTGGGAGCCTTGTTATGCTGATGGGCGGGATGTAAATTGCCAACAGACACTCGGGAGAAGTGTATGGTGTTTCCTGAAACATCTAAAAAACAAAGCAACAGAGCCTAGGGCACTTCCACTTATGGTCTTATAGCTTAGGGAAATTAAAATCAAAAAGACACAGCCACCCCAAAGTTTGGAATGCCTCTGTTTACAAGAACCTCATTTACAGTACCAGTTCAACATCACAGAAAGTGAAAAATGGATAAAGAATTTCTGGTATTTACTTACAAAGCAATATCACTCAGCAATGAAATCTATGTCATCAGGCCCTTAGCAGCACAATGAATGGATTCAGGTACGATGATTCTAACTGAAATAAGTCACACAGAAAAAGAAACATCATAAGATATCAGTAATACACGGAATGTAAACTTGGCTACACAGAAACTGAATTAGAGAACAGAACAGGGTCACAAATTTAGAAAACCAACTTATGCTTGCTTAAGGGGAAAGGTGAGTTGGGGTGCTGCATAAAACCAGAGATTGAAATGAGCACAGATAAAGTTCCTTAAGCCAAATATGGAATAGACAAGAGCTACTCCTTGCTCAACGAAATGGACTCAACACCGCATATTAAACGCCTAAGAATGTACCTGACTAGTAAGTATCTTAAAACCTATGGATTGCTATGTCTCCGAAAGAGAATCAAGCATGTGTACAGGGGTATAAACGCAGCAGTGATAGGATTGGAGAGGTACGGTGAGCAAATGAAGACCCTTTGAAGTCATATTGCATAGTATCCATTCCACGGGTTTCAACTGCCCAGGTTTAAGGTATTCTTCCTTCAGCTAAATCATGCATGTGGAACCTAGAGTACGATCAACCATGTGATCGGGAAACGTGTTCAAATATGTCTCAGTTTTCCTCCCCTGGTACTCGGGTGCAACATTCCAGACGCTTTACTAACACCCTCCCGACTTGGAGAGTCAGTCCCTTTAACCTCCTGTTTGGCCCAGTTTGCAATTTCTGCGGAAGATGAACAGGAATAGCGAGAACCAATGAGAGACTAGCTGGAGGTGTCTGGACGGGCAAATTTAACTCTCATTTCCCACCAGGAAGAGGAATTAACCAAAGGCTCAGCGTGCCGTGCCGGAACCAGATTAGGGCCTGAAGCCATCCTGCGGTGTTGCGGCCAGGTCACAAGAAAGCGAGTTGAAGAAAGGAGCTCAGGGGCAACGTAATTCACAAACCTGCAGAGTTATAAATGACAGCTATCGTCCAAAAATATACTGAAGTAAGGCTGCCAAGAGGACTTGAAAGCGGGGCAGAATTGCAGGAAACCGATTTCAGGAGGTAGACTGGAATTGCATTGAAAGCACAGGAAAAGAGGCAGAACGTCCACCATGATGCACTTGGCCAAAAAGGGCGTATGCGTTTTTTCCTGAATATATTCAGGAAAAAACGCATACGCCCTTTTTGGCCAACCAAGCAAGCTTGCAAAGGAAATCTGCACTACAATGAAGTCTCACTTCCCCCCAGTCAAAAGGGCCATCTGAAAAAAGTGTAAAATCCAGAAAGGCAGGACAGGCCATGGAGAACTGGGAGCCTTGTTATGCTGATGGGCGGGATGTAAATTGCCAACAGACACTCGGGAGAAGTGTATGGTGTTTCCTGAAACATCTAAAAAACAGAGCAACAGAGCCTAGGGCACTTCCACTTATGGTCCTATAGCTTAGGGAAATTAAAATCAAAAAGACACAGCCACCCCAAAGTTTGGGACGCCTCTGTTTACAAGAACCTCGTTTACAGTACAAGTTCAACATCGCAGAAAGTGAAAAATGGATAAAGAAGTTGTGGTATTTACTTACAAAGCAATATCACTCAGCAATGAAATCTATGTCATCAGGCCCTTAGCAGCACAATGAGTGGATTCAAGTATGATGATTCTAACTGAAATAAGTCACACAGAAAAAGAAACATCATAAGATATCACTAATAAATGGAATGTAAACTTGGCTACACAGGAATTGAATTACAGAACAGAACAGGGTCTCAAATTTAGAAAACCAACTTATGCTTGCTTAAGGGGAAAGGTGAGTTGGGGTGCTGCATAAAACCAGAGATTGAAATGAGCACAGATAAAGTTCCTTAAGCCAAATATGGAATAGACAAGAGCTACTCCTTGCTCAACGAAATGGACTCAACACCGCATATTAAACGCCTAAGAATGTACCTGACTAGTAAGTATCTTAAAACCTATGGATTGCTATGTCTCCGAAAGAGAATCAAGCATGTGTACAGGGGCATAAACGCAGCAGTGATAGGATTGGAGAGGTTCGGTGAGCAAATGAAGACCCTTTGAAGTCATATTGCATGGTACCCATTCCACGGGTTTGAACTACCCAGGTTTAAGGTATTCTACCTTCAG
This sequence comes from Pseudorca crassidens, assembly GCF_039906515.1. Taxonomy (NCBI): domain Eukaryota; kingdom Metazoa; phylum Chordata; class Mammalia; order Artiodactyla; family Delphinidae; genus Pseudorca; species Pseudorca crassidens. The sequence continues at coordinate 1,804,331 of NW_027136302.1, read as the reverse complement.
CTAAAACATGCATGTGGAACCTAGAGTATGATCAACCATGTGATCGGGAGATGTGTTCAAATATGTCTCAGTTTTCGTACCCTGGTACTCGGGTGCAACATTCCAGACGCTTTACTAACACTCTCCCGACTTGGAGAGTCAGTCCCTTTAACCTCCTGTTTGGCCCAGTTTGCAATTTCTGCGGAAGATGAACAGGAATAGCGAGAACCAATGAGAGACTAGCTGGAGGTGTCTGGACGGGCAAATTTAACTCTTATTTCCCACCAGGAAGAGGAATTAACCAAAGGCTCAGCGTGCCGTGCCGGAACCAGATTAGGGCCTGAAGCCATCCTGCGGTGTTGCGGCCAGGTCACAAGAAAGCGAGTTGAAGAAAGGAGCTCAGGGGCACTGTAATTCACAAACCTGCAGAGTTATAAATGACAGCTATCGTCCAAAAATATACTGAAGAAAGGCTGCCAAGAGGACTTAAAAGTGGGGAAGAATTGCAGGAAACCGATTTCAGGAGGTAGACTGGAATTGCATTGAAAGCATAGGAAAAGAGGCAGAACGTCCGCAATGATGCACTTGGCCAAAAAGGGCGTATGTGTTTTTTCCTGAATATATTCAGGAAAAAACGCATACGCCCTTTTTGGCCAACCAAGCAAACTTGCAAAGGAAATCTGCACTACAATGAAGTCTCACTTCCCCCCGGTCAAAAGGGCCATCTGAAAAAAGTGTAAAATCCAGAAAGGCAGGACAGGCCATGGAGAACTGGGAGCCTTGTTATTCTGATGGGCGGGATGAAAATTCCCAACAGACACTGGGGAGAACTGTATGGTGTTTCCTGAAACATCTAAAAAACAAAGCAACAGAGCCTAGGGCACTTCCACTTATGGTCCTATAGCTTAGGGAAATTAAAATCAAAAAGACACAGCCACCCCAAAGTTTGGGATGCCTCTGTTTACAAGAACCTCATTTACCGTAGAAGTTCAATATCACAGAAAGTGAAAAATGGATAAAGCACTTGTGGTACTTACGTACAATGCAGTATCACTCAGCAATGAAATCTATGTCATCAGGCCCGTAGCAGCATAATGAGTGGATTCAGGTATGATGATTCTAACTGAAATAAGTCACACAGAAAAAGAAACATCATAAGATATCACTAATACACGGAATGTAAACTTGGCTACACAGGAACTGAATTCCAAAACAGAACAGGGTCTCAAATTTAGAAAACCAACTTATGCTTGCTTAAGGGGAAAGGTGAGTTGGGGTGCTGCATAAAACCAGAGATTGAAATGAGCACAGATAAGGTTCCTTAAGCCAAATATGGAATAGACAAGAGCTACTCCTTGCTCAACGAAATGGACTCAACACCGCATATTAAACGCCTAAGATTGTACCTGACTAGTAAGTATCTTAAAACCTATGGATTGCTATGTCTCCGAAAGAGAATCAAGCGTGTGTACAGGGGCATAAACGCAGCAGTGATAGGATTGGAGAGGTTCGGTGAGCAAATGAAGACCCTTTGAAGTCATATTGCATGGTACCCATTACACGGGTCTCAACTCTCCAGGTTTAAGGTATTCTTCCTTCAGCTAAAACATGCATGTGGAACCTAGAGTATGATCACCCATGTGAACGGGAGACGTGTTCAAATATGTCTCAGTTTTCGTCCCCTGGTACTCGGGTGCAACATTCCAGATGCTTTACTAACACTCTCCCCACTTGGGGAGTCAGCGCCTTTAACCTCCTGTTTGGCCCAGTTTGCAATTTCTGCGGAAGATGAACAGGAATAGGGAGAACCAATGAGAGACTAGCTGGAGGTGTCTGGCCGGGCAAATTTATCTCTCATGTCCCACCAGGAAGAGGAAATAACCAAAGGCTCAGCGTGCCGTGCCGGAACCAGATTAGGGCCTGAAGCCATCCTGCGGTGTTGCAGCCAGCTCAAAAGAAAGCGAGTTGAAGAAAGGAGCTCAGGGGTACTGTAATTCACAAACCTGCAGACTTATAAATGACAGCTATCGTCCAAAAATATACTGAAGTAAGGCTGCCAAGAGGACTTGAATGCGGGGCAGAATTGCAGGAAACCGATTTCAGGAGGTAGACTGGAATTGCATTGAAAGCATAGGAAAAGAGGCAGAACGTCCACAATGATGCACTTGGCCAAAAAGGGCGTATGCGTTTTTTCCTGAATATATTCAGGAAAAAACGCATACGCCCTTTTTGGGCAACCAAGCAAGCTTGCAAAGGAAATCTGCACTACAATGAAGTCTCACTTCCCCCCGGTCAAAAGGGCCATCTGAAAAACGTGTAAAATCCAGAAAGGCAGGACAGACCATGGAGAACTGGGAGCCTTGTTATGGTGATGGGCGTGATGTAAATTGCCAAAAGCCACTCGGGAGAAGTGTATGGTGTTTCCTGAAACATCTAAAAAACAAAGCAACAGAGCCTAGGGCACTTCCACTTATGGTCCTATAGCTTAGGGAAATTAAAATCAAAAAGACACAGCCACCCCAAAGTTTGGGACGCCTCTGTTTACAAGAACCTCGTTTACCGTACGAGTTCAATATCACAGAAACTGAAAAATGCATAAAGAACTTGTGGTACTTACGTACAATGCAGTATCACTCAGCAATGAAATCTATGTCATCAGGCCCTTAGCAGCACAATGAGTGGACACAGGTATGATGATTCTAACTGAAATAAGTCACACAGAAAAAGAAACATCATAAGATATCAGTAATACACGGAATGTAAACTTGGCTACACAGGAACTGAATTACAGAACAGAACAGGGTCTCAAATTTAGAAAACCAACTTATGCTTGCTTAAGGGTAAAGGTGAGTTGGGGTGCTGCATAAAACCAGAGATTGAAATGAGCACAGATAAAGTTCCTTAAGCCAAATATGGAATAGACAAGAGCTACTCCTTGCTCAACGAAATGGACTCAACACAGCATATTAAACGCCTAAGAATGTACCTGACTAGTAAGTATCTTAAAACCTATGGATTGCTATGTCTCCAAAAGAGAATCAAGCGCGTGTACAGGGGCATAAATGCAGCAGTGATAGGATTGGAGAGGTTCGGTGAGCAAATGAAGACCCTGTGAAGTCATATTGCATGGTACCCATTACACGGGTCTCAACTCTCCAGGTTTAAGGTATTCTTCCTTCAGCTAAAACATGCATGTGGAACCCAGAGTATGATCAACCATGTGAACAGGAGACGTGTTCAAATATGTCTCAGTTTTCCTCCCCTGGTACTCGGGTGCAACATTCCAGACGCTTTACTAACACCCTCCCGACTTGGAGAGTCAGTCCCTTTAACCTCCTGTTTGGCCCAGTTTGCAATTTCTGCGGAAGATGAACAGGAATAGCGAGAACCAATGAGAGACTAGCTGGAGGTGTCTGGACGGGCAAATTTAACTCTCATTTCCCACCAGGAAGAGGAAATAACCAAAGGCTCAGCGTGCCGTGCCGGAACCAGATTAGGGCCTGAAGCCATCCTGCGGTGTTGTGGCCAGCTCAAAAGAAAGCGAGTTGAAGAAAGGAGCTCAGGGGCACTGTAATTCACAAACCTGCAGAGTTATAAATGACAGCTATCGTCCAAAAATATACTGAAGTAAGGCTGCCAAGAGGACTTGAAAGCGGGGCAGAATTGCAGGAAACCGATTTCAGGAGGTAGACTGGAATTGCATTGAAAGCATAGGAAAAGAGGCAGAACGTCCACAATGATGCACTTGGCCAAAAAGGGCGTATGCGTTTTTTCCTGAATATATTCAGGAAAAAACGCATACGCCCTTTTTGGCCAACCAAGCAAGCTTGCAAAGGAAATCTGCACTACAATGAAGTCTCACTTCCCCCCGGTCAAAAGGGCCATCTGAAAAAAGTGTAAAATCCAGAAAGGCAGCACAGGCCATGGAGAACTGGGAGCCTTGTTATGCTGATGGGCGGGATGTAAATTCCCAACAGACACTCGGGAGAAGTGTATGGTGTTTCCTGAAACATCTAAAAAACAAAGCAACAGAGCCTAGGGCAATTCCACTTATGGTCCTATAGCTTAGGGAAATTAAAATCAAAAAGACACAGCCACCCCAATGTTTGGGATGCCTCTGTTTACAAGAACCTCGTTTACAGTACAAGTTCAACATCGCAGAAAGTGAAAAATGGATAAAGAAGTTGTGGTATTTACTTACAAAGAAATATCACTCAGCAATGAAATCTATGTCATCAGGCCCTTAGCAGCACAATGAGTGGATTCAGGTATGATGATTCTAACTGAAATAAGTCACACAGTAAAAGAAACATCATAAGATATCAGTAATACACGGAATGTAAACTTGGCTACACAGGAACTGAATTACAGAACAGAACAGGGTCTCAAATTTAGAAAACCAACTTATGCTTGCTTAAGGGTAAAGGTGAGTTGGGGTGCTGCATAAAACCAGAGATTGAAATGAACACAGATAAAGTTCCTTAAGCCAAATATGGAATAGACAAGAGCTACTCCTTGCTCAACGAAATGGACTCAACACCGCATATTAAACGCCTAAGAATGTACCTGACTAGTAAGTATCTTAAAACCTATGGATTGCTATGTCTCCGAAAGAGAATCAAGCATGTGTACAGGGGCATAAACGCAGCAGTGATAGGATTGGAGAGGTTCGGTGAGCAAATGAAGACCCTTTGAAGTCATATTGCATAGTACCCATTCCACGGGTTTCAACTACCCATGTTTAAGGTATTCTTCCTTCAGCTAAAACATGCATGTGGAACCTAGAGTACGATCAACCATGTGATCGGGAAACGTGTTCAAATATGTCTCAGTTTTCGTACCCTGGTACTCGGGTGCAACATTCCAGACGCTTTACTAACACCCTCCCGACTTGGAGAGTCAGTCCCTTTAACTTCCTGTTTGGCCCAGTTTGCAATTTCTGCGGAAGATGAACAGGAATAGCGAGAACCAATGAGAGACTAGCTGGAGGTGTCTGGACGGGCAAATTTAACTCTCATTTCCCACCAGGAAGAGGAAATAACCAAAGGCTCAGCGTGCCGTGCCGGAACCAGATTAGGGCCTGAAGCCATCCTGCGGTGTTGTGGCCAGCTCAAAAGAAAGCGAGTTGAAGAAAGGAGCTCAGGGGCACTGTAATTCACAAACCTGCAGAGTTGTAAATGACAGCTATCGTCCAAAAATATACTGAAGTAAGGCTGCCAAGAGGACTTGAAAGCGGGGCAGAATTGCAGGAAACCGATTTCAGGAGGTAGACTGGAATTGCATTGAAAGCATAGGAAAAGAGGCAGAACGTCCACAATGATGCACTTGGCCAAAAAGGGCGTATGCGTTTTTTCCTGAATATATTCAGGAAAAAACACATACGCCCTTTTTGGCCAACCAAGCAAGCTCGCAAAGGAAATCTGCACTACAATGAAGTCTCACTTCCCCCCGGTCAAAAGGGCCATCTGAAAAAAGTGTAAAATCCAGAAAGGCAGGACAGGCCATGGAGAACTGGGAGCCTTGTTATGCTGATGGGCGGGATGTAAATTGCCAACAGACACTCGGGAGAAGTGTATGGTGTTTCCTGAAACATCTAAAAAACAAAGCAACAGAGCCTAGGGCACTTCCACTTATGGTCCTATAGCTTAGGGAAATTAAAATCAAAAAGACACAGCCACCCCAAAGTTTGGGACGCCTCTGTTTACAAGAACCTCGTTTACAGTACAAGTTCAACATCGCAGAAAGTGAAAAATGGATAAAGAAGTTGTGGTATTTACTTACAAACAATATCACTCAGCAATGAAATCTATGTCATCAGGCCCTTAGCAGCACAATGAGTGGATTCAGGTATGATGATTCTAACTGATATAAGTCACACAGAAAAAGAAACATCATAAGATATCAGTAATACACGGAATGTAAACTTGGCTACACAGGAACTGAATTACAGAACAGAACAGGGTCTCAAATTTAGAAAACCAACTTATGCTTGCTTAAGGGTAAAGGTGAGTTGGGGTGCTGCATAAAACCAGAGATTGAAATGAGCACAGATAAAGTTCCTTAAGCCAAATATGGAATAGACAAGAGCTACTCCTTGCTCAACGAAATGGACTCAACACCCCATATTAAACGCCTAAGAATGTACCTGACTAGTAAGTATCTTAAAACCTATGGATGGCTATGTCTCCAAAAGAGAATCAAGCGTGTGTACAGGGGCATAAACGCAACAGTGATAGGATTGGAGAGGTTCGGTGAGCAAATGAAGACCCTTTGAAGTCATATTGCATGGTACCCATTCCACAGGTTTCAACTGCCCAGGTTTAAGGTATTCTTCCTTCAGCTAAAACATGCATGTGGAACCTAGAGTATGATCAACCACGTGATGGGGAGACGTGTTCAAATATGTCTCAGTTTTCGTACCCTGGTACTCGGGTGCAACATTCCAGACGCTTTACTAACACTCTCCCCAATTGAAGAGTCAGTCCCTTTAACATCCTGTTTGGCCCAGTTTGCAATTTCTGTGGAAGATGAACAGGAATAGCGAGAACCAATGAGAGACTAGCTGGAGGTGTCTGGACGGGCAAATTTAACTCTCATTTCCCACCAGGAAGAGGAATTAACCAAAGGCTCCGCGTGCCGTGCCGGAACCAGATTAGGGCCTGAAGACATCCTGCGGTGTTGCAGCCAGGTCACAAGAAAGCGAGTTGAACAAAGGAGCTCAGCGGCACTTTAATTCACAAACCTGCAGAGTTATAAATGACAGCTATCGTCCAAAAATATACTGAAGTAAGGCTGCCAAGAGGACTTGAAAGCGGGGCAGAATTGCAGGAAACCGATTTCAGGAGGTAGACTGGAATTGCATTGAAAGCATAGGAAAAGAGGCAGAACGTCCACAATGATGCACTTGGCCAAAAAGGGCGTATGCGTTTTTTCCTGAATATATTCAGGAAAAAACGCATACGCCCTTTTTGGCCAACCAAGCAAGCTTGCAAAGGAAATCTGCACTACAATGAAGTCTCACTTCCCCCCGGTCAAAAGGGCCATCTGAAAAATGTGTAAAATCCAGAAAGGCAGGACAGGCCATGGAGAACTGGGAGCCTTGTTATGCTGATGGGCGGGATGTAAATTGCCAACAGACACTCGGGAGAAGTATATGGTGTTTCCTGAAACATCTAAAAAACAAAGCAACAGAGCCTAGGGCACTTCCACTTATGGTCCTATAGCTTAGGGAAATTAAAATCAAAAAGACACAGCCACCCCAAAGTTTGGGACGCCTCTGTTTACAAGAACCTCGTTTACCGTACGAGTTCAATATCACAGAAACTGAAAAATGCATAAAGAACTTGTGGTACTTACGTACAATGCAGTATCACTCAGCAATGAAATCTATGTCATCAGGCCCTTAGCAGCACAATGAGTGGACACAGGTATGATGATTCTAACTGAAATAAGTCACACAGAAAAAGAAACATCATAAGATATCAGTAATACACGGAATGTAAACTTGGCTACACAGGAACTGAATTACAGAACAGAACAGGGTCTCAAATTTAGAAAACCAACTTATGCTTGCTTAAGGGTAAAGGTGAGTTGGGGTGCTGCATAAAACCAGAGATTGAAATGAGCACAGATAAAGTTCCTTAAGCCAAATATGGAATAGACAAGAGCTACTCCTTGCTCAACGAAATGGACTCAACACAGCATATTAAACGCCTAAGAATGTACCTGACTAGTAAGTATCTTAAAACCTATGGATTGCTATGTCTCCAAAAGAGAATCAAGCGCGTGTACAGGGGCATAAATGCAGCAGTGATAGGATTGGAGAGGTTCGGTGAGCAAATGAAGACCCTGTGAAGTCATATTGCATGGTACCCATTACACGGGTCTCAACTCTCCAGGTTTAAGGTATTCTTCCTTCAGCTAAAACATGCATGTGGAACCCAGAGTATGATCAACCGTGTGAACAGGAGACGTGTTCAAATATGTCTCAGTTTTCGTACCCTGGTACTCGGGTGCAACATTCCAGACGCTTTACTAACACCCTCCCGACTTGGAGAGTCAGTCCCTTTAACCTCCTGTTTGGCCCAGTTTGCAATTTCTGCGGAAGATGAACAGGAATAGCGAGAACCAATGAGAGACTAGCTGGAGGTGTCTGGACGGGCAAATTTAACTCTCATTTCCCACCAGGAAGAGGAAATAACCAAAGGCTCAGCGTGCCGTGCCGGAACCAGATTAGGGCCTGAAGCCATCCTGCGGTGTTGTGGCCAGCTCAAAAGAAAGCGAGTTGAAGAAAGGAGCTCAGGGGCACTGTAATTCACAAACCTGCAGAGTTGTAAATGACAGCTATCGTCCAAAAATATACTGAAGTAAGGCTGCCAAGAGGACTTGAAAGCGGGGCAGAATTGCAGGAAACCGATTTCAGGAGGTAGACTGGAATTGCATTGAAAGCATAGGAAAAGAGGCAGAACGTCCACAATGATGCACTTGGCCAAAAAGGGCGTATGCGTTTTTTCCTGAATATATTCAGGAAAAAACGCATACGCCCTTTTTGGCCAACCAAGCAAGCTTGCAAAGGAAATCTGCACTACAATGAAGTCTCACTTCCCCCCGGTCAAAAGGGCCATCTGAAAAAAGTGTAAAATCCAGAAAGGCAGGACAGGCCATGGAGAACTGGGAGCCTTGTTATGCTGATGGGCGGGATGTAAATTGCCAACAGACACTCGGGAGAAGTGTATGGTGTTTCCTGAAACATCTAAAAAACAAAGCAACAGAGCCTAGGGCACTTCCACTTATGGTCCTATAGCTTAGGGAAATTAAAATCAAAAAGACACAGCCACCCCAAAGTTTGGGATGCCTCTGTTTACAAGAACCTCGTTTACAGTACAAGTTCAACATCGCAGAAAGTGAAAAATGGATAAAGAAGTTGTGGTATTTACTTACAAAGAAATATCACTCAGCAATGAAATCTATGTCATCAGGCCCTTAGCAGCACAATGAGTGGATTCAGGTATGATGATTCTAACTGAAATAAGTCACACAGTAAAAGAAACATCATAAGATATCAGTAATACACGGAATGTAAACTTGGCTACAGAGGAACTGAATTACAGAACAGAACAGGGTCTCAAATTTAGAAAACCAACTTATGCTTGCTTAAGGGTAAAGGTGAGTTGGGGTGCTGCATAAAACCAGAGATTGAAATGAGCACAGATAAAGTTCCTTAAGCCAAATATGGAATAGACAAGAGCTACTCCTTGCTCAACGAAATGGACTCAACACCGCATATTAAACGCCTAAGAATGTACCTGACTAGTAAGTATCTTAAAACCTATGGATTGCTATGTCTCCGAAAGAGAATCAAGCATGTGTACAGGGGCATAAACGCAGCAGTGATAGGATTGGAGAGGTTCGGTGAGCAAATGAAGACCCTTTGAAGTCATATTGCATAGTATCCATTCCACGGGTTTCAACTACCCAGGTTTAAGGTATTCTTCCTTCAGCTAAAACATGCATGTGGAACCTAGAGTACGATCAACCATGTGATCGGGAAACGTGTTCAAATATGTCTCAGTTTTCGTACCCTGGTACTCGGGTGCAACATTCCAGACGCTTTACTAACACCCTCCCGACTTGGAGAGTCAGTCCCTTTAACCTCCTGTTTGGCCCAGTTTGCAATTTCTGCGGAAGATGAACAGGAATAGCGAGAACCAATGAGAGACTAGCTGGAGGTGTCTGGACGGGCAAATTTAACTCTCATTTCCCACCAGGAAGAGGAATTAACCAAAGGCTCAGCGTGCCGTGCCGGAACCAGATTAGGGCCTGAAGCCATCCTGCGGTGTTGCTTCCAGCTCAAAAGAAAGCGAGTTGAAGAAAGGAGCTCAGGGGCACTGTAATTCACAAACCTGCAGAGTTATAAATGACAGCTATCGTCCAAAAATATACTGAAGTAAGGCTGCCAAGAGGACTTGAAAGCGGGGCAGAATTGCAGGAAACCGATTTCAGGAGGTAGACTGGAATTGCATTGAAAGCATAGGAAACGAGGCAGAACGTCCACAATGATGCACTTGGCCAAAAAGGGCGTATGCGTTTTTTCCTGAATATATTCAGGAAAAAACGCATACGCCCTTTTTGGCCAACCAAGCAAGCTTGCAAAGGAAATCTGCACTACAATGAAGTCTCACTTCCCCCGGTCAAAAGGGCCATCTGAAAAAAGTGTAAAATCCAGAAAGGCAGGACAGGCCATGGAGAACTGGGAGCCTTGTTATGCTGATGGGCGGGATGTAAATTGCCAACAGACACTCGGGAGAAGTGTATGGTGTTTCCTGAAACATCTAAAAAACAAAGCAACAGAGCCTAGGGCACTTCCACTTATGGTCTTATAGCTTAGGGAAATTAAAATCAAAAAGACACAGCCACCCCAAAGTTTGGAACGCCTCTGTTTACAAGAACCTCATTTACAGTACCAGTTCAACATCACAGAAAGTGAAAAATGGATAAAGAATTTCTGGTATTTACTTACAAAGCAATATCACTCAGCAATGAAATCTATGTCATCAGGCCCTTAGCAGCACAATGAATGGATTCAGGTACGATGATTCTAACTGAAATAAGTCACACAGAAAAAGAAACATCATAAGATATCAGTAATACACGGAATGTAAACTTGGCTACACAGAAACTGAATTAGAGAACAGAACAGGGTCACAAATTTAGAAAACCAACTTATGCTTGCTTAAGGGGAAAGGTGAGTTGGGGTGCTGCATAAAACCAGAGATTGAAATGAGCACAGATAAAGTTCCTTAAGCCAAATATGGAATAGACAAGAGCTACTCCTTGCTCAACGAAATGGACTCAACACCGCATATTAAACGCCTAAGAATGTACCTGACTAGTAAGTATCTTAAAACCTATGGATTGCTAGGTCTCCGAAAGAGAATCAAGCATGTGTACAGGGGTATAAACGCAGCAGTGATAGGATTGGAGAGGTACGGTGAGCAAATGAAGACCCTTTGAAGTCATATTGCATAGTATCCATTCCACGGGTTTCAACTGCCCAGGTTTAAGGTATTCTTCCTTCAGCTAAAACATGCATGTGGAACCTAGAGTACGATCAACCATGTGATCGGGAAACGTGTTCAAATATGTCTCAGTTTTCCTCCCCTGGTACTCGGGTGCAACATTCCAGACGCTTTACTAACACCCTCCTGACTTGGAGAGTCAGTCCCTTTAACCTCCTGTTTGGCCCAGTTTGCAATTTCTGCGGAAGATGAACAGGAATAGCGAGAACCAATGAGAGACTAGCTGGAGGTGTCTGGACGGGCAAATTTAACTCTCATTTCCCACCAGGAAGAGGAATTAACCAAAGGCTCAGCGTGCCGTGCCGGAACCAGATTAGGGCCTGAAGCCATCCTGCGGTGTTGCGGCCAGGTCACAAGAAAGCGAGTTGAAGAAAGGAGCTCAGGGGCAACGTAATTCACAAACCTGCAGAGTTATAAATGACAGCTATCGTCCAAAAATATACTGAAGTAAGGCTGCCAAGAGGACTTGAAAGCGGGGCAGAATTGCAGGAAACCGATTTCAGGAGGTAGACTGGAATTGCATTGAAAGCACAGGAAAAGAGGCAGAACGTCCACCATGATGCACTTGGCCAAAAAGGGAGTATGCGTTTTTTCCTGAATATATTCAGGAAAAAACGCATACGCCCTTTTTGGCCAACCAAGCAAGCTTGCAAAGGAAATCTGCACTACAATGAAGTCTCACTTCCCCCCAGTCAAAAGGGCCATCTGAAAAAAGTGTAAAATCCAGAAAGGCAGGACAGGCCATGGAGAACTGGGAGCCTTGTTATGCTGATGGGCGGGATGTAAATTGCCAACAGACACTCGGGAGAAGTGTATGGTGTTTCCTGAAACATCTAAAAAACAGAGCAACAGAGCCTAGGGCACTTCCACTTATGGTCCTATAGCTTAGGGAAATTAAAATCAAAAAGACACAGCCACCCCAAAGTTTGGGACGCCTCTGTTTACAAGAACCTCGTTTACAGTACAAGTTCAACATCGCAGAAAGTGAAAAATGGATAAAGAAGTTGTGGTATTTACTTACAAAGCAATATCACTCAGCAATGAAATCTATGTCATCAGGCCCTTAGCAGCACAATGAGTGGATTCAAGTATGATGATTCTAACTGAAATAAGTCACACAGAAAAAGAAACATCATAAGATATCACTAATAAATGGAATGTAAACTTGGCTACACAGGAATTGAATTACAGAACAGAACAGGGTCTCAAATTTAGAAAACCAACTTATGCTTGCTTAAGGGGAAAGGTGAGTTGGGGTGCTGCATAAAACCAGAGATTGAAATGAGCACAGATAAAGTTCCTTAAGCCAAATATGGAATAGACAAGAGCTACTCCTTGCTCAACGAAATGGACTCAACACCGCATATTAAACGCCTAAGAATGTACCTGACTAGTAAGTATCTTAAAACCTATGGATTGCTATGTCTCCGAAAGAGAATCAAGCATGTGTACAGGGGCATAAACGCAGCAGTGATAGGATTGGAGAGGTTCGGTGAGCAAATGAAGACCCTTTGAAGTCATATTGCATGGTACCCATTCCACGGGTTTGAACTACCCAGGTTTAAGGTATTCTACCTTCAGCTAAAACATGCATGTGGAACCTAGAGTATGATCAACCATGTGATCGGGAGATGTGTTCAAATATGTCTCAGTTTTCGTACCCTGGTACTCGGGTGCAACATTCCAGACGCTTTACTAACACTCTCCCGACTTGGAGAGTCAGTCCCTTTAACCTCCTGTTTGGCCCAGTTTGCAATTTCTGCGGAAGATGAACAGGAATAGCGAGAACCAATGAGAGACTAGCTGGAGGTGTCTGGACGGGCAAATTTAACTCTTATTTCCCACCAGGAAGAGGAATTAACCAAAGGCTCAGCGTGCCGTGCCGGAACCAGATTAGGGCCTGAAGCCATCCTGCGGTGTTGCGGCCAGGTCACAAGAAAGCGAGTTGAAGAAAGGAGCTCAGGGGCACTGTAATTCACAAACCTGCAGAGTTATAAATGACAGCTATCGTCCAAAAATATACTGAAGAAAGGCTGCCAAGAGGACTTAAAAGTGGGGAAGAATTGCAGGAAACCGATTTCAGGAGGTAGACTGGAATTGCATTGAAAGCATAGGAAAAGAGGCAGAACGTCCGCAATGATGCACTTGGCCAAAAAGGGCGTATGTGTTTTTTCCTGAATATATTCAGGAAAAAACGCATACGCCCTTTTTGGCCAACCAAGCAAACTTGCAAAGGAAATCTGCACTACAATGAAGTCTCACTTCCCCCCGGTCAAAAGGGCCATCTGAAAAAAGTGTAAAATCCAGAAAGGCAGGACAGGCCATGGAGAACTGGGAGCCTTGTTATTCTGATGGGCGGGATGAAAATTCCCAACAGACACTGGGGAGAAGTGTATGGTGTTTCCTGAAACATCTAAAAAACAAAGCAACAGAGCCTAGGGCACTTCCACTTATGGTCCTATAGCTTAGGGAAATTAAAATCAAAAAGACACAGCCACCCCAAAGTTTGGGATGCCTCTGTTTACAAGAACCTCATTTACCGTAGAAGTTCAATATCACAGAAAGTGAAAAATGGATAAAGCACTTGTGGTACTTACGTACAATGCAGTATCACTCAGCAATGAAATCTATGTCATCAGGCCCGTAGCAGCATAATGAGTGGATTCAGGTATGATGATTCTAACTGAAATAAGTCACACAGAAAAAGAAACATCATAAGATATCACTAATACACGGAATATAAACTTGGCTACACAGGAACTGAATTCCAAAACAGAACAGGGTCTCAAATTTAGAAAACCAACTTATGCTTGCTTAAGGGGAAAGGTGAGTTGGGGTGCTGCATAAAACCAGAGATTGAAATGAGCACAGATAAGGTTCCTTAAGCCAAATATGGAATAGACAAGAGCTACTCCTTGCTCAACGAAATGGACTCAACACCGCATATTAAACGCCTAAGATTGTACCTGACTAGTAAGTATCTTAAAACCTATGGATTGCTATGTCTCCGAAAGAGAATCAAGCGTGTGTACAGGGGCATAAACGCAGCAGTGATAGGATTGGAGAGGTTCGGTGAGCAAATGAAGACCCTTTGAAGTCATATTGCATGGTACCCATTACACGGGTCTCAACTCTCCAGGTTTAAGGTATTCTTCCTTCAGCTAAAACATGCATGTGGAACCTAGAGTATGATCACCCATGTGAACGGGAGACGTGTTCAAATATGTCTCAGTTTTCGTCCCCTGGTACTCGGGTGCAACATTCCAGATGCTTTACTAACACTCTCCCCACTTGGGGAGTCAGCGCCTTTAACCTCCTGTTTGGCCCAGTTTGCAATTTCTGCGGAAGATGAACAGGAATAGGGAGAACCAATGAGAGACTAGCTGGAGGTGTCTGGACGGGCAAATTTAACTCTCATGTCCCACCAGGAAGAGGAAATAACCAAAGGCTCAGCGTGCCGTGCCGGAACCAGATTAGGGCCTGAAGCCATCCTGCGGTGTTGCAGCCAGCTCAAAAGAAAGCGAGTTGAAGAAAGGAGCTCAGGGGTACTGTAATTCACAAACCTGCAGACTTATAAATGACAGCTATCGTCCAAAAATATACTGAAGTAAGGCTGCCAAGAGGACTTGAATGCGGGGCAGAATTGCAGGAAACCGATTTCAGGAGGTAGACTGGAATTGCATTGAAAGCATAGGAAAAGAGGCAGAACGTCCACAATGATGCACTTGGCCAAAAAGGGCGTATGCGTTTTTTCCTGAATATATTCAGGAAAAAACGCATACGCCCTTTTTGGGCAACCAAGCAAGCTTGCAAAGGAAATCTGCACTACAATGAAGTCTCACTTCCCCCCGGTCAAAAGGGCCATCTGAAAAACGTGTAAAATCCAGAAAGGCAGGACAGACCATGGAGAACTGGGAGCCTTGTTATGGTGATGGGCGTGATGTAAATTGCCAAAAGCCACTCGGGAGAAGTGTATGGTGTTTCCTGAAACATCTAAAAAACAAAGCAACAGAGCCTAGGGCACTTCCACTTATGGTCCTATAGCTTAGGGAAATTAAAATCAAAAAGACACAGCCACCCCAAAGTTTGGGACGCCTCTGTTTACAAGAACCTCGTTTACAGTACAAGTTCAACATCGCAGAAAGTGAAAAATGGATAAAGAAGTTGTGGTATTTACTTACAAAGCAATATCACTCAGCAATGAAATCTATGTCATCAGGCCCTTAGCAGCACAATGAGTGGATTCAGGTATGATGATTCTAACTGAAATAAGTCACACAGAAAAAGAAACATCATAAGATATCAGTAATACACGTAATGTAAACTTGGCTACACAGGAACTGAATTACAGAACAGAACAGGGTCTCAAATTTAGAAAACCAACTTATGCTTGCTTAAGGGTAAAGGTGAGTTGGGGTGCTGCATAAAACCAGAGATTGAAATGAGCACAAATAAAGTTCCTTAAGCCAAATATGGAATAGACAAGAGCTACTCCTTGCTCAACGAAATGGACTCAATACCCCATATTAAACGCCTAAGAATGTACCTGACTAGTAAGTATCTTAAAACCTATGGATTGCTATGTCTCCGAAAGAGAATCAAGCATGTGTACAGGGGCATAAACGCAGCAGTGATAGGATTGGAGAGGTTCGGTGAGCAAATGAAGACCCTTTGAAGTCATACTGCATGGTACCCATTCCACGGGTTTCAACTACCCAGGTTTAAGGTATTCTTCCTTCAGCTAAAACATGCATGTGGAACCTAGAGTATGATCAACTATGTGATCGGGAGACATGTTCAAATATGTCTCAGTTTTCGTACCCTGGTACTCGGGTGCAACATTCCAGACGCTTTACTAACACTCTCCCGACTTGGAGAATCAGTCCCTTTAACCTCCTGTTTGGCCCAGTTTGCAATTTCTGCGGAAGATGAACAGGAATAGCGAGAACCAATGAGAGACTAGCTGGAGGTGTCTGGACGGGCAAATTTAACTCTCATTTCCCACCAGGAAGAGGAATTAACCAAAGGCTCAGCGTGCCGTGCCGGAACCAGATTAGGGCCTGAAGCCATCCTGCGGTGTTGCGGCCAGGTCACAAGAAAGCGAGTTGAAGAAAGGAGCTCAGGGGCACTGTAATTCACAAACCTGCAGAGTTATAAATGACAGCTATCATCCAAAAATATACTGAAGTAAGGCTGCCAAGAGGACTTGAAAGCGGGGCAGAATTGCAGGAAAACAATTTCAGGAGGTAGACTGGAATTGCATTGAAAGCATAGGAAAAGAGGCAGAACGTCCACAATGATGCACTTGGCCAAAAAGGGCGTATGCGTTTTTTCCTGAATATATTCAGGAAAAAACGCATACGCCCTTTTTGGCCAACCAAGGAAGCTTGCAAAGGAAATCTGCACTACAATGAAGTCTCACTTCCCCCCAGTCAAAAGGGCCATCTGAAAAAAGTGTAAAATCCAGAAAGGCAGGACAGGCCATGGAGAACTGGGAGCCTTGTTATGCTGATGGGCGGGATGTAAATTGCCAACAGACACTCGGGAGAAGTGTATGGTGTTTCCTGAAACATCTAAAAAACAAAGCAACAGAGCCTAGGGCAATTCCACTTATGGTCCTATAGCTTAGGGAAATTAAAATCAAAAAGACACAGCCACCCCAAAGTTTGGGACGCCTCTGTTTACAAGAACCTCGTTTACCGTACAAGTTCAATATCACAGAAAGTGAAAAATGGATAAAGAACTTGTGGTACTTACGTACAATGCAGTATCACTCAGCAATGAAATCTATGTCATCAGGCCCGTAGCAGCATAATGAGTGGATTCAGGTACGATGATTCTAACTGAAATAAGTCACACAGAAAAAGAAACATCATAAGATATCACTAATACACGGAATGTAAACTTGGCTACACAGGAACTGAATTCCAAAACAGAACAGGGTCTCAAATTTAGAAAACCAACTCATGCTAGCTTAAGGGGAAAGGTGAGTTGGGGTGCTGCATAAAACCAGAGATTGAAATGAGCACAGATAAAGTTCCTTAAGCCAAATATGGAATAGACAAGAGCTACTCCTTGCTCAACGAAATGGACTCAACACCCCATATTAAACGCCTAAGAATGTACCTGACTAGTAAGTATCTTAAAACCTATGGATTGCTATGTCTCCGAAAGAGAATCAAGCATTTGTACAGGGGCATAAACGCAGCAGTGATAGGATTGGAGAGGTTCGGTGAGCAAATGAAGACCCTTTGAAGTCATATTGCATGGTACCCATTCCACGGGTTTCAACTACCCAGGTTTAAGGTATTCTTCCTTCAGCTAAAACATGCATGTGGAACCTAGAGTATGATCAACCATGTGATCGGGAGAAGTGTTCAAATATGTCTCAGTTTTCGTACCCTGGTACTCGTGTGCAACATTCCAGACGCTTTACTAACACTCTCCCGACTTGGAGAGTCAGTGCCTTTAACCTCCTGTTTGGCCCAGTTTGCAATTTCTGCGGAAGATGAACAGGAATAGCGAGAACCAATGAGAGACTAGCTGGAGGTGTCTGGACGGGCAAATTTAACTCTCATTTCCCACCAGGAAGAGGAATTAACCAAAGGCTCAGCGTGCCGTGCCGGAACCAGATTAGGGCCTGAAGCCATCCTGCGGTGTTGCGGCCAGGTCACAAGAAAGCGAGTTGAAGAAAGGAGCTCAGGGGCACTGTAATTCACAAACCTGCAGAGTTATAAATGACAGCTATCATCCAAAAATATACTGAAGTAAGGCTGCCAAGAGGACTTGAAAGCGGGGCAGAATTGCAGGAAACCAATTTCAGGAGGTAGACTGGAATTGCATTGAAAGCATAGGAAAAGAGGCAGAACGTCCACAATGATGCACTTGGCCAAAAAGGGCGTATGCGTTTTTTCCTGAATATATTCAGGAAAAAACGCATACGCCCTTTTTGGCCAACCAAGCAAGCTTGCAAAGGAAATCTGCACTACAATGAAGTCTCACTTCCCCCCGGTCAAAAGGGCCATCTGAAAAAAGTGTAAAATCCAGAAAGGCAGGACAGACCATGGAGAACTGGGAGCCTTGTTATGCTGATGGGCGGGATGTAAATTGCCAACAGACACTCGGGAGAAGTGTATGGTGTTTCCTGAAACATCTAAAAAACAAAGCAACAGAGCCTAGGGCAATTCCACTTATGGTCCTATAGCTTAGGGAAATTAAAATCAAAAAGACACAGCCACCCCAAAGTTTGGGACGCCTCTGTTTACAAGAACCTCGTTTACCGTACAAGTTCAATATCACAGAAAGTGAAAAATGGATAAAGAACTTGTGGTACTTACGTACAATGCAGTATCACTCAGCAATGAAATCTATGTCATCAGGCCCGTAGCAGCATAATGAGTGGATTCAGGTACGATGATTCTAACTGAAATAAGTCACACAGAAAAAGAAACATCATAAGATATCACTAATACACGGAATGTAAACTTGGCTACACAGGAACTGAATTCCAAAACAGAACAGGGTCTCAAATTTAGAAAACCAACTTATGCTAGCTTAAGGGGAAACGTGAGTTGGGGTGCTGCATAAAACCAGAGATTGAAATGAGCACAGATAAAGTTCCTTAAGCCAAATATGGAATAGACAAGAGCTACTCCTTGCTCAACGAAATGGACTCAACACCCCATATTAAACGCCTAAGAATGTACCTGACTAGTAAGTATCTTAAAACCTATGGATTGCTATGTCTCCGAAAGAGAATCAAGCATGTGTACAGGGGCATAAACGCAGCAGTGATAGGATTGGAGAGGTTCGGTGAGCAAATGAAGACCCTTTGAAGTCATACTGCATGGTACCCATTCCACGGGTTTCAACTACCCAGGTTTAAGGTATTCTTCCTTCAGCTAAAACATGCATGTGGAACCTAGAGTATGATCAACTATGTGATCGGGAGACATGTTCAAATATGTCTCAGTTTTCGTACCCTGGTACTCGGGTGCAACATTCCAGACGCTTTACTAACACTCTCCCCACTTGGAGAATCAGTCCCTTTAACCTCCTGTTTGGCCCAGTTTGCAATTTCTGCGGAAGATGAACAGGAATAGCGAGAACCAATGAGAGACTAGCTGGAGGTGTCTGGACGGGCAAATTTAACTCTCATTTCCCACCAGGAAGAGGAATTAACCAAAGGCTCAGCGTGCCGTGCCGGAACCAGATTAGGGCCTGAAGCCATCCTGCGGTGTTGCGGCCAGGTCACAAGAAAGCGAGTTGAAGAAAGGAGCTCAGGGGCAACGTAATTCACAAACCTGCAGAGTTATAAATGACAGCTATCGTCCAAAAATATACTGAAGTAAGGCTGCCAAGAGGACTTGAAAGCGGGGCAGAATTGCAGGAAACCGATTTCAGGAGGTAGACTGGAATTGCATTGAAAGCATAGGAAAAGAGGCAGAACGTCCACAATGATGCACTTGGCCAAAAAGGGCGTATGCGTTTTTTCCTGAATATATTCAGGAAAAAACGCATACGCCCTTTTTGGCCAACCAAGCAAACTTGCAAAGGAAATCTGCACTACAATGAAGTCTCACTTCCCCCCGGTCAAAAGGGCCATCTGAAAATAGTGTAAAATCCAGAAAGGCAGGACAGGCCATGGAGAACTGGGAGCCTTGTTATGCTGATGGGCGGGATGTAAATTGCCAACAGACACTCGGGAGAAGTGTATGGTGTTTCCTGAAACATCTAAAAAACAAAGCAACAGAGCCTAGGGCACTTCCACTTATGGTCCTATAGCTTAGGGAAATTAAAATCAAAAAGACACAGCCACCCCAAAGTTTGGGACGCCTCTGTTTACAAGAACCTCGTTTACCGTACAAGTTCAATATCACAGAAAGTGAAAAATGGATAAAGAACTTGTGGTACTTACGTACAATGCAGTATCACTCAGCAATGAAATCTATGTCATCAGGCCCGTAGCAGCATAATGAGTGGATTCAGGTACGATGATTCTAACTGAAATAAGTCACACAGAAAAAGAAACATCATAAGATATCACTAATACACGGAATGTAAACTTGGCTACACAGGAACTGAATTACAAAACAGAACAGGGTCTCAAATTTAGAAAAGCAACTTATGCTTGCTTAAGGAGAAAGGTGAGTTGGGGTGCTGCATAAAACCAGAGATTGAAATGAGCACAGATAAAGTTCCTTAAGCCAAATATGGAATAGACAAGAGCTACTCCTTGCTCAACGAAATGGACTCAACACCCCATATTAAACGCCTAAGAATGTACCTGACTAGTAAGTATCTTAAAACCTATGGATTGCTATGTCTCCAAAAGAGAATCAAGCGTGTGTACAGGGGCATAAACGCAGCAGTGATAGGATTGGAGAGGTTCGGTGAGCAAATGAAGACCCTTTGAAGTCATATTGCATGGTACCCATTCCACGGGTCTCAACTCTCCAGGTTTAACTTATTCTTCCTTCAGCTAAAACATGCATGTGGAACCCAGAGTATGATCAACCGTGTGAACGGGAGACGTGTTCAAATATGTCTCAGTTTTCCTCCCCTGGTACTCGGGTGCAACATTCCAGACGCTTTACTAACACTCTCCCCACTTGGAGAGTCAGCGCCTTTAACCTCCTGTTTGGCCCAGTTTGCAATTTCTGCGGAAGATGAACAGGAATAGGGAGAACCAATGAGAGACTAGCTGGAGGTGTCTGGACGGGCAAATTTAACTCTCATTTCCCACCAGGAAGAGGAAATAACCAAAGGCTCAGCGTGCCGTGCCGGAACCAGATTAGGGCCGGAAGCCATCCTGCGGTGTTGCGGCCAGGTCACAAGAAAGCGAGTTGAAGAAAGGAGCTCAGGGGCACTGTAATTCACAAACCTGCAGAGTTATAAATGACAGCTATCGTCCAAAAATATACTGAAGTAAGGCTGCCAAGAGGACTTGAAAGCGGGGCAGAATTGCAGGAAACCGATTTCAGGAGGTAGACTGGAATTGCATTGAAAGCATAGGAAAAGAGGCAGAACGTCCACAATGATGCACTTGGCCAAAAAGGGCGTATGCGTTTTTTCCTGAATATATTCAGGAAAAAACGCATACGCCCTTTTTGGCCAACCAAGCAAGCTTGCAAAGGAAATCTGCACTACAATGAAGTCTCACTTCCCCCCGGTCAAAAGGGCCATCTGAAAAAAGTGTAAAATCCAGAAAGGCAGGACAGGCCATGGAGAACTGGGAGCCTTGTTATGCTGATGGGCGGGATGTAAATTGCCAACAGACACTCGGGAGAAGTGTATGGTGTTTCCTGAAACATCTAAAAAGCAAAGCAACAGAGCCTAGGGCACTTCCACTTATGGTCCTATAGCTTAGGGAAATTAAAATCAAAAAGACACAGCCACCCCAAAGTTTGGGACGCCTCTGTTTACAAGAACCTCGTTTACCGTACAAGTTCAATATCACAGAAAGTGAAAAATGGATAAAGAACTTGTGGTACTTACGTACAGTGCAGTATCACTCAGCAATGAAATCTATGTCATCAGGCCCATAGCAGCATAATGAGTGGATTCAGGTACGATGATTCTAACTGAAATAAGTCACACAGAAAAAGAAACATCATAAGATATCACTAATACACGGAATGTAAACTTGGCTACACAGGAACTGAATTCCAAAACAGAACAGGGTCTCAAATTTAGAAAACCAACTTATGCTTGCTTAAGGGGAAAGGTGAGTTGGGGTGCTGCATAAAACCAGACATTGAAATGAGCACAGATAAAGTTCCTTAAGCCAAATATGGAATAGACAAGAGCTACTCCTTGCTCAATGAAATGGACTCAACACCCCATATTAAACGCCTAAGAACGTACCTGAGTAGTAAGTATCTTAAAACCTATGGATTGCTATGTCTCCAAAAGAGAATCAAGCGTGTGTACAGGGGCATAAACGCAGCAGTGATAGGATTGGAGAGGTTCGGTGAGCAAATGAAGACCCTTTGAAGTCATATTGCATGGTACCCATTCCACGGGTTTCAACTACCCAGGTTTAAGGTATTCTTCCTTCAGCTAAAACATGCATGTGGAACCTAGAGTATGATCAACCATGTGATCGGGAGACGTGTTCAAATATGTCTCAGTTTTCCTCTCCTGGTACTCGGATGCAACATTCCAGACGCTTTACTAACACCCTCCCGACTTGGAGAGTCAGTCCCTTTAACCTCCTGTTTGGCCCAGTTTGCAATTTCTGTGGAAGATGAACAGGAATAGCGAGAACCAATGAGAGACTAGCTGGAGGTGTCTGGACGGGCAAATTTAACTCTCATTTCCCACCAGGAAGAGGAATTAACCAAAGGCTCAGCGTGCCGTGCCGGAACCAGATTAGGGCCTGAAGCCATCCTGCAGTGTTGCGGCCAGTTCACAAGAAAGCGAGTTGAAGAAAGGAGCTCAGGGGCACTGTAATTCACAAACCTGCAGAGTTATAAATGACAGCTATCGTCCAAAAATATACTGAAGTAAGGCTGCCAAGAGGACTTGAAAGCGGGGCAGAATTGCAGGAAACCGATTTCAGGAGGTAGACTGGAATTGCATTGAAAGCATAGGAAAAGAGGCAGAACGTCCACCATGATGCACTTGGCCAAAAAGGGCGTATGCGTTTTTTCCTGAATATATTCAGGAAAAAACGCATACGCCCTTTTTGGCCAACCAAGCAAGCTTGCAAAGGAAATCTGCACTACAATGAAGTCTCACTTCCCCCCGGTCAAAAGGGCCATCTGAAAAAAGTGTAAAATCCAGAAAGGCAGGACAGGCCATGGAGAACTGGGAGCCTTGTTATGCTGATGGGCGGGATGTAAATTGCCAACAGACACTCGGGAGAAGTGTATGGTGTTTCCTGAAACATCTAAAACACAAAGCAACAGAGCCTAGGGCACTTCCACTTATGGTCCTATAGCTTAGGGAAATTAAAATCAAAAAGACACAGCCACCCCAAAGTTTGGGACGCCTCTGTTTACAAGAACCTCGTTTACCGTACAAGTTCAATATCACAGAAAGTGAAAAATGGATAAAGAACTTGTGGTACTTACGTACAGTGCAGTATCACTCAGCAATGAAATCTATGTCATCAGGCCCATAGCAGCATAATGAGTGGATTCAGGTACGATGATTCTAACTGAAATAAGTCACACAGAAAAAGAAACATCATAAGATATCACTAATACACGGAATGTAAACTTGGCTACACAGGAACTGAATTCCAAAACAGAACAGGGTCTCAAATTTAGAAAACCAACTTATGCTTGCTTAAGGGGAAAGGTGAGTTGGGGTGCTGCATAAAACCAGACATTGAAATGAGCACAGATAAAGTTCCTTAAGCCAAATATGGAATAGACAAGAGCTACTCCTTGCTCAATGAAATGGACTCAACACCCCATATTAAACGCCTAAGAACGTACCTGAGTAGTAAGTATCTTAAAACCTATGGATTGCTATGTCTCCAAAAGAGAATCAAGCGTGTGTACAGGGGCATAAACGCAGCAGTGATAGGATTGGAGAGGTTCGGTGAGCAAATGAAGACCCTTTGAAGTCATATTGCATGGTACCCATTCCACGGGTTTCAACTACCCAGGTTTAAGGTATTCTTCCTTCAGCTAAAACATGCATGTGGAACCTAGAGTATGATCAACCATGTGATCGGGAGACGTGTTCAAATATGTCTCAGTTTTCCTCTCCTGGTACTCGGATGCAACATTCCAGACGCTTTACTAACACCCTCCCGACTTGGAGAGTCAGTCCCTTTAACCTCCTGTTTGGCCCAGTTTGCAATTTCTGTGGAAGATGAACAGGAATAGCGAGAACCAATGAGAGACTAGCTGGAGGTGTCTGGACGGGCAAATTTAACTCTCATTTCCCACCAGGAAGAGGAATTAACCAAAGGCTCAGCGTGCCGTGCCGGAACCAGATTAGGGCCTGAAGCCATCCTGCAGTGTTGCGGCCAGTTCACAAGAAAGCGAGTTGAAGAAAGGAGCTCAGGGGCACTGTAATTCACAAACCTGCAGAGTTATAAATGACAGCTATCGTCCAAAAATATACTGAAGTAAGGCTGCCAAGAGGACTTGAAAGCGGGGCAGAATTGCAGGAAACCGATTTCAGGAGGTAGACTGGAATTGCATTGAAAGCATAGGAAAAGAGGCAGAACGTCCACCATGATGCACTTGGCCAAAAAGGGCGTATGCGTTTTTTCCTGAATATATTCAGGAAAAAACGCATACGCCCTTTTTGGCCAACCAAGCAAGCTTGCAAAGGAAATCTGCACTACAATGAAGTCTCACTTCCCCCCGGTCAAAAGGGCCATCTGAAAAAAGTGTAAAATCCAGAAAGGCAGGACAGGCCATGGAGAACTGGGAGCCTTGTTATGCTGATGGGCGGGATGTAAATTGCCAACAGACACTCGGGAGAAGTGTATGGTGTTTCCTGAAACATCTAAAACACAAAGCAACAGAGCCTAGGGCACTTCCACTTATGGTCCTATAGCTTAGGGAAATTAAAATCAAAAAGACACAGCCACCCCAAAGTTTGGGACGCCTCTGTTTACAAGAACCTCGTTTACCGTACAAGTTCAATATCACAGAAAGTGAAAAATGGATAAAGAACTTGTGGTACTTACGTACAATGCAGTATCACTCAGCAATGAAATCTATGTCATCAGGCCCGTAGCAGCATAATGAGTGGATTCAGGTACGATGATTCTAACTGAAATAAGTCACACAGAAAAAGAAACATCATAAGATATCACTAATACACGGAATGTAAACTTGGCTACACAGGAACTGAATTACAGAACAGAACAGGGTCTCAAATTTAGAAAACCAACTTATGCTTGCTTAAGGGGAAAGGTGAGTTGGGGTGCTGCATAAAACCAGAGATTGAAATGAGCACAGATAAAGTTCCTTAAGCCAAATATGGAATAGACAAGAGCTACTCCTTGCTCAACGAAATGGACTCAACACCCCATATTAAACGCCTAAGAATGTACCTGACTAGTAAGTATCTTAAAACCTATGGATTGCTATGTTTCCAAAAGAGAATCAAGCATGTGTACAGGGGCATAAACGCAGCAGTGATAGGATTGGAGAGGTTCGGTGAGCAAATGAAGACCCTTTGAAGTCATATTGCATGGTACCCATTACACGGGTCTCAACTCTCCAGGTTTAAGGTATTCTTCCTTCAGCTAAAAGATGCATGTGGAACCCAGAGTATGATCAACTGTGTGAACAGGAGACGTGTTCAAATATGTCTCCATTTTCCTCCCCTGGTACTCGGGTGTAACATTCCAGACGCTTTACTAACACTCTCCCCACTTGGAGAGTCAGCGCCTTTAACCTCCTGTTTGGCCCAGTTTGCAATTTCTGCGGAAGATGAACAGGAATAGGGAGAACCAATGAGAGACTAGCTGGAGGTGTCTGGACGGGCAAATTTAACTCTCATTTCCCACCAGGAAGAGGAAATAACCAAAGGCTCAGCGTGCCGTGCCGGAACCAGATTAGGGCCTGAAGCCATCCTGCGGTGTTGCGGCCAGCTCAAAAGAAAGCGAGTTGAAGAAAGGAGCTCAGGGGCACTGTAATTCACAAACCTGCAGAGTTATAAATGACAGCTATCGTCCAAAAATATACTGAAGTAAGGCTGCCAAGAGGACTTGAAAGCGGGGCAGAATTGCAGGAAACCGATTTCAGGAGGTAGACTGGAATTGCATTGAAAGCATAGGAAAAGAGGCAGAACGTCCACCATGATGCACTTGGCCAAAAAGGGCGTATGCGTTTTTTCCTGAATATATTCAGGAAAAAACGCATACGCCCTTTTTGGCCAACCAAGCAAGCTTGCAAAGGAAATCTGCACTACAATGAAGTCTCACTTCCCCCCGGTCAAAAGGGCCATCTGAAAAAAGTGTAAAATCCAGAAAGGCAGGACAGGCCATGGAGAACTGGGAGCCTTGTTATGCTGATGGGCGGGATGTAAATTGCCAACAGACACTCGGGAGAAGTGTATGGTGTTTCCTGAAACATCTAAAACACAAAGCAACAGAGCCTAGGGCACTTCCACTTATGGTCCTATAGCTTAGGGAAATTAAAATCAAAAAGACACAGCCACCCCAAAGTTTGGGACGCCTCTGTTTACAAGAACCTCGTTTACCGTACAAGTTCAATATCACAGAAAGTGAAAAATGGATAAAGAACTTGTGGTACTTACGTACAATGCAGTATCACTCAGCAATGAAATCTATGTCATCAGGCCCGTAGCAGCATAATGAGTGGATTCAGGTACGATGATTCTAACTGAAATAAGTCACACAGAAAAAGAAACATCATAAGATATCACTAATACACGGAATGTAAACTTGGCTACACAGGAACTGAATTCCAAAACAGAACAGGGTCTCAAATTTAGAAAACCAACTTATGCTTGCTTAAGGGGAAAGGTGAGTTGGGGTGCTGCATAAAACCAGACATTGAAATGAGCACAGATAAAGTTCCTTAAGCCAAATATGGAATAGACAAGAGCTACTCCTTGCTCAACGAAATGGACTCAACACCCCATATTAAACGCCTAAGAATGTACCTGACTAGTAAGTATCTTAAAACCTATGGATTGCTATGTCTCCAAAAGAGAATCAAGCGTGTGTACAGGGGCATAAACACAGCAGTGATAGGATTGGAGAGGTTCGGCGAGCAAATGAAGACCCTTTGAAGTCATATTGCATGGTACCCATTACACGGTTCTCAACTCTCCAGGTTTAAGGTATTCTTCCTTCAGCTAAAACATGCATGTGGAACCCAGAGTATGATCAACCGTGTGAACGGGAGACGTGTTCAAATATGTCTCAGTTTTCCTCCCCTGGTACTCGGGTGCAACATTCCAGACGCTTTACTAACACTCTCCCCACTTGGAGAGTCAGCGCCTTTAACCTCCTGTTTGGCCCAGTTTGCAATTTCTGCGGAAGATGAACAGGAATAGGGAGAACCAATGAGAGACTAGCTGGAGGTGTCTGGACGGGCAAATTTAACTCTCATTTCCCACCAGGAAGAGGAAATAACCAAAGGCTCAGCGTGCCGTGCCGGAACCAGATTAGGGCCTGAAGCCATCCTGCGGTGTTGCGGCCAGCTCAAAAGAAAGCGAGTTGAAGAAAGGAGCTCAGGGGCACTGTAATTCACAAACCTGCAGAGTTATAAATGACAACTATCGTCCAAAAATATACTGAAGTAAGGCTGCCAAGAGGACTTGAAAGCGGGGCAGAATTGCAGGAAACCGATTTCAGGAGGTAGACTGGAATTGCATTGAAAGCATAGGAAAAGAGGCAGAACGTCCACCATGATGCACTTGGCCAAAAAGGGCGTATGCGTTTTTTCCTGAATATATTCAGGAAAAAACGCATACGCCCTTTTTGGCCAACCAAGCAAGCTTGCAAAGGAAATCTGCACTACAATGAAGTCTCACTTCCCCCCGGTCTAAAGGGCCATCTGAAAAAAGTGTAAAATCCAGAAAGGCAGGACAGGCCATGGAGAACTGGGAGCCTTGTTATGCTGATGGGCGGGATGTAAATTGCCAACAGACACTCGGGAGAAGTGTATGGTGTTTCCTGAAACATCTAAAACACAAAGCAACAGAGCCTAGGGCACTTCCACTTATGGTCCTATAGCTTAGGGAAATTAAAATCAAAAAGACACAGCCACCCCAAAGTTTGGGACGCCTCTGTTTACAAGAACCTCGTTTACCGTACAAGTTCAATATCACAGAAAGTGAAAAATGGATAAAGAACTTGTGGTACTTACGTACAATGCAGTATCACTCAGCAATGAAATCTATGTCATCAGGCCCGTAGCAGCATAATGAGTGGATTCAGGTACGATGATTCTAACTGAAATAAGTCACACAGAAAAAGAAACATCATAAGATATCACTAATACACGGAATGTAAACTTGGCTACACAGGAACTGAATTCCAAAACAGAACAGGGTCTCAAATTTAGAAAACCAACTTATGCTTGCTTAAGGGGAAAGGTGAGTTGGGGTGCTGCATAAAACCAGACATTGAAATGAGCACAGATAAAGTTCCTTAAGCCAAATATGGAATAGACAAGAGCTACTCCTTGCTCAACGAAATGGACTCAACACC
Source organism: Pseudorca crassidens (assembly GCF_039906515.1). Taxonomy (NCBI): domain Eukaryota; kingdom Metazoa; phylum Chordata; class Mammalia; order Artiodactyla; family Delphinidae; genus Pseudorca; species Pseudorca crassidens. Next base: position 1,776,113 of record NW_027136302.1, on the reverse strand, counting down.
CCATATTAAACGCCTAAGAATGTACCTGACTAGTAAGTATCTTAAAACCTATGGATTGCTATGTCTCCAAAAGAGAATCAAGCGTGTGTACAGGGGCATAAACACAGCAGTGATAGGATTGGAGAGGTTCGGCGAGCAAATGAAGACCCTTTGAAGTCATATTGCATGGTACCCATTACACGGTTCTCAACTCTCCAGGTTTAAGGTATTCTTCCTTCAGCTAAAACATGCATGTGGAACCCAGAGTATGATCAACCGTGTGAACGGGAGACGTGTTCAAATATGTCTCAGTTTTCCTCCCCTGGTACTCGGGTGCAACATTCCAGACGCTTTACTAACACTCTCCCCACTTGGAGAGTCAGCGCCTTTAACCTCCTGTTTGGCCCAGTTTGCAATTTCTGCGGAAGATGAACAGGAATAGGGAGAACCAATGAGAGACTAGCTGGAGGTGTCTGGACGGGCAAATTTAACTCTCATTTCCCACCAGGAAGAGGAAATAACCAAAGGCTCAGCGTGCCGTGCCGGAACCAGATTAGGGCCTGAAGCCATCCTGCGGTGTTGCGGCCAGCTCAAAAGAAAGCGAGTTGAAGAAAGGAGCTCAGGGGCACTGTAATTCACAAACCTGCAGAGTTATAAATGACAGCTATCGTCCAAAAATATACTGAAGTAAGGCTGCCAAGAGGACTTGAAAGCGGGGCAGAATTGCAGGAAACCGATTTCAGGAGGTAGACTGGAATTGCATTGAAAGCATAGGAAAAGAGGCAGAACGTCCACCATGATGCACTTGGCCAAAAAGGGCGTATGCGTTTTTTCCTGAATATATTCAGGAAAAAACGCATACGCCCTTTTTGGCCAACCAAGCAAGCTTGCAAAGGAAATCTGCACTACAATGAAGTCTCACTTCCCCCCGGTCAAAAGGGCCATCTGAAAAAAGTGTAAAATCCAGAAAGGCAGGACAGGCCATGGAGAACTGGGAGCCTTGTTATGCTGATGGGCGGGATGTAAATTGCCAACAGACACTCGGGAGAAGTGTATGGTGTTTCCTGAAACATCTAAAACACAAAGCAACAGAGCCTAGGGCACTTCCACTTATGGCCCTATAGCTTAGGGAAATTAAAATCAAAAAGACACAGCCACCCCAAAGTTTGGGACGCCTCTGTTTACAAGAACCTCGTTTACCGTACAAGTTCAATATCACAGAAAGTGAAAAATGGATAAAGAACTTGTGGTACTTACGTACAATGCAGTATCACTCAGCAATGAAATCTATGTCATCAGGCCCGTAGCAGCATAATGAGTGGATTCAGGTACGATGATTCTAACTGAAATAAGTCACACAGAAAAAGAAACATCATAAGATATCAGTAATACACGGAATGTAAACTTGGCTACACAGGAACTGAATTACAGAACAGAACAGGGTCTCAAATTGAGAAAACCAACTTATGCTTGCTTAAGGGGAAAGGTGAGTTGGGGTGCTGCATAAAACCAGAGATTGAAATGAGCACAGATAAAGTTCCTTAAGCCAAATATGGAATAGACAAGAGCTACTCCTTGCTCAACGAAATGGACTCAACACCCCATATTAAACGCCTAAGAATGTACCTGACTAGTAAGTATCTTAAAACCTATGGATTGCTATGTCTCCAAAAGAGAATCAAGCGTGTGTACAGGGGCATAAACACAGCAGTGATAGGATTGGAGAGGTTCGGCGAGCAAATGAAGACCCTTTGAAGTCATATTGCATGGTACCCATTACACGGTTCTCAACTCTCCAGGTTTAAGGTATTCTTCCTTCAGCTAAAACATGCATGTGGAACCCAGAGTATGATCAACCGTGTGAACGGGAGACGTGTTCAAATATGTCTCAGTTTTCCTCCCCTGGTACTCGGGTGCAACATTCCAGACGCTTTACTAACACTCTCCCCACTTGGAGAGTCAGCGCCTTTAACCTCCTGTTTGGCCCAGTTTGCAATTTCTGCGGAAGATGAACAGGAATAGCGAGAACCAATGAGAGACTAGCTGGAGGTGTCTGGACGGGCAAATTTAACTCTCATTTCCCACCAGGAAGAGGAATTAACCAAAGGCTCAGCGTGCCGTGCCGGAACCAGATTAGGGCCTGAAGCCATCCTGCGGTGTTGCGGCCAGGTCACAAGAAAGCGAGTTGAAGAAAGGAGCTCAGGGGCACTGTAATTCACAAACCTGCAGAGTTATAAATGACAGCTATCGTCCAAAAATATACTGAAGTAAGGCTGCCAAGAGGACTTGAAAGCGGGGCAGAATTGCAGGAAACCGATTTCAAGAGGTAGACTGGAATTGCATTGAAAGCATAGGAAAAGAGGTAGATCGTCCACAATGATACACTTTGCCAAAAAGGGCGTATGGGTTTTTTCCTGAATATATTCAGGAAAAAACGCATACGCCCTTTTTGGCCAACCAAGCAAACTTGCAAAGGAAATGTGCACTACAATGAAGTCTCACTTCCCCCCGGTCAAAAGGGCCATCTGAAAAAAGTGTAAAATCCAGAAAGGCAGGACAGGCCATGGAGAACTGGGAGCCTTGTTATGCTGATGGGCGGGATGTAAATTGCCAACAGACACTCGGGAGAAGTGTATGGTGTTTCCTGAAACATCTAAAACACAAAGCAACAGAGCCTAGGGCACTTCCACTTATGGTCCTATAGCTTAGGGAAATTAAAATCAAAAAGACACAGCCACCCCAAAGTTTGGGACGCCTCTGTTTACAAGAACCTCGTTTACCGTACAAGTTCAATATCACAGAAAGTGAAAAATGGATAAAGAACTTGTGGTACTTACGTACAATGCAGTATCACTCAGCAATGAAATCTATGTCATCAGGCCCGTAGCAGCATAATGAGTGGATTCAGGTACGATGATTCTAACTGAAATAAGTCACACAGAAAAAGAAACATCATAAGATATCACTAATACACGGAATGTAAACTTGGCTACACAGGAACTGAATTCCAAAACAGAACAGGGTCTCAAATTTAGAAAACCAACTTATGCTTGCTTAAGGGGAAAGGTGAGTTGGGGTGCTGCATAAAACCAGACATTGAAATGAGCACAGATAAAGTTCCTTAAGCCAAATATGGAATAGACAAGAGCTACTCCTTGCTCAACGAAATGGACTCAACACCCCATATTAAACGCCTAAGAATGTACCTGACTAGTAAGTATCTTAAAACCTATGGATTGCTATGTCTCCAAAAGAGAATCAAGCGTGTGTACAGGGGCATAAACACAGCAGTGATAGGATTGGAGAGGTTCGGCGAGCAAATGAAGACCCTTTGAAGTCATATTGCATGGTACCCATTACACGGTTCTCAACTCTCCAGGTTTAAGGTATTCTTCCTTCAGCTAAAACATGCATGTGGAACCCAGAGTATGATCAACCGTGTGAACGGGAGACGTGTTCAAATATGTCTCAGTTTTCCTCCCCTGGTACTCGGGTGCAACATTCCAGATGCTTTACTAACACTCTCCCCACTTGGAGAGTCAGCGCCTTTAACCTCCTGTTTGGCCCAGTTTGCAATTTCTGCGGAAGATGAACAGGAATAGGGAGAACCAATGAGAGACTAGCTGGAGGTGTCTGGACGGGCAAATTTAACTCTCATTTCCCACCAGGAAGAGGAAATAACCAAAGGCTCAGCGTGCCGTGCCGGAACCAGATTAGGGCCTGAAGCCATCCTGCGGTGTTGCGGCCAGCTCAAAAGAAAGCGAGTTGAAGAAAGGAGCTCAGGGGCACTGTAATTCACAAACCTGCAGAGTTATAAATGACAGCTATCGTCCAAAAATATACTGAAGTAAGGCTGCCAAGAGGACTTGAAAGCGGGGCAGAATTGCAGGAAACCGATTTCAGGAGGTAGACTGGAATTGCATTGAAAGCATAGGAAAAGAGGCAGAACGTCCACCATGATGCACTTGGCCAAAAAGGGCGTATGCGTTTTTTCCTGAATATATTCAGGAAAAAACGCATACGCCCTTTTTGGCCAACCAAGCAAGCTTGCAAAGGAAATCTGCACTACAATGAAGTCTCACTTCCCCCCGGTCAAAAGGGCCATCTGAAAAAAGTGTAAAATCCAGAAAGGCAGGACAGGCCATGGAGAACTGGGAGCCTTGTTATGCTGATGGGCGGGATGTAAATTGCCAACAGACACTCGGGAGAAGTGTATGGTGTTTCCTGAAACATCTAAAACACAAAGCAACAGAGCCTAGGGCACTTCCACTTATGGTCCTATAGCTTAGGGAAATTAAAATCAAAAAGACACAGCCACCCCAAAGTTTGGGACGCCTCTGTTTACAAGAACCTCGTTTACCGTACAAGTTCAATATCACAGAAAGTGAAAAATGGATAAAGAACTTGTGGTACTTACGTACAATGCAGTATCACTCAGCAATGAAATCTATGTCATCAGGCCCGTAGCAGCATAATGAGTGGATTCAGGTACGATGATTCTAACTGAAATAAGTCACACAGAAAAAGAAACATCATAAGATATCACTAATACACGGAATGTAAACTTGGCTACACAGGAACTGAATTACAGAACAGAACAGGGTCTCAAATTTAGAAAACCAACTTATGCTTGCTTAAGGGGAAAGGTGAGTTGGGGTGCTGCATAAAACCAGAGATTGAAATGAGCACAGATAAAGTTCCTTAAGCCAAATATGGAATAGACAAGAGCTACTCCTTGCTCAACGAAATGGACTCAACACCCCATATTAAACGCCTAAGAATGTACCTGACTAGTAAGTATCTTAAAACCTATGGATTGCTATGTTTCCAAAAGAGAATCAAGCATGTGTACAGGGGCATAAACGCAGCAGTGATAGGATTGGAGAGGTTCGGTGAGCAAATGAAGACCCTTTGAAGTCATATTGCATGGTACCCATTACACGGGTCTCAACTCTCCAGGTTTAAGGTATTCTTCCTTCAGCTAAAACATGCATGTGGAACCCAGAGTATGATCAACCGTGTGAACAGGAGACGTGTTCAAATATGTCTCAGTTTTCCTCCCCTGGTACTCGGGTGCAACATTCCAGACACTTTACTAACACTCTCCCCACTTGGAGAGTCAGCACCTTTAACCTCCTGTTTGGCCCAGTTTGCAATTTCTGCGGAAGATGAACAGGAATAGGGAGAACCAATGAGAGACTAGCTGGAGGTGTCTGGACGGGCAAATTTAACTCTCATTTCCCACCAGGAAGAGGAAATAACCAAAGGCTCAGCGTGCCGTGCCGGAACCAGATTAGGGACTGAAGCCATCCTGCGGTGTTGCGGCCAGCTCAAAAGAAAGCGAGTTGAAGAAAGGAGCTCAGGGGCACTGTAATTCACAAACCTGCAGACTTATAAATGACAGCTATCGTCCAAAAATATACTGAAGTAAGGCTGCCAAGAGGACTTGAAAGCGGGGCAGAATTGCAGGAAACCGATTTCAGGAGGTAGACTGGAATTGCATTGAAAGCATAGGGAAAGAGGCAGAACGTCCACAATGATGCACTTGGCCAAAAAGTGCGTATGCGTATTTTCCTGAATATATTCAGGAAAAAACGCATACGCCCTTTTTGGCCAACCAAGCAAACTTGCAAAGGAAATCTGCACTACAAAGAAGTCTCACTTCCCCCCGGTCAAAAGGGCCATCTGAATAAAGTGTAAAATCCAGAAAGGCAGGACAGGCCATGGAGAACCTGGAGCCTTGTTATGCTGATGGGCGGGATGTAAATTGCCAACAGACACTCGGAAGAAGTGTATGGTGTTTCCTGAAACATCTAAAAAGAAAAGCAACAGAGCCTAGGGCACTTCCACTTATGGTCCTATAGATTAGGGAAATTAAAATCAAAAAGACACAGCCACCCCAAAGTTTGGGACGCCTCTGTTTACAAGAACCTCATTTACAGTACAAGTTCAACATCGCAGAAAGTGAAAAATGGATAAAGAAGTTGTGGTATTTACTTACAAAGCAATATCACTCAGCAATGAAATCTATGTCATCAGGCCCTTAGCAGCATAATGACTGGATTCAGGTATGATGATTCTAACTGAAATAAGTCACACAGAAAAAGAAACATCATAAGATATCAGTAATACACGGAATGTAAACTTAGCTACACAGGAACTGAATTACAGAACAGAACAGGGTCTCAAATTTAGAAAACCAACTTATGCTTGCTTAAGGGTAAAGGTGAGTTGGGGTGCTGCATAAAACCAGACATTGAAATGAGCACAGATAAAGTTCCTTAAGCCAAATATGGAATAGACAAGAGCTACTCCTTGCTCAACGAAATGGACTCAACACCGCATATTAAACGCCTAAGAATGTACCTGACTAGTAAGTATCTTAAAACCTATGGATTGCTATGTCTCCGAAAGAGAATCAAGCATGTATACAGGGGCATAAACGCAGCAGTGATAGGATTGGAGAGGTTCGGTGAGCAAATGAAGACCCTTTGAAGTCATATTGCATGGTACCCATTCCACGGGTTTCAACTATCCAGGTTTAAGGTATTCTTCCTTCAGCTAAAACATGCATGTGGAACCTAGAGTATGATCAACCATGTGATCGGGAGACGTGTTCAAATATGTCTCAGTTTTCCTCCCCTGGTACTCGGATGCAACATTCCAGACGCTTTACTAACACCCTCCCGACTTGGAGAGTCAGTCCCTTTAACCTCCTGTTTGGCCCAGTTTGCAATTTCTGCGGAAGATGAACAGGAATAGCGAGAACCAATGAGAGACTAGCTGGAGGTGTCTGGACGGGCAAATTTAACTCTCATTTCCCACCAGGAAGAGGAATTAACCAAAGGCTCAGCGTGCCGTGCCGGAACCAGATTAGGGCCTGAAGCCATCCTGCGGTGTTGCGGCCAGGTCACAAGAAAGCGAGTTGAAGAAAGGAGCTCAGGGGCACTGTAATTCACAAACCTGCAGAGTTATAAATGACAGCTATCATCCAAAAATATACTGAAGTAAGGCTGCCAAGAGGACTTGAATGCGGGGCAGAATTGCAGGAAACCGATTTCAAGAGGTAGACTGGAATTGCATTGAAAGCATAGGAAAAGAGGTAGATCGTCCACAATGATACACTTGGCCAAAAAGGGCGTATGCGTTTTTTCCTGAATATATTCAGGAAAAAACGCATACGCCCTTTTTGGCCAACCAAGCAAACTTGCAAAGGAAATCTGCACTACAATGAAGTCTCACTTCCCCCCGGTCAAAAGGGCCATCTGAAAAAAGTGTAAAATCCAGAAAGGCAGGACAGGCCATGGAGAACTGGGAGCCTTGTTATGCTGATGGGCGGGATGTAAATTGCCAACAGACACTCGGGAGAAGTGTATGGTGTTTCCTGAAACATCTAAAAAACAAAGCAACAGAGCCTAGGTCACTTCCACTTATGGTCCTATAGCTTAGGGAAATTAAAATCAAAAAGACACAGCCACCCCAAAGTTTGGGACGCCTCTGTTTACAAGAACCTCGTTTACCGTACAAGTTCAATATCACAGAAAGTGAAAAATGGATAAAGAACTTGTGGTACTTACATACAATGCAGTATCACTCAGCAATGAAATCTATGTCATGAGGCCCGTAGCAGCATAATGAGTGGATTCAGGTACGATGATTCTAACTGAAATAAGTCACACAGAAAAGAAACATCATAAGATATCACTAATACACAGAATGTAAACTTGGCTACACAGGAACTGAATTACAAAACAGAACAGGGTCTCAAATTTAGAAAAGCAACTTATGCTTGCTTAAGGGGAAAGGTAAGTTGGGGTGCTGCATAAAACCAGACATTGAAATGAGCACAGATAAAGTTCCTTAAGCCAAATATGGAATAGACAAGAGCTACTCCTTGCTCAACGAAATGGACTCAACACCCCATATTAAACGCCTAAGAATGTACCTGACTAGTAAGTATCTTAAAACCTATGGATTGCTATGTCTCCAAAAGAGAATCAAGCGTGTGTACAGGGGCATAAACGCAGCAGTGATAGGATTGGAGAGGTTCGGTGAGCAAATGAAGACCCTTTGAAGTCATATTGCATGGTACCCATTCCACGGGTCTCAACTCTCCAGGTTTAAGGTATTCTTCCTTCAGCTAAAACATGCATGTGGAACCCAGAGTATGATCAACCGTGTGAACGGGAGACGTGTTCAAATATGTCTCAGTTTTCCTCCCCTGGTACTCGGGTGCAACATTCCAGACGCTTTACTAACACTCTCCCCACTTGGAGAGTCAGCGCCTTTAACCTCCTGTTTGGCCCAGTTTGCAATTTCTGCGGAAGATGAACAGGAATAGGGAGAACCAATGAGAGACTAGCTGGAGGTGTCTGGACGGGCAAATTTAACTCTCATTTCCCACCAGGAAGAGGAAATAACCAAAGGCTCAGCGTGCCGTGCCGGAACCAGATTAGGGCCTGAAGCCATCCTGCGGTGTTGCGGCCAGGTCACAAGAAAGCGAGTTGAAGAAAGGAGTTCAGGGGCACTGTAATTCACAAACCTGCAGAGTTATAAATGACAGCTATCGTCCAAAAATATACTGAAGTAAGGCTGCCAAGAGGACTTGAAAGCGGGGCAGAATTGCAGGAAACCGATTTCAGGAGGTAGACTGGAATTGCATTGAAAGCATAGGAAAAGAGGCAGAACGTCCACAATGATGCACTTGGCCAAAAAGGGCGTATGCGTTTTTTCCTGAATATATTCAGGAAAAAACGCATACGCCCTTTTTGGCCAACCAAGCAAACTTGCAAAGGAAATCTGCACTACAATGAAGTCTCACTTCCCCCCGGTCAAAAGGGCCATCTGAAAAAAGTGTAAAATCCAGAAAGGCAGGACAGGCCATGGAGAACTGGGAGCCTTGTTATGCTGATGGGCGGGATGTAAATTGCCAACAGACACTCGGGAGAAGTGTATGGTGTTTCCTGAAACATCTAAAAAACAAAGCAACAGAGCCTAGGGCACTTCCACTTATGGTCCTATAGCTTAGGGAAATTAAAATCAAAAAGACACAGCCACCCCAAAGTTTGGGACGCCTCTGTTTACAAGAACCTCGTTTACCGTACAAGTTCAATATCACAGAAAGTGAAAAATGGATAAAGAACTTGTGGTACTTACGTACAATGCAGTATCACTCAGCAATGAAATCTATGTCATCAGGCCCGTAGCAGCATAATGAGTGGATTCAGGTACGATGATTCTAACTGAAATAAGTCACAAAGAAAAAGAAACATCATAAGATATCACTAATACACGGAATGTAAACTTGGCTACACAGGAACTGAATTCCAAAACAGAACAGTGTCTCAAATTTAGAAAACCAACTTATGCTTGCTTAAGGGGAAAGGTGAGTTGGGGTGCTGCATAAAACCAGACATTGAAATGAGCACAGATAAAGTTCCTTAAGCCAAATATGGAATAGACAAGAGCTACTCCTTGCTCAACGAAATGGACTCAACACCCCATATTAAACGCCTAAGAACGTACCTGACTAGTAAGTATCTTAAAACCTATGGATTGCTATGTCCCCAAAAGAGAATCAAGCCTGTGTACAGGGGCATAAACACAGCAGTGATAGGATTGGAGAGGTTCGGTGAGCAAATGAAGACCCTTTGAAGTCATATTGCATGGTACCCATTCCACGGGTTTCAACTACCAAGGTTTAAGGTATTCTTCCTTCAGCTAAAACATGCATGTGGAACCTAGAGTATGATCAACTATGTGATCCGGAGACGTGTTCAAATATGTCTCAGTTTTCCTCCCCTGGTACTCGGATGCAACATTCCAGACGCTTTACTAACACCCTCCCGACTTGGAGAGTCAGTCCCTTTAACCTCCTGTTTGGCCCAGTTTGCAATTTCTGCGGAAGATGAACAGGAATAGCGAGAACCAATGAGAGACTAGCTGGAGGTGTCTGGACGGGCAAATTTAACTCTCATTTCCCACCAGGAAGAGGAATTAACCAAAGGCTCAGCGTGCCATGCCGGAACCAGATTAGGGCCTGAAGCCATCCTGCGGTGTTGCGGCCAGCTCAAAAGAAAGCGAGTTGAAGAAAGGAGCTCAGGGGCACTGTAATTCACAAACCTGCAGACTTATAAATGACAGCTATCGTCCAAAAATATACTGAAGTAAGGCTGCCAAGAGGACTTGAATGCGGGGCAGAATTGCAGGAAACCGATTTCAAGAGGTAGACTGGAATTGCATTGAAAGCATAGGAAAAGAGTTAGATCGTCCACAATGATACACTTGGCCAAAAAGGGCGTATGCGTTTTTTCCTGAATATATTCAGGAAAAAACGCATACGCCCTTTTTGGCCAACCAAGCAAACTTGCAAAGGAAATCTGCACTACAATGAAGTCTCACTTCCCCCCGGTCAAAAGGGCCATCTGAAAAAAGTGTAAAATCCAGAAAGGCAGGACAGGCCATGGAGAACTGGGAGCCTTGTTATGCTGATGGGCGGGATGTAAATTGCCAACAGACACTCGGGAGAAGTGTATGGTGTTTCCTGAAACATCTAAAAAACAAAGCAACAGAGCCTAGGGCACTTCCACTTATGGTCCTATAGCTTAGGGAAATTAAAATCAAAAAGACACAGCCACCCCAAAGTTTGGGACGCCTCTGTTTACAAGAACCTCGTTTACCGTACAAGTTCAATATCACAGAAAGTGAAAAATGGATAAAGAACTTGTGGTACTTACGTACAATGCAGTATCACTCAGCAATGAAATCTATGTCATCAGGCCCGTAGCAGCATAATGAGTGGATTCAGGTACGATGATTCTAACTGAAATAAGTCACACAGAAAAAGAAACATCATAAGATATCACTAATACACGGAATGTAAACTTGGCTACACAGGAACTGAATTACAGAACAGAACAGGGTCTCAAATTTAGAAAAGCAACTTACGCTTGCTTAAGGGGAAAGGTGAGTTGGGGTGCTGCATAAAACCAGAGATTGAAATGAGCACAGATAAAGTTCCTTAAGCCAAATATGGAATAGACAAGAGCTACTCCTTGCTCAATGAAATGGACTCAACACCCCATATTAAACGCCTAAGAATGTACCTGACTAGTAAGTATCTTAAAACCTATGGATTGCTATGTCTCCAAAAGAGAATCAAGCGTGTGTACAGGGGCATAAACGCAGCAGTGATAGGATTGGAGAGGTTCGGTGAGCAAATGAAGACCCTTTGAAGTCATATTGCATGGTACCCATTCCACGGGTCTCAACTCTCCAGGTTTAAGGTATTCTTCCTTCAGCTAAAACATGCATGTGGAACCCAGAGTATGATCAACCGTGTGAACGGGAGACGTGTTCAAATATGTCTCAGTTTTCCTCCCCTGGTACTCGGGTGCAAAATTCCAGACGCTTTACTAACACTCTCCCCACTTGGAGAGTCAGCGCCTTTAACCTCCTGTTTGGCCCAGTTTGCAATTTCTGCGGAAGATGAACAGGAATAGGGAGAACCAATGAGAGACTAGCTGGAGGCGTCTGGACGGGCAAATTTAACTCTCATTTCCCACCAGGAAGAGGAAATAACCAAAGGCTCAGCGTGCCGTGCCGGAACCAGATTAGGGCCTGAAGCCATCCTGTGGTGTTGCGGCCAGGTCACAAGAAAGCGAGTTGAAGAAAGGAGCTCAGGGGCACTGTAATTCACAAACCTGCAGAGTTATAAATGACAGCTATCGTCCAAAAATATACTGAAGTAAGGCTGCCAAGAGGACTTGAAAGCGGGGCAGAATTGCAGGAAACCGATTTCAGGAGGTAGACTGGAATTGCATTGAAAGCATAGGAAAAGAGGCAGAACGTCCACAATGATGCACTTGGCCAAAAAGGGCGTATGCGTTTTTTCCTGAATATATTCAGGAAAAAACGCATACGCCCTTTTTGGCCAACCAAGCAAACTTGCAAAGGAAATCTGCACTACAATGAAGTCTCACTTCCCCCCGGTCAAAAGGGCCATCTGAAGAAAGTGTAAAATACAGAAAGGCAGGACAGGCCATGGAGAACTGGGAGCCTTGTTATGCTGATGGGCGGGATGTAAATTGCCAACAGACACTCGGGAGAAGTGTATGGTGTTTCCTGAAACATCTAAAAAGCAAAGCAACAGAGCCTAGGGCACTTCCACTTATGGTCCTATAGCTTAGGGAAATTAAAATCAAAAAGACACAGCCACCCCAAAGTTTGGGACGCCTCTGTTTACAAGAACCTCGTTTACCGTACAAGTTCAATATCACAGAAAGTGAAAAATGGATAAAGAACTTGTGGTACTTACGTACAATGCAGTATCACTCAGCAATGAAATCTATGTCATCAGGCCCGTAGCAGCATAATGAGTGGATTCAGGTACGATGATTCTAACTGAAATAAGTCACACAGAAAAAGAAACATCATAAGATATCACTAATACACGGAATGTAAACTTGGCTACACAGGAACTGAATTCCAAAACAGAACAGGGTCTCAAATTTAGAAAAGCAACTTATGCTTGCTTAAGGGGAAAGGTGAGTTGGGGTGCTGCATAAAACCAGAGATTGAAATGAGCACAGATAAAGTTCCTTAAGCCAAATATGGAATAGACAAAAGCTACTCCTAGCTCAACGAAATGGACTCAACACCCCATATTAAACGCCTAAGAATTTACCTGACTAGTAGGTATCATAAAACCTAAAGATTGCTATGTCTCCGAAAGAGAATCAAGCATGTGTACAGGGGCATAAACGCAGCAGTGATAGGATTGGAGAGGTTCGGTGAGCAAATGAAGACCCTTTGAAGTCATATTGCATGGTACCCTTTCCATGGGTTTCAACTACCCAGGTTTAAGTTATTCTTCCTTCAGCTAAAACATGCATGTGGAACCTAGAGTATGATCAACCATGTGATTGGGAGACGTGTTCAAATATGTCTCAGTTTTCATAACCTGGTACTCGGGTGCAACATTCCAGACGCTTTACTAACACTCTCCCGACTTGGAGAGTCAGTCCCTTTAACCTCCTGTTTGGCCCAGTTTGCAATTTCTGCGGAAGATGAACAGGAATAGCGAGAACCAATGAGAGACTAGCTGGAGGTGTCTGGACGGGCAAATTTAACTCTAATTTCCCACCAGGGAGAGGAATTAACCAAAGGCTCAGTGTGCCGTGCCGGAACTAGATTAGGGCCTGAAGCCATCCTGCGGTGTTGTGGCCAGGTGACAAGAAAGCGAGTTGAAGAAAGGAGCTCAGGGGCACTGTAATTCACAAACCTGCAGACTTATAAATGACAGCTATCGTCCAAAAATATACTGAAGTAAGGCTGCCAAGAGGACTTGAAAGCAGGGCAGAATTGCAGGAAACCGATTTCAGGAGGTAGACTGGAATTGCATTGAAAGCATAGGAAAAGAGGCAGAACGTCCACAATGATGCACTTGGCCAAAAAGGGCGTATGCGTTTTTTCCTGAATATATACAGGAAAAAACGCATACGCCCTTTTTGGCCAACCAAGCAAACTTGCAAAGGAAATCTGCACTACAATGAAGTCTCACTTCCCCCCGGTCAAAAGGGCCATCTGAAGAAAGTGTAAAATCCAGAAAGGCAGTACAGGCCATGGAGAACTGGGAGCCTTGTTATGCTGATGGGCGGGATGTAAATTGCCAACAGACACTCGGGAGAAGTGTATGGTGTTTCCTGAAACATCTAAAAAGCAAAGCAACAGAGCCTAGGGCACTTCCACTTATGGTCCTATAGCTTAGGGAAATTAAAATCAAAAAGACACAGCCACCCCAAAGTTTGGGACGCCTCTGTTTACAAGAACCTTGTTTACCGTACAAGTTCAATATCACAGAAAGTGAAAAATGGATAAAGAACTTGTGGTACTTACGTACAATGCAGTATCACTCAGCAATGAAATCTATGTCATCAGACCCGTAGCAGCATAATGAGTGGATTCAGGTACGATGATTCTAACTGAAATAAGTCACACAGAAAAAGAAACATCATAAGATATCACTCATACACGGAATGTAAACTTGGCTACACAGGAACTGAATTCCAAAACAGAACAGGGTCTCAAATTTAGAAAACCAACTTATGCTTGCTTAAGAGGAAAGGTGAGTTGGGGTGCTGCATAAAACCAGAGATTGAAATGAGCACAGATAAAGTTCCTTATGCCAAATATGGAATAGACAAGAGCTACTCCTTGCTCAACGAAATGGACTCAACACCCCATATTAAACGCCTAAGAATGTACCTGACTAGTAAGTATCTTAAAACCTACAGATTGCTATGTCTCCGAAAGAGAATCAAGCATGTGTACAGGGGCATAAACGCAGCAGTGATAGGATTGGAGAGGTTCGGTGAGCAAATGAAGACCCTTTGAAGTCATATTGCATGGTACCCATTCCACGGGTTTCAACTATCCAGGTTTAAGGTATTCTTCCTTCAGCTAAAACATGCATGTGGAACCTAGAGTATGATCAACCATGTGATCGGGAGACGTGCTCAAATATGTCTCAGTTTTCGTACCCTGGTACTCGGGTGCAACATTCCAGACGCTTTACTAACACTCTCCCGACTTGGAGAGTCAGTCCCTTTAACCTCCTGTTTGGCCCAGTTTGCAATTTCTGCGGAAGATGAACAGGAATAGCGAGAACCAATGAGAGACTAGCTGGAGGTGTCTGGACGGGCAAATTTAACTCTCATTTCCCACCAGGAAGAGGAAATAACCAAAGGCTCAGCGTGCCGTGCCGGAACCAGATTAGGGCCTGAAGCCATCCTGCAGTGTTGCAGCCAGTTCACAAGAAAGCGAGTTGAAGAAAGGATCTCAGGGGCACTGTAATTCACAAACCTGCAGAGTTATAAATGACAGCTATCGTCCAAAAATATACTGAAGTAAGGCTGCCAAGAGGACTTGAAAGCGGGGCAGAATTGCAGGAAACCGATTTCAGGAGGTAGACTGGAATTGCATTGAAAGCATAGGAAAAGAGGCAGAACGTCCACAATGATGCACTTGGCCAAAAAGGGCGTATGCGTTTTTTCCTGAATGTATTCAGGAAAAAACGCATACGCCCTTTTTGGCCAACCAAGCAAGCTTGCAAAGGAAATCTGCACTACAATGAAGTCTCACTTCCCCCCGGTCAAAAGGGCCATCTGAAAAAAGTGTAAAATCCAGAAAGGCAGGACAGGCCATGGAGAACTGGGAGCCTTGTTATGCTGATGGGCGGGATGTAAATTGCCAACAGACACTCGGGAGAAGTGTATGGTGTTTCCTGAAACATCTAAAAAACAAAGCAACAGAGCCTAGGGCACTTCCACTTATGGTCCTATAGCTTAGGGAAATTAAAATCAAAAAGACACAGCCACCCCAAAGTTTGGGACGCCTCTGTTTACAAGAACCTCGTTTACAGTACAAGTTCAACATCGCAGAAAGTGAAAAATGGATAAAGAACTTGTGGTACTTACGTACAATGCAGTATCACTCAGCAATGAAATCTATGTCATCAGGCCCGTAGCAGCATAATGAGTGGATTCAGGTACGATGATTCTAACTGAAATAAGTCACACAGAAAAAGAAACATCATAAGATATCACTAATACACGGAATGTAAACTTGGCTACACAGGAACTGAATTCCAAAACAGAACAGGGTCTCAAATTTAGAAAAGCAACTTATGCTTGCTTAAGGGGAAAGGTGAGTTGGGGTGCTGCATAAAACCAGAGATTGAAATGAGCACAGATAAAGTTCCTTAAGCCAAATATGGAATAGACAAGAGCTACTCCTTGCTCAACGAAATGGACTCAACACCGCATATTAAACGCCTAAGAACGTACCTGACTAGTAAGTATCTTAAAACCTATGGATTGCTATGTCTCCAAAAGAGAATCAAGCGTGTGTACAGGGGCATAAACGCAGCAGTGATAGGATTGGAGAGGTTCGGTGAGCAAATGAAGACCCTTTGAAGTCATATTGCATGGTACCCATTCCACGGGTTTCAACTACCAAGGTTTAAGGTATTCTTCCTTCAGCTAAAACATGCATGTGGAACCTAGAGTATGATCAACCATGTGATCGGGAGACGTGTTCAAATATGTCTCAGTTTTCCTCCCCTGGTACTCGGATGCAACATTCCAGACGCTTTACTAACACCCTCCCGACTTGGAGAGTCAGTCCCTTTAACCTCCTGTTTGGCCCAGTTTGCAATTTCTGCGGAAGATGAACAGGAATAGCGAGAACCAATGAGAGACTAGCTGGAGGTGTCTGGACGGGCAAATTTAACTCTCATTTCCCACCAGGAAGAGGAATTAACCAAAGGCTCAGCGTGCCATGCCGGAACCAGATTAGGGCCTGAAGCCATCCTGCGGTGTTATGGCCAGCTCAAAAGAAAGTGAGTTGAAGAAAGGAGCTCAGGGGCACTGTAATTCACAAACCTGCAGAGTTATAAATGACAGCTATCGTCCAAAAATATACTGAAGTAAGGCTGCCAAGAGGACTTGAATGCGGGGGAGAATTGCAGGAAAGCGATTTCAAGAGGTAGACTGGAATTGCATTGAAAGCATAGGAAAAGAGGTAGATCGTCCACAATGATACACTTGGCCAAAAAGGGCGTATGCGTTTTTTCCTGAATATATTCAGGAAAAAACGCATACGCCCTTTTTGGCCAACCAAGCAAACTTGCAAAGGAAATCTGCACTACAATGAAGTCTCACTTCCCCCCGGTCAAAAGGGCCATCTGAAAAAAGTGTAAAATCCAGAAAGGCAGGACAGGCCATGGAGAACTGGGAGCCTTGTTATGCTGATGGGCGGGATGTAAATTGCCAACAGACACTCGGGAGAAGTGTATGGTGTTTCCTGAGACATCTAAAAAACAAAGCAACAGAGCCTAGGGCACTTCCACTTATGGTCCTATAGCTTAGGGAAATTAAAATCAAAAAGACACAGCCACCCCAAAGTTTGGGACGCCTCTGTTTACAAGAACCTCGTTTACCGTACAAGTTCAATATCACAGAAAGTGAAAAATGGATAAAGAACTTGTGGTACTTACGTACAATGCAGTATCACTCAGCAATGAAATCTATGTCATCAGGCCCGTAGCAGCATAATGAGTGGATTCAGGTACGATGATTCTAACTGAAATAAGTCACACAGAAAAAGAAACATCATAAGATATCACTAATACACGGAATGTAAACTTGGCTACACAGGAACTGAATTACAAAACAGAACAGGGTCTCAAATTTAGAAAAGCAACTTATGCTTGCTTAAGGGGAAAGGTGAGTTGGGGTGCTGCATAAAACCAGAGATTGAAATGAGCACAGATAAAGTTCCTTAAGCCAAATATGGAATAGACAAGAGCTACTCCTTGCTCAACGAAATGGACTCAACACCCCATATTAAACGCCTAAGAATGTACCTGACTAGTAAGTATCTTAAAACCTATGGATTGCTATGTCTCCAAAAGAGAATCAAGCGTGTGTACAGGGGCATAAACGCAGCAGTGATAGGACTGGAGAGGTTCGGTGAGCAAATGAAGACCCTGTGAAGTCATATTGCATGGTACCCATTCCACGGGTCTCAACTCTCCAGGTTTAAGGTATTCTTCCTTCAGCTAAAACATGCATGTGGAACCCAGAGTATGATAAACCGTGTGAACGGGAGACGTGTTCAAATATGTCTCAGTTTTCCTCCCCTGGTACTCGGGTGCAACATTCCAGACGCTTTACTAACACTCTCCCCACTTGGAGAGTCAGCGCCTTTAACCTCCTGTTTGGCCCAGTTTGCAAATTCTGCGGAAGATGAACAGGAATAGGGAGAAGCAATGAGAGACTAGCTGGAGGTGTCTGGACGGGCAAATTTAACTCTCATTTCCCACCAGGAAGAGGAAATAACCAAAGGCTCAGCGTGCCGTGCCGGAACCAGATTAGGGCATGAAGCCATCCTGCGGTGTTGCGGCCAGGTCACAAGAAAGCGAGTTGAAGAAAGGAGCTCAGGGGCACTGTAATTCACAAACCTGCAGAGTTATAAATGACAGCTATCGTCCAAAAATATACTGAAGTAAGGCTGCCAAGAGGACTTGAAAGCGGGGCAGAATTGCAGGAAACCGATTTCAGGAGGTAGACTGGAATTGCATTGAAAGCATAGGAAAAGAGGCAGAACGTCCACAATGATGCACTTGGCCAAAAAGGGCGTATGCGTTTTTTCCTGAATATATTCAGGAAAAAACGCATACGCCCTTTTTGGCCAACCAAGCAAACTTGCAAAGGAAATCTGCACTACAATGAAGTCTCACTTCCCCCCAGTCAAAAGGGCCATCTGAAGAAAGTGTAAAATCCAGAAAGGCAGGACAGGCCATGGAGAACTGGGAGCCTTGTTATGCTGATGGGCGGGATGTAAATTGCCAACAGACACTCGGGAGAAGTGTATGGTGTTTCCTGAAACATGTAAAAAACAAAGCAACAGAGCCTAGGGCACTTCCACTTATGGTCCTATAGCTTAGGGAAATTAAAATCAAAAAGACACAGCCACCCCAAAGTTTGGGACGCCTCTGTTTACAAGAACCTCGTTTACCGTACAAGTTCAATATCACAGAAAGTGAAAAATGGATAAAGAACTTGTGGTACTTACGTACAATGCAGTATCACTCAGCAACGAAATCTATGTCATCAGGCCCGTAGCAGCATAATGAGTGGATTCAGGTACGATGATTCTAACTGAAATAAGTCACACAGAAAAAGAAACATCATAAGATATCACTAATACACGGAATGTAAACTTGGCTACACAGGAACTGAATTCCAAAACAGAACAGGGTCTCAAATTTAGAAAACCAACTTATGCTTGCTTAAGAGGAAAGGTGAGTTGGGGTGCTGCATAAAACCAGAGATTGAAATGAGCACAGATAAAGTTCCTTAAGCCAAATATGGAATAGACAAGAGCTACTCCTAGCTCAACGAAATGGACTCAACACCCCATATTAAACGCCTAAGAATTTACCTGACTAGTAGGTATCATAAAACCTACAGATTGCTATGTCTCCGAAAGAGAATCAAGCATGTGTACAGGGGCATAAACGCAGCAGTGATAGGATTGGAGAGGTTCGGTGAGCAAATGAAGACCCTTTGAAGTCATATTGCATGGTACCCTTTCCATGGGTTTCAACTACCCAGGTTTAAGTTATTCTTCCTTCAGCTAAAACATGCATGTGGAACCTAGAGTATGATCAACCATGTGATCGGGAGACGTGTTCAAATATGTCTCAGTTTTCATACCCTGGTACTCGGGTGCAACATTCCAGACGCTTTACTAACACTCTCCCGACTTGGAGAGTCAGTCCCTTTAACCTCCTGTTTGGCCCAGTTTGCAATTTCTGCGGAAGATAAACAGGAATAGCGAGAACCAATGAGAGACTAGCTGGAGGTGTCTGGACGGGCAAATTTAACTCTCATTTCCCACCAGGGAGAGGAATTAACCAAAGGCTCAGTGTGCCGTGCCGGAACTAGATTAGGGCCTGAAGCCATCCTGCGGTGTTGTGGCCAGGTGACAAGAAAGCGAGTTGAAGAAAGGAGCTCAGGGGCACTGTAATTCACAAACCTGCAGACTTATAAATGACAGCTATCGTCCAAAAATATACTGAAGTAAGGCTGCCAAGAGGACTTGAAAGCAGGGCAGAATTGCAGGAAACCAATTTCAGGAGGTAGACTGGAATTACATTGAAAGCATAGGAAAAGAGGCAGAACGTCCACAATGATGCACTTGGCCAAAAAGGGCATATGCGTTTTTTCCTGAATATATTTAGGAAAAAACGCATACGCCCTTTTTGGCCAACCAAGCAAACTTGCAAAGGAAATCTGCACTACAATGAAGTCTCACTTCCCCCCGGTCAAAAGGGCCATCTGAAAAAAGTGTAAAATCCAGAAAGGCAGGACAGGCCATGGAGAACTGGGAGCCTTGTTATGCTGATGGGCGGGATGTAAATTGCCAACAGACACTCGGGAGAAGTGTATGGTGTTTCCTGAAACATCTAAAAAGCAAAGCAACAGAGCCTAGGGCACTTCCACTTATGGTCCTATAGCTTAGGGAAATTAAAATCAAAAAGACACAGCCACCCCAAAGTTTGGGACGCCTCTGTTTACAAGAACCTCGTTTACCGTACAAGTTCAATATCACAGAAAGTGAAAAATGGATAAAGAACTTGTGGTACTTACGTACAATGCAGTATCACTCAGCAATGAAATCTATGTCATCAGGCCCGTAGCAGCATAATGAGTGGATTCAGGTACGATGATTCTAACTGAAATAAGTCACACAGAAAAAGAAACATCATAAGATATCACTAATACACGGAATGTAAACTTGGCTACACAGGAACTGAATTCCAAAACAGAACAGTGTCTCAAATTTAGAAAACCAACTTATACTTGCTTAAGAGGAAAGGTGAGTTGGGGTGCTGCATAAAACCAGAGATTGAAATGAGCACAGATAAAGTTCCTTAAGCCAAATATGGAATAGACAAGAGCTACTCCTTGCTCAACGAAATGGACTCAACACCCCATATTAAACGCCTAAGAATGTACCTGACTAGTAGGTATCTTAAAACCTACAGATTGCTATGTCTCCGAAAGAGAATCAAGCATGTGTACAGGGGCATAAAAGCAGCAGTGATAGGATTGGAGAGGTTCGGTGAGCAAATGAAGACCCTTTGAAGTCATATTGCATGGTACCCATTCCACGGGTTTCAACTACCCAGGTTTAAGGTATTCTTCCTTCAGCTAAAACATGGATGTGGAACCTAGAGTATGATCAACCATGTGATCGGGAGACGTGTTCAAATATGTCTCAGTTTTCCTCTCCTGGTACTCGGATGCAACATTCCAGACGCTTTACTAACACCCTCCCGACTTGGAGAGTCAGTCCCTTTAACCTCCTGTTTGGCCCAGTTTGCAATTTCTGCGGAAGATTAACAGGTATAGCGAGAACCAATGAGAGACTAGCTGGAGGTGTCTGGACGGGCAAATTTAACTCTCATTTCCCACCAGGAAGAGGAATTAACCAAAGGCTCAGCGTGTCATGCCGGAACCAGATTAGGGCCTGAAGCCATCCTGCGGTGTTGCGGCCAGTTCACAAGAAAGCGAGTTGAAGAAAGGAGCTCAGGGGCACTGTAATTCACAAACGTGCAGAGTTATAAATGACAGCTATCGTCCAAAAATATACTGAAGTAAGGCTGCCAAGAGGACTTGAAAGCGGGGCAGAATTGCAGGAAACCGATTTCAGGAGGTAGACTGGAATTGCATTGAAAGCATAGGAAAAGAGGTAGATCGTCCACAATGATACACTTGGCCAAAAAGGGCGTATGCGTTTTTTCCTGAATATATTCAGGAAAAAACGCATATGCCCTTTTTGGCCAACCAAGCAAACTTGCAAAGGAAATCTGCACTACAATGAAGTCTCACTTCCCCCCGGTCAAAAGGGCCATCTGAAAAAAGTGTAAAATCCAGAAAGGCAGGACAGGCCATGGAGAACTGGGAGCCTTGTTATGCTGATGGGCGGGATGTAAATTGCCAACAGACACTCGGGAGAAGTGTATGGTGTTTCCTGAAACATCTAAGAAACAAAGCAACAGAGCCTAGGGCACTTCCACTTATGGTCCTATAGCTTAGGGAAATTAAAATCAAAAAGACACAGCCACCCCAAAGTTTGGGACGCCTCTGTTTACAAGAACCTCGTTTACCGTACAAGTTCAATATCACAGAAAGTGAAAAATGGATAAAGAACTTGTGGTACTTACGTACAATGCAGTATCACTCAGCAATGAAATCTATGTCATCAGGCCCGTAGCAGCATAATGAGTGGATTCAGGTACGATGATTCTAACTGAAATAAGTCACACAGAAAAAGAAACATCATAAGATATCACTAATACACGGAATGTAAACTTGGCTACACAGGAACTGAATTCCAAAACAGAACAGGGTCTCAAATTTAGAAAACCAACTTATGCTTGCTTAAGGGGAAAGGTGAGTTGGGGTGCTGCATAAAACCAGAGATTGAAATGAGCACAGATAAAGTTCCTTAAGCCAAATATGGAATAGACAAGAGCTACTCCTTGCTCAAAGAAATGGACTCAACACCCCATATTAAACGCCTAAGTATGTTCCTGACTAGTAAGTATCTTAAAACCTATGTATTGCTATGTCTCCGAAAGAGAATCAAGCGTGTGTACAGGGGCATAAACGCAGCAGTGATAGGATTGGAGAGGTTTGGTGAGCAAATGAAGACCCTTTGAAGTCATATTGCATGGTACCCATTCCACGGGTTTCAACTACCCAGGTTTAAGGTATTCTTCCTTCAGCTAAAACATGCATGTGGAACCTAGAGTATGATCAACCATGTGATCGGGAGATGTGTTCAAATATGTCTCAGTTTTCTTACCCTGGTACTCGGGTGCAATATTCCAGACGCTTTACTAACACCCTCCCGACTTGGAGAGTCAGTCCCTTTAACCTCCTGTTTGGCCCAGTTTGCAATTTCTGCGGAAGATGAACAGGAATAGCGAGAACCAATGAGAGACTAGCTGGAGGTGTCTGGACGGGCAAATTTAACTCTCATTTCCCACCAGGAAGAGGAATTAACCAAAGGCTCAGCGTGCCGTGCCGGAACCAGATTAGGGCCTGAAGCCATCCTGCGGTGTTGCGGCCATGTCACAAGAAAGCGAGTTGAAGAAAGGAGCTCAGGGGCACTGTAATTCACAAACCTGCAGAGTTATAAATGACAGCTATCGTCCAAAAATATACTGAAGTAAGGCTGCCAAGAGGACTTGAAAGCGGGGCAGAATTGCAGGAAACCGATTTCAGGAGGTAGACTGGAATTGCATTGAAAGCATAGGAAAAGAGGCAGAACGTCCACAATGATGCACTTGGCCAAAAAGGGCATGTGCGTTTTTTCCTGAATGTATTCAGGAAAAAACGCATACGCCCTTTTTGGCCAACCAAGCAAGCTTGCAAAGGAAATCTGCACTACAATGAAGTCTCACTTCCCCCCGGTCAAAAGGGCCATCTGAAGAAAGTGTAAAATCCAGAAAGGCAGGACAGGCCATGGAGAACTGGGAGCCTTGTTATGCTGATGGGCGGGATGTAAATTGCCAACAGACACTCGGGAGAAGTGTATGGTGTTTCCTGAAACATCTAAAAAACAAAGCAACAGAGCCTAGGGCACTTCCACTTATGGTCCTATAGCTTAGGGAAATTAAAATCAAAAAGACACAGCCACCCCAAAGTTTGGGATGCCTCTGTTTACAAGAACCTCGTTTACCGTACAAGTTCAATATCACAGAAAGTGAAAAATGGATAAAGAACTTGTGGTACTTACGTACAATGCAGTATCACTCAGCAATGAAATCTATGTCATCAGGCCCGTAGCAGCATAATGAGTGGATTCAGGTACGATGATTCTAACTGAAATAAGTCACACAGAAAAAGAAACATCATAAGATATCACTAATACACGGAATGTAAACTTGGCTACACAGGAACTGAATTCCAAAACAGAACAGGGTCTCAAATTTAGAAAACCAACTTATGCTTGCTTAAGGGGAAAGGTGAGTTGGGGTGCTGCATAAAACCAGAGATTGAAATGAGCACAGATAAAGTTCCTTAAGCCAAATATGGAATAGACAAGAGCTACTCCTTGCTCAATGAAATGGACTCAACACCCCATATTAAACGCCTAAGAACGTACCTGACTAGTAAGTATCTTAAAACCTACAGATTGCTATGTCTCCAAAAGAGAATCAAGCGTGTGTACAGGGGCATAAACGCAGCAGTGATAGGATTGGAGAAGTTCGGTGAGCAAATGAAGACCCTTTGAAGTCATATTGCATGGTACCCATTCCACGGGTTTCAACTACCCAGGTTTAAGGTATTCTTCCTTCAGCTAAAACATGCATGTGGAACCTAGAGTATGATCAACCATGTGATCGGGAGATGTGTTCAAATATGTCTCAGTTTTCTTACCCTGGTACTCGGGTGCAACATTCCAGATGCTTTACTAACACCCTCCCGACTTGGAGAGTCAGTCCCTTTAACCTCCTGTTTGGCCCAGTTTGCAATTTCTGCGGAAGATGAACAGGAATAGCGAGAACCAATGAGAGACTAGCTGGAGGTGTCTGGACGGGCAAATTTAACTCTCATTTCCCACCAGGAAGAGGAATTAACCAAAGGCTCAGCGTGCCGTGCCGGAACCAGATTAGGGCCTGAAACCATCCTGCAGTGTTGCAGCCAGTTCACAAGAAAGCGAGTTGAAGAAAGGAGCTCAGGGGCACTGTAATTCACAAACCTGCAGAGTTATAAATGACAGCTATCGTCCAAAAATATACTGAAGTAAGGCTGCCAAGAGGACTTGAAAGCGGGGCAGAATTGCAGGAAACCGATTTCAGGAGGTAGACTGGAATTGCATTGAAAGCATAGGAAAAGAGGCAGAACGTCCACAATGATGCACTTGGCCAAAAAGGGCGTATGCGTTTTTTCCTGAATGTATTCAGGAAAAAACGCATACGCCCTTTTTGGCCAACCAAGCAAGCTTGCAAAGGAAATCTGCACTACAATGAAGTCTCACTTCCCCCCGGTCAAAAGGGCCATCTGAAAAAAGTGTAAAATCCAGAAAGGCAGGACAGGCCATGGAGAACTGGGAGCCTTGTTATGCTGATGGGCGGGATGTAAATTGCCAACAGACACTCGGGAGAAGTGTATGGTGTTTCCTGAAACATCTAAAAAAGAAAGCAACAGAGCCTAGGGCACTTCCACTTATGGTCCTATAGCTTAGGGAAATTAAAATCAAAAAGACACAGCCACCCCAAAGTTTGGGACGCCTCTGTTTACAAGAACCTCGTTTACCGTACAAGTTCAATATCACAGAAAGTGAAAAATGGATAAAGAACTTGTGGTACTTACGTACAATGCAGTATCACTCAGCAATGAAATCTATGTCATCAGGCCCGTAGCAGCATAATGAGTGGATTCAGGTACGATGATTCTAACTGAAATAAGTCACACAGAAAAAGAAACATCATAAGATATCACTAATACACGGAATGTAAACTTGGCTACACAGGAACTGAATTCCAAAACAGAACAGGGTCTCAAATTTAGAAAACCAACTTATGCTTGCTTAAGGGGAAAGGTGAGTTGGGGTGCTGCATAAAACCAGACATTGAAATGAGCACAGATAAAGTTCCTTAAGCCAAATATGGAATAGACAAGAGCTACTCCTTGCTCAATGAAATGGACTCAACACCCCATATTAAACGCCTAAGAACGTACCTGACTAGTAAGTATCTTAAAACCTATGGATTGCTATGTCTCCAAAAGAGAATCAAGCGTGTGTACAGGGGCATAAACGCAGCAGTGATAGGATTGGAGAGGTTCGGTGAGCAAATGAAGACCCTTTGAAGTCATATTGCATGGTACCCATTCCACGGGTTTCAACTACCCAGGTTTAAGGTATTCTTCCTTCAGCTAAAACATGCATGTGGAACCTAGAGTATGATCAACCATGTGATCGGGAGATGTGTTCAAATATGTCTCAGTTTTCGTACCCTGGTACTCGGGTGCAACATTCCAGACGCTTTACTAACACCCTCCCGACTTGGAGAGTCAGTCCCTTTAACCTCCTGTTTGGCCCAGTTTGCAATTTCTGCGGAAGATGAACAGGAATAGCGAGAACCAATGAGAGACTAGCTGGAGGTGTCTGGACGGGCAAATTTAACTCTCATTTCCCACCAGGAAGAGGAATTAACCAAAGGCTCAGCATGCCGTGCCGGAACCAGATTAGGGCCTGAAGCCATCCTGCAGTGTTGCAGCCAGTTCACAAGAAAGCGAGTTGAAGAAAGGAGCTCAGGGGCACTGTAATTCACAAACCTGCAGAGTTATAAATGACAGCTATCGTCCAAAAATATACTGAAGTAAGGCTGCCAAGAGGACTTGAAAGCGGGGCAGAATTGCAGGAAACCGATTTCAGGAGGTAGACTGGAATTGCATTGAAAGCATAGGAAAAGAGGCAGAACGTCCACAATGATGCACTTGGCCAAAAAGGGCGTATGCGTTTTTTCCTGAATGTATTCAGGAAAAAACGCATACGCCCTTTTTGGCCAACCAAGCAAGCTTGCAAAGGAAATCTGCACTACAATGAAGTCTCACTTCCCCCCGGTCAAAAGGGCCATCTGAAAAAAGTGTAAAATCCAGAAAGGCAGGACAGGCCATGGAGAACTGGGAGCCTTGTTATGCTGATGGGCGGGATGTAAATTGCCAACAGACACTCGGGAGAAGTGTATGGTGTTTCCTGAAACATCTAAAAAAGAAAGCAACAGAGCCTAGGGCACTTCCACTTATGGTCCTATAGCTTAGGGAAATTAAAATCAAAAAGACACAGCCACCCCAAAGTTTGGGACGCCTCTGTTTACAAGAACCTCATTTACAGTACAAGTTCAATATCACAGAAAGTGAAAAATGGATAAAGAACTTGTGGTACTTACGTACAATGCAGTATCACTCAGCAATGAAATCTATGTCATCAGGCCCGTAGCAGCATAATGAGTGGATTCAGGTACGATGATTCTAACTGAAATAAGTCACACAGAAAAAGAAACATCATAAGATATCACTAATACACGGAATGTAAACTTGGCTACACAGGAACTGAATTCCAAAACAGAACAGGGTCTCAAATTTAGAAAACCAACTTATGCTTGCTTAAGGGGAAAGGTGAGTTGGGGTGCTGCATAAAACCAGAGATTGAAATGAGCACAGATAAAGTTCCTTAAGCCAAATATGGAATAGACAAGAGCTACTCCTTGCTCAACGAAATGGACTCAATACCCCATATTAAACGCCTAAGTATGTACCTGACTAGTAAGTATCTTAAAACCTATGTATTGCTATGTCTCCGAAAGAGAATCAAGCGTGTGTACAGGGGCATAAACGCAGCAGTGATAGGATTGGAGAGGTTCGGTGAGCAAATGAAGACCCTTTGAAGTCATATTGCATGGTACCCATTCCACGGGTTTCAACTACCCAGGTTTAAGGTATTCTTCCTTCAGCTAAAACATGCATGTGGAACCTAGAGTATGATCAACCATGTGATCGGGAGACGTGTTCAAATATGTCTCAGTTTTCGTACCCTGGTACTCGGGTGCAACATTCCAGACGCTTTACTAACACCCTCCCGACTTGGAGAGTGAGTCCCTTTAACCTCCTGTTTGGCCCAGTTTGCAATTTCTGCGGAAGATGAACAGGAATAGCGGAACCAATGAGAGACTAGCTGGAGGTGTCTGGACGGGCAAATTTAACTCTCATTTCCCACCAGGAAGAGGAATTAACCAAAGGCTCAGCGTGCCGTGCCGGAATCAGATTAGGGCCTGAAGCCATCCTGCGGTGTTGCGGCCAGGTCACAAGAAAGTGAGTTGAAGAAAGGAGCTCAGGGGCACTGTAATTCACAAACCTGCAGAGTTATAAATGACAGCTATCGTCCAAAAATATACTGAAGTAAGGCTGCCAAGAGGACTTGAAAGCGGGGCAGAATTGCAGGAAACCGATTTCAGGAGGTAGACTGGAACTGCATTGAAAGCATAGGAAAAGAGGCAGAACGTCCACAATGATACACTTTGCCAAAAAGGGCGTATGCGTTTTTTCCTGAATATATTCAGGAAAAAACGCATACGCCCTTTTTGGCCAACCAAGCAAGCTTGCAAAGGAAATCTGCACTACAATGAAGTCTCATTTCCCCCCGGTCAAAAGGGCCATCTGAAAAAAGTGTAAAATCCAGAAAGGCAGGACAGGCCATGGAGAACTGGGAGCCTTGTTATGCTGATGGGCGGGATGTAAATTGCCAACAGACACTGGGGAGAAGTGTATGGTGTTTCCTGAAACATCTAAAAAACAAAGCAACAGAGCCTAGGGCACTTCCACTTATGGTCCTATAGCTTAGGGAAATTAAAATCAAAAAGACACAGCCACCCCAAAGTTTGGGACGCCTCTGTTTACAAGAACCTCGTTTACCGTACAAGTTCAATATCACAGAAAGTGAAAAATGGATAAAGAACTTGTGGTACTTACTTACAATGCAGTATCACTCAGCAATGAAATCTATGTCATCAGGCCCGTAGCAGCATAATGAGTGGATTCAGGTACGATGATTCTAACTGAAATAAGTCACACAGAAAAAGAAACATCATAAGATATCACTAATACACGGAATGTAAACTTGGCTACACAGGAACTGAATTCCAAAACAGAACAGGGTCTCAAATTTAGAAAACCATCTTATGCTTGCTTAAGGGGAAAGGTGAGTTTGGGTGCTGCATAAAACCAGACATTGAAATGAGCATACATAAAGTTCCTTAAGCCAAATATGGAATAGACAAGAGCTACTCCTTGCTCAACGAAATGGACTCAACACCCCATATTAAACGCCTAGGAATGTACCTGACTAGTAAGTATCTTAAAACCTATGGATTGCTATGTCTCCAAAGGAGAATCAAGTGTGTGTACAGGGGCATAAACGCAGCAGTGATAGGATTGGAGAGGTTCGGTGAGCAAATGAAGACCCTTTGAAGTCATATTGCATGGTACCCATTCCACGGGTCTCAACTCTCCAGGTTTAAGGTATTCTTCCTTCAGCTAAAACATGCATGTGGAACCCAGAGTAGGATCAACCGTGTGAACGGGAGACGTGTTCAAATATGTCTCAGTTTTCCTCCCCTGGTACTCGGGTGCAACATTCCAGACGCTTTACTAACACTCTCCCCACTTGGAGAGTCAGCGCCTTTAACCTCCTGTTTGGCCCAGTTTGCAATTTCTGCGGAAGATGAACAGGAATAGTGAGAACCAATGAGAGACTAGCTGGAGGTGTCTGGACGGGCAAATTTAACTCTCATTTCCCACCAGGAAGAGGAATTAACCAAAGGCTCAGCGTGCCGTGGCGGAACCAGATTAGGGCCTGAAGCCATCCTGCGGTGTTGCGGCCAGCTCAAAAGAAAGCGAGTTGAAGAAAGGAGCTCAGGGGCACTGTAATTCACAAACCTGCAGAGTTATAAATGACAGCTATCGTCCAAAAATATACTGAAGTAAGGCTGCCAAGAGGACTTGAAAGCGGGGCAGAATTGCAGGAAACCGATTTCAGGAGGTAGACTGGAATTGCATTGAAAGCATAGGAAAAGAGGCAGAACGTCCACAATGATGCACTTTGCCAAAAAGGGCGTATGCGTTTTTTCCTGAATATATTCAGGAAAAAACGCATACGCCCTTTTTGGCCAACCAAGCAAACTTGCAAAGGAAATCTGCACTACAATGAAGTCTCACTTCCCCCCAGTCAAAAGGGCCATCTGAAGAAAGTGTAAAATCCAGAAAGGCAGGACAGGCCATGGAGAACTGGGAGCCTTGTTATGCTGATGGGCGGGATGTAAATTGCCAACAGACACTCGGGAGAAGTGTATGGTGTTTCCTGAAACATCTAAAAAGCAAAGCAACAGAGCCTAGGGCACTTCCACTTATGGTCCTATAGCTTAGGGAAATTAAAATCAAAAAGACACAGCCACCCCAAAGTTTGGGACGCCTCTGTTTACAAGAACCTCGTTTACCGTACAAGTTCAATATCACAGAAAGTGAAAAATGGATAAAGAACTTGGGGTACTTACGTACAATGCAGTATCACTCAGCAATGAAATCTATGTCATCAGGCCCGTAGCAGCATAATGAGTGGATTCAGGTACGATGATTCTAACTGAAATAAGTCACACAGAAAAAGAAACATCATAAGATATCACTAATACACCGAATGTAAACTTGGCTACACAGGAACTGAATTCCAAAACAGAACAGGGTCTCAAATTTAGAAAACCAACTTATGCTTGCTTAAGAGGAAAGGTGAGTTGCGGTGCTGCATAAAACCAGAGATTGAAATGAGCACAGATAAAGTTCCTTAAGCCAAATATGGAATAGACAAGAGCTACTCCTAGCTCAACGAAATGGACTCAACACCCCATATTAAACGCCTAAGAATGTACCTGACTTGTAGGTATCGTAAAACCTACAGATTGCTATGTTTCCGAAAGAGAATCAAGCATGGGTACAGGGGCATAAACGCAGCAGTGATAGGATTGGAGAGGTTCGGTGAGCAAATGAAGACCCTTTGAAGTTATATTGCCTGGTACCCATTCCATGGGTTTCAACTACACAGGTTTAAGGTATTCTTCCTTCAGCTAAAACATGCATGTGGAACCTAGAGTATGATCAACCATGTGATCGGGAGACGTGTTCAAATATGTCTCAGTTTTGGTCCCCTGGTACTCGGGTGCAACATTCCAGACGCTTTACTAACACTCTCCCGACTTGGAGAGTCAGTCCCTTTAACCTCCTGTTTGGCCCAGTTTGCAATTTCTGCGGAAGATGAACAGGAATAGCGAGAACCTATGACAGAGTAGCTGGAGGTGTCTGGACGGGCAAATTTAACTCTCATTTCCCACCAGGAAGAGGAATTAACCAAAGGCTCAGCGTGCAGTGCCGGAACCAGATTTGGGCCTGAAGCCATCCTGCGGTGTTGTGGCCAGGTGACAAGAAAGCGAGTTGAAGAAAGGAGCTCAGGGGCACTGTAATTCACAAACCTGCAGAGTTATAAATGACAGCTATCGTCCAAAAATATACTGAAGTAAGGCTGCCAAGAGGACTTGAAAGCGGGGCAGAATTGCAGGAAACCGATTTCAGGAGGTAGACTGGAATTGCATTGAAAGCATAGGAAAAGAGGCAGAACGTCCACAATGATGCACTTGGCCAAAAAGGGCGTATGCGTTTTTTCCTGAATATATTCAGGAAAAAACGCATACGCCCTTTTTGGCCAACCAAGCAAGCTTGCAAAGGAAATCTGCACTACAATGAAGTCTCACTTCCCCCCGGTCAAAAGGGCCATCTGAAAAAAGTGTAAAATCCAGAAAGGCAGGACAGGCCATGGAGAACTGGGAGCCTTGTTATGCTGATGGGCGGGATGTAAATTGCCAACAGACACTCGGGAGAAGTGTATGGTGTTTCCTGAAACATCTAAAAAGGAAAGCAACAGAGCCTAGGGCACTTCCACTTATGGTCCTATAGCTTAGGGAAATTAAAATCAAAAAGACACAGCCACCCCAAAGTTTGGGACGCCTCTGTTTACAAGAACCTCGTTTACCGTACAAGTTCAATATCACAGAAAGTGAAAACTGGATAAAGAACTTGTGGTACTTACGTACAATGCAGTATCACTCAGCAATGAAATCTATGTCATCAGGCCCGTAGCAGCATAATGAGTGGATTCAGGTACGATGATTCTAACTGAAATAAGTCACACAGAAAAAGAAACATCATAAGATATCAGTAATACACGGAATGTAAACTTGGCTACACAGGAACTGAATTCCAAAACAGAACAGGGTCTCAAATTTAGAAAACCAACTTATGCTTGCTTAAGGGTAAAGGTGAGTTGGGGTGCTGCATAAAACCAGAGATTGAAATGAGCACAGATAAATTTCCTTAAGCCAAATATGGAATAGACAAGAGCTACTCCTTGCTCAACAAAATGGACTCAACACCGCATATTAAATGCCTAAGAATGTACGTGACTAGTAAGTATCTTAAAACCTATGGATTGCTATGTCTCCGAAAGAGAATCAAGCATGTGTACAGGGGCATAAACGCAGCAGTGATAGGATTGGAGAGGTTCGGTGAGCAAATGAAGACCCTTTGAAGTCATATTGCATGGTACCCATTCCACGGGTTTCAACTACCAAGGTTTAAGGGATTCTTCCTTCAGCTAAAACATGCATGTGGAACCCAGAGTAGGATCAACCGTGTGAACGGGAGACGTGTTCAAATATGTCTCAGTTTTCCTCCCCTGGTACTCGGGTGCAACATTCCAGACGCTTTACTAACACTCTCCCCACTTGGAGAGTCAGCGCCTTTAACCTCCTGTTTGGCCCAGTTTGCAATTTCTGCGGAAGATGAACAGGAATAGGGAGAACCAATGAGAGACTAGCTGGAGGTGTCTGGACGGGCAAATTTAACTCTCATTTCCCACCAGGAAGAGGAAATAACCAAAGGCTCAGCGTGCCGTTCCGGAACCAGATTAGGGCCTGAAGCCATCCTGCGGTGTTGCGGCCAGGTCACAAGAAAGTGAGTTGAAGAAAGGAGCTCAGGGGCACTGTAATTCACAAACCTGCAGAGTTATAAATGACAGCTATCGTCCAAAAATATACTGAAGTAAGGCTGCCAAGAGGACTTGAAAGCGGGGCAGAATTGCAGGAAACCGATTTCAGGAGGTAGACTGGAATTGCATTGAAAGCATAGGAAAAGAGGCAGAACGTCCACAATGATACACTTGGCCAAAAAGGGCATATGCGTTTTTTCCTGAATATATTCAGGAAAAAACGCATACGCCCTTTTTGGCCAACCAAGCAAACTTGCAAAGGAAATCTGCACTACAATGAAGTCTCACTTCCCCCCGGTCAAAAGGGCCATCTGAAAAAAGTGTAAAATCCAGAAAGGCAGGACAGGCCATGGAGAACTGGGAGCCTTGTTATGCTGATGGGCGGGATGTAAATTGCCAACAGACACTCGGGAGAAGTGTATGGTGTTTCCTGAAACATCTAAAAAACAAAGCAACAGAGCCTAGGGCACTTCCACTTATGGTCCTATAGCTTAGGGAAATTAAAATCAAAAAGACACAGCCACCCCAAAGTTTGGGACGCCTCTGTTTACAAGAACCTCGTTTACCGTACAAGTTCAATATCACAGAAAGTGAAAAATGGATAAAGAACTTGTGGTACTTACGTACAATGCAGTATCACTCAGCAATGAAATCTATGTCATCAGGCCCGTAGCAGCATAATGAGTGGATTCAGGTACGATGATTCTAACTGAAATAAGTCACACAGAAAAAGAAACATCATAAGATATCACTAATACACGGAATGTAAACTTGGCTACACAGGAACTGAATTCCAAAACAGAACAGGGTCTCAAATTTAGAAAACCAACTTATGCTTGCTTAAGGGGAAAGGTGAGTTGGGGTGCTGCATAAAACCAGACATTGAAATGAGCACAGATAAAGTTCCTTAAGCCAAATATGGAATAGACAAGAGCTACTCCTTGCTCAATGAAATGGACTCAACACCCCATATTAAACGCCTAAGAACGTACCTGACTAGTAAGTATCTTAAAACCTATGGATTGCTATGTCTCCAAAAGAGAATCAAGCATGTGTACAGGGGCCTAAACGCAGCAGTGATAGGATTGGAGAGGTTCGGTGAGCAAATGAAGACCCTTTGAAGTCATATTGAATGGTACCCATTCCACGGGTTTCAACTACCCAGGTTTAAGGTATTCTTCCTTCAGCTAAAACATGCATGTGGAACCTAGAGTATGATCAACCATGTGATCGGGAGACGTGTTCAAATATGTCTCAGTTTTCCTCTCCTGGTACTCGGATGCAACATTCCAGACGCTTTACTAACACCCTCCCGACTTGGAGAGTCAGTCCCTTTAACCTCCTGTTTGGCCCAGTTTGCAATTTCTGCGGAAGATTAACAGGAATAGCGAGAACCAATGAGAGACTAGCTGGAGGTGTCTGGACGGGCAAATTTAACTCTCATTTCCCACCAGGAAGAGGAATTAACCAAAGGCTCAGCGTGCCGTGCCGGAACCAGATTAGGGCCTGAAGCCATCCTGCGGTGTTGCGGCCAGTTCACAAGAAAGCGAGTTGAAGAAAGGAGCTCAGGGGCACTGTAATTCACAAACGTGCAGAGTTATAAATGACAGCTATCGTCCAAAAATATACTGAAGTAAGGCTGCCAAGAGGACTTGAAAGCAGGGCAGAATTGCAGGAAACCGATTTCAAGAGGTAGACTGGAATTGCATTGAAAGCATAGGAAAAGAGGTAGATCGTCCACAATGATACACTTGGCCAAAAAGGGCGTATGCGTTTTTTCCTGAATATATTCAGGAAAAAACGCATACGCCCTTTTTGGCCAACCAAGCAAACTTGCAAAGGAAATCTGCACTACAATGAAGTCTCACTTCCCCCCGGTCAAAAGGGCCATCTGAAAAAAGTGTAAAATCCAGAAAGGCAGGACAGGCCATGGAGAACTGGGAGCCTTGTTATGCTGATGGGCGGGATGTAAATTGCCAACAGACACTCGGGAGAAGTGTATGGTGTTTCCTGAAACATCTAAAAAACAAAGCAACAGAGCCTAGGGCACTTCCACTTATGGTCCTATAGCTTAGGGAAATTAAAATCAAAAAGACACAGCCACCCCAAAGTTTGGGACGCCTCTGTTTACAAGAACCTCGTTTACCGTACAAGTTCAATATCACAGAAAGTGAAAAATGGATAAAGAACTTGTGGTACTTACGTACAATGCAGTATCACTCAGCAATGAAATCTATGTCATCAGGCCCATAGCAGCATAATGAGTGATTCAGGTACGATGATTCTAACTGAAATAAGTCACACAGAAAAAGAAACATCATAAGATATCACTAATACACGGAATGTAAACTTGGCTACACAGGAACTGAATTCCAAAACAGAACAGGGTCTCAAATTTAGAAAACCAACTTATGCTTGCTTAAGGGGAAAGGTGAGTTGGGGTGCTGCATAAAACCAGAGATTGAAATGAGCACAGATAAAGTTCCTTAAGCCAAATATGGAATAGACAAGAGCTACTCCTTGCTCAATGAAATGGACTCAACACCCCATATTAAACGCCTAAGTATGTTCCTGAGTAGTAAGTATCTTAAAACCTATGTATTGCTATGTCGCCGAAAGAGAATCAAGCGTGTGTACAGGGGCATAAACGCAGCAGTGATAGGATTGGAGAGGTTTGGTGAGCAAATGAAGACCCTTTGAAGTCATATTGCATGGTACCCATTCCACGGGTTTCAACTACCCAGGTTTAAGGTATTCTTCCTTCAGCTAAAACATGCATGTGGAACCTAGAGTATGATCAACCATGTGATCGGGAGATGTGTTCAAATATGTCTCAGTTTTCTTACCCTGGTACTCGGGTGCAACATTCCAGACGCTTTACTAACACCCTCCCGACTTGGAGAGTCAGTCCCTTTAACCTCCTGTTTGGCCCAGTTTGCAATTTCTGCGGAAGATGAACAGGAATAGCGAGAACCAATGAGAGACTATCTGGAGGTGTCTGGACGGGCAAATTTAACTCTCATTTCCCACCAGGAAGAGGAATTAACCAAAGGCTCAGCGTGCCG
Organism: Pseudorca crassidens; assembly: GCF_039906515.1. NCBI lineage: Eukaryota > Metazoa > Chordata > Mammalia > Artiodactyla > Delphinidae > Pseudorca > Pseudorca crassidens. Next base: position 1,740,837 of record NW_027136302.1, on the reverse strand, counting down.
TGCCGGAACCAGATTAGGGCCTGAAGCCATCCTGCGGTGTTGCGGCCATGTCACAAGAAAGCGAGTTGAAGAAAGGAGCTCAGGGGCACTGTAATTCACAAACCTGCAGAGTTATAAATGACAGCTATCGTCCAAAAATATACTGAAGTAAGGCTGCCAAGAGGACTTGAAAGCGGGGCAGAATTGCAGGAAACCGATTTCAGGAGGTAGACTGGAATTGCATTGAAAGCATAGGAAACGAGGCAGAACGTCCACAATGATGCACTTGGCCAAAAAGGGCGTATGCGTTTTTTCCTGAATGTATTCAGGAAAAAACGCATACGCCCTTTTTGGCCAACCAAGCAAGCTTGCAAAGGAAATCTGCAGTACAATGAAGTCTCACTTCCCCCCGGTCAAAAGGGCCATCTGAAAAAAGTGTAAAATCCAGAAAGGCAGGACAGGCCATGGAGAACTGGGAGCCTTGTTATGCTGATGGGCGGGATGTAAATTGCCAACAGACACTCGGGAGAAGTGTATGGTGTTTCCTGAAACATCTAAAAAAGAAAGCAACAGAGCCTAGGGCACTTCCACTTATGGTCCTATAGCTTAGGGAAATTAAAATCAAAAAGACACAGCCACCCCAAAGTTTGGGACGCCTCTGTTTACAAGAACCTCATTTACAGTACAAGTTCAATATCACAGAAAGTGAAAAATGGATAAAGAACTTGTGGTACTTACGTACAATGCAGTATCACTCAGCAATGAAATCTATGTCATCAGGCCCATAGCAGCATAATGAGTGGATTCAGGTACGATGATTCTAACTGAAATAAGTCACACAGAAAAAGAAACATCATAAGATATCACTAATACACGGAATGTAAACTTGGCTACACAGGAACTGAATTCCAAAACAGAACAGGGTCTCAAATTTAGAAAACCAACTTATGCTTGCTTAAGGGGAAAGGTGAGTTGGGGTGCTGCATAAAACCAGAGATTGAAATGAGCACAGATAAAGTTCCTTAAGCCAAATATGGAATAGACAAGAGCTACTCCTTGCTCAACGAAATGGACTCAATACCCCATATTAAACGCCTAAGTATGTACCTGACTAGTAAGTATCTTAAAACCTATGTATTGCTATGTCTCCGAAAGAGAATCAAGCGTGTGTACAGGGGCATAAACGCAGCAGTGATAGGATTGGAGAGGTTCGGTGAGCAAATGAAGACCCTTTGAAGTCATATTGCATGGTACCCATTCCACGGGTTTCAACTACCCAGGTTTAAGGTATTCTTCCTTCAGCTAAAACATGCATGTGGAACCTAGAGTATGATCAAAAATGTGATCGGGAGACGTGTTCAAATATGTCTCAGTTTTCGTACCCTGGTACTCGGGTGCAACATTCCAGACGCTTTACTAACACCCTCCCGACTTGGAGAGTGAGTCCCTTTAACCTCCTGTTTGGCCCAGTTTGCAATTTCTGCGGAAGATGAACAGGAATAGCGGAACCAATGAGAGACTAGCTGGAGGTGTCTGGACGGGCAAATTTAACTCTCATTTCCCACCAGGAAGAGGAATTAACCAAAGGCTCAGCGTGCCGTGCCGGAATCAGATTAGGGCCTGAAGCCATCCTGCGGTGTTGCGGCCAGGTCACAAGAAAGTGAGTTGAAGAAAGGAGCTCAGGGGCACTGTAATTCACAAACCTGCAGAGTTATAAATGACAGCTATCGTCCAAAAATATACTGAAGTAAGGCTGCCAAGAGGACTTGAAAGCGGGGCAGAATTGCAGGAAACCGATTTCAGGAGGTAGACTGGAACTGCATTGAAAGCATAGGAAAAGAGGCAGAACGTCCACAATGATACACTTTGCCAAAAAGGGCGTATGCGTTTTTTCCTGAATATATTCAGGAAAAAACGCATACGCCCTTTTTGGCCAACCAAGCAAGCTTGCAAAGGAAATCTGCACTACAATGAAGTCTCATTTCCCCCCGGTCAAAAGGGCCATCTGAAAAAAGTGTAAAATCCAGAAAGGCAGGACAGGCCATGGAGAACTGGGAGCCTTGTTATGCTGATGGGCGGGATGTAAATTGCCAACAGACACTGGGGAGAAGTGTATGGTGTTTCCTGAAACATCTAAAAAACAAAGCAACAGAGCCTAGGGCACTTCCACTTATGGTCCTATAGCTTAGGGAAATTAAAATCAAAAAGACACAGCCACCCCAAAGTTTGGGACGCCTCTGTTTACAAGAACCTCGTTTACCGTACAAGTTCAATATCACAGAAAGTGAAAAATGGATAAAGAACTTGTGGTACTTACTTACAATGCAGTATCACTCAGCAATGAAATCTATGTCATCAGGCCCGTAGCAGCATAATGAGTGGATTCAGGTACGATGATTCTAACTGAAATAAGTCACACAGAAAAAGAAACATCATAAGATATCACTAATACACGGAATGTAAACTTGGCTACACAGGAACTGAATTCCAAAACAGAACAGGGTCTCAAATTTAGAAAACCATCTTATGCTTGCTTAAGGGGAAAGGTGAGTTGGGGTGCTGCATAAAACCAGACATTGAAATGAGCATACATAAAGTTCCTTAAGCCAAATATGGAATAGACAAGAGCTACTCCTTGCTCAACGAAATGGACTCAACACCCCATATTAAACGCCTAGGAATGTACCTGACTAGTAAGTATCTTAAAACCTATGGATTGCTATGTCTCCAAAAGAGAATCAAGTGTGTGTACAGGGGCATAAACGCAGCAGTGATAGGATTGGAGAGGTTCGGTGAGCAAATGAAGACCCTTTGAAGTCATATTGCATGGTACCCATTCCACGGGTCTCAACTCTCCAGGTTTAAGGTATTCTTCCTTCAGCTAAAACATGCATGTGGAACCCAGAGTAGGATCAACCGTGTGAACGGGAGACGTGTTCAAATATGTCTCAGTTTTCCTCCCCTGGTACTCGGGTGCAACATTCCAGACGCTTTACTAACACTCTCCCCACTTGGAGAGTCAGCGCCTTTAACCTCCTGTTTGGCCCAGTTTGCAATTTCTGCGGAAGATGAACAGGAATAGTGAGAACCAATGAGAGACTAGCTGGAGGTGTCTGGACGGGCAAATTTAACTCTCATTTCCCACCAGGAAGAGGAATTAACCAAAGGCTCAGCGTGCCGTGGCGGAACCAGATTAGGGCCTGAAGCCATCCTGCGGTGTTGCGGCCAGCTCAAAAGAAAGCGAGTTGAAGAAAGGAGCTCAGGGGCACTGTAATTCACAAACCTGCAGAGTTATAAATGACAGCTATCGTCCAAAAATATACTGAAGTAAGGCTGCCAAGAGGACTTGAAAGCGGGGCAGAATTGCAGGAAACCGATTTCAGGAGGTAGACTGGAATTGCATTGAAAGCATAGGAAAAGAGGCAGAACGTCCACAATGATGCACTTTGCCAAAAAGGGCGTATGCGTTTTTTCCTGAATATATTCAGGAAAAAACGCATACGCCCTTTTTGGCCAACCAAGCAAACTTGCAAAGGAAATCTGCACTACAATGAAGTCTCACTTCCCCCCAGTCAAAAGGGCCATCTGAAGAAAGTGTAAAATCCAGAAAGGCAGGACAGGCCATGGAGAACTGGGAGCCTTGTTATGCTGATGGGCGGGATGTAAATTGCCAACAGACACTCGGGAGAAGTGTATGGTGTTTCCTGAAACATCTAAAAAGCAAAGCAACAGAGCCTAGGGCACTTCCACTTATGGTCCTATAGCTTAGGGAAATTAAAATCAAAAAGACACAGCCACCCCAAAGTTTGGGACGCCTCTGTTTACAAGAACCTCGTTTACCGTACAAGTTCAATATCACAGAAAGTGAAAAATGGATAAAGAACTTGTGGTACTTACGTACAATGCAGTATCACTCAGCAATGAAATCTATGTCATCAGGCCCGTAGCAGCATAATGAGTGGATTCAGGTACGATGATTCTAACTGAAATAAGTCACACAGAAAAAGAAACATCATAAGATATCACTAATACACCGAATGTAAACTTGGCTACACAGGAACTGAATTCCAAAACAGAACAGGGTCTCAAATTTAGAAAACCAACTTATGCTTGCTTAAGAGGAAAGGTGAGTTGCGGTGCTGCATAAAACCAGAGATTGAAATGAGCACAGATAAAGTTCCTTAAGCCAAATATGGAATAGACAAGAGCTACTCCTAGCTCAACGAAATGGACTCAACACCCCATATTAAACGCCTAAGAATGTACCTGACTAGTAGGTATCGTAAAACCTACATATTGCTATGTTTCCGAAAGAGAATCAAGCATGGGTACAGGGGCATAAACGCAGCAGTGATAGGATTGGAGAGGTTCGGTGAGCAAATGAAGACCCTTTGAAGTTATATTGCCTGGTACCCATTCCATGGGTTTCAACTACACAGGTTTAAGGTATTCTTCCTTCAGCTAAAACATGCATGTGGAACCTAGAGTATGATCAACCATGTGATCGGGAGACGTGTTCAAATATGTCTCAGTTTTCATACCCTGGTACTCGGGTGCAACATTCCAGACGCTTTACTAACACTCTCCCGACTTGGAGAGTCAGTCCCTTTAACCTCCTGTTTGGCCCAGTTTGCAATTTCTGCGGAAGATGAACAGGAATAGCGAGAACCTATGACAGAGTAGCTGGAGGTGTCTGGACGGGCAAATTTAACTCTCATTTCCCACCAGGAAGAGGAATTAACCAAAGGCTCAGCGTGCAGTGCCGGAACCAGATTTGGGCCTGAAGCCATCCTGCGGTGTTGTGGCCAGGTGACAAGAAAGCGAGTTGAAGAAAGGAGCTCAGGGGCACTGTAATTCACAAACCTGCAGAGTTATAAATGACAGCTATTGTCCAAAAATATACTGAAGTAAGGCTGCCAAGAGGACTTGAAAGCGGGGCAGAATTGCAGGAAACCGATTTCAGGAGGTAGACTGGAATTGCATTGAAAGCATAGGAAAAGAGGCAGAACGTCCACAATGATGCACTTGGCCAAAAAGGGCGTATGCGTTTTTTCCTGAATATATTCAGGAAAAAACGCATACGCCCTTTTTGGCCAACCAAGCAAGCTTGCAAAGGAAATCTGCACTACAATGAAGTCTCACTTCCCCCCGGTCAAAAGGGCCATCTGAAAAAAGTGTAAAATCCAGAAAGGCAGGACAGGCCATGGAGAACTGGGAGCCTTGTTATGCTGATGGGCGGGATGTAAATTGCCAACAGACACTCGGGAGAAGTGTATGGTGTTTCCTGAAACATCTAAAAAGGAAAGCAACAGAGCCTAGGGCACTTCCACTTATGGTCCTATAGCTTAGGGAAATTAAAATCAAAAAGACACAGCCACCCCAAAGTTTGGGACGCCTCTGTTTACAAGAACCTCGTTTACCGTACAAGTTCAATATCACAGAAAGTGAAAACTGGATAAAGAACTTGTGGTACTTACGTACAATGCAGTATCACTCAGCAATGAAATCTATGTCATCAGGCCCGTAGCAGCATAATGAGTGGATTCAGGTACGATGATTCTAACTGAAATAAGTCACACAGAAAAAGAAACATCATAAGATATCAGTAATACACGGAATGTAAACTTGGCTACACAGGAACTGAATTCCAAAACAGAACAGGGTCTCAAATTTAGAAAACCAACTTATGCTTGCTTAAGGGTAAAGGTGAGTTGGGGTGCTGCATAAAACCAGAGATTGAAATGAGCACAGATAAATTTCCTTAAGCCAAATATGGAATAGGCAAGAGCTACTCCTTGCTCAACAAAATGGACTCAACACCGCATATTAAATGCCTAAGAATGTACGTGACTAGTAAGTATCTTAAAACCTATGGATTGCTATGTCTCCGAAAGAGAATCAAGCATGTGTACAGGGGCATAAACGCAGCAGTGATAGGATTGGAGAGGTTCGGTGAGCAAATGAAGACCCTTTGAAGTCATATTGCATGGTACCCATTCCACGGGTTTCAACTACCAAGGTTTAAGGGATTCTTCCTTAAGCTAAAACATGCATGTGGAACCCAGAGTATGATCAACCGTGTGAACGGGAGACGTGTTCAAATATGTCTCAGTTTTCCTCCCCTGATACTCGGGTGCAACATTCCAGACGCTTTACTAACACTCTCCCCACTTGGAGAGTCAGCGCCTTTAACCTCCTGTTTGGCCCAGTTTGCAATTTCTGCGGAAGATGAACAGGAATAGGGAGAACCAATGAGAGACTAGCTGGAGGTGTCTGGACGGGCAAATTTAACTCTCATTTCCCACCAGGAAGAGGAAATAACCAAAGGCTCAGCGTGCCGTGCCGGAACCAGATTAGGGCCTGAAGCCATCCTGCGGTGTTGCGGCCAGGTCACAAGAAAGTGAGTTGAAGAAAGGAGCTCAGGGGCACTGTAATTCACAAACCTGCAGAGTTATAAATGACAGCTATCGTCCAAAAATATACTGAAGTAAGGCTGCCAAGAGGACTTGAAAGCGGGGCAGAATTGCAGGAAACCGATTTCAGGAGGTAGACTGGAATTGCATTGAAAGCATAGGAAAAGAGGCAGAACGTCCACAATGATACACTTGGCCAAAAAGGGCATATGCGTTTTTTCCTGAATATATTCAGGAAAAAACGCATATGCCCTTTTTGGCCAACCAAGCAAACTTGCAAAGGAAATCTGCACTACAATGAAGTCTCACTTCCCCCCGGTCAAAAGGGCCATCTGAAAAAAGTGTAAAATCCAGAAAGGCAGGACAGGCCATGGAGAACTGGGAGCCTTGTTATGCTGATGGGCGGGATGTAAATTGCCAACAGACACTCGGGAGAAGTGTATGGTGTTTCCTGAAACATCTAAAAAACAAAGCAACAGAGCCTAGGGCACTTCCACTTATGGTCCTATAGCTTAGGGAAATTAAAATCAAAAAGACACAGCCACCCCAAAGTTTGGGACGCCTCTGTTTACAAGAACCTCGTTTACCGTACAAGTTCAATATCACAGAAAGTGAAAAATGGATAAAGAACTTGTGGTACTTACGTACAATGCAGTATCACTCAGCAATGAAATCTATGTCATCAGGCCCGTAGCAGCATAATGAGTGGATTCAGGTACGATGATTCTAACTGAAATAAGTCACACAGAAAAAGAAACATCATAAGATATCACTAATACACGGAATGTAAACTTGGCTACACAGGAACTGAATTCCAAAACAGAACAGGGTCTCAAATTTAGAAAACCAACTTATGCTTGCTTAAGGGGAAAGGTGAGTTGGGGTGCTGCATAAAACCAGACATTGAAATGAGCACAGATAAAGTTCCTTAAGCCAAATATGGAATAGACAAGAGCTACTCCTTGCTCAATGAAATGGACTCAACACCCCATATTAAACGCCTAAGAACGTACCTGACTAGTAAGTATCTTAAAACCTATGGATTGCTATGTCTCCAAAAGAGAATCAAGCATGTGTACAGGGGCATAAACGCAGCAGTGATAGGATTGGAGAGGTTCGGTGAGCAAATGAAGACCCTTTGAAGTCATATTGCATGGTACCCATTACACGGGTTTCAACTACCCAGGTTTAAGGTATTCTTCCTTCAGCTAAAACATGCATGTGGAACCTAGAGTATGATCAACCATGTGATCGGGAGACGTGTTCAAATATGTCTCAGTTTTCCTCTCCTGGTACTCGGATGCAACATTCCAGACGCTTTACTAACACCCTCCCGACTTGGAGAGTCAGTCCCTTTAACCTCCTGTTTGGCCCAGTTTGCAATTTCTGCGGAAGATGAACAGGAATAGCGAGAACCAATGAGAGACTAGCTGGAGGTGTCTGGACGGGCAAATTTAACTCTCATTTCCCACCAGGAAGAGGAATTAACCAAAGGCTCAGCGTGCCGTGCCGGAACCAGATTAGGGCCTGAAGCCATCCTGCGGTGTTGCGGCCAGTTCACAAGAAAGCGAGTTGAAGAAAGGAGCTCAGGGGCACTGTAATTCACAAACGTGCAGAGTTATAAATGACAGCTATCGTCCAAAAATATACTGAAGTAAGGCTGCCAAGAGGACTTGAAAGCAGGGCAGAATTGCAGGAAACCGATTTCAAGAGGTAGACTGGAATTGCATTGAAAGCATAGGAAAAGAGGTAGATCGTCCACAATGATACACTTGGCCAAAAAGGGCGTATGCGTTTTTTCCTGAATATATTCAGGAAAAAACGCATACGCCCTTTTTGGCCAACCAAGCAAACTTGCAAAGGAAATCTGCACTACAATGAAGTCTCACTTCCCCCCGGTCAAAAGGGCCATCTGAAAAAAGTGTAAAATCCAGAAAGGCAGGACAGGCCATGGAGAACTGGGAGCCTTGTTATGCTGATGGGCGGGATGTAAATTGCCAACAGACACTCGGGAGAAGTGTATGGTGTTTCCTGAAACATCTAAAAAACAAAGCAACAGAGCCTAGGGCACTTCCACTTATGGTCCTATAGCTTAGGGAAATTAAAATCAAAAAGACACAGCCACCCCAAAGTTTGGGACGCCTCTGTTTACAAGAACCTCGTTTACCGTACAAGTTCAATATCACAGAAAGTGAAAAATGGATAAAGAACTTGTGGTACTTACGTACAATGCAGTATCACTCAGCAATGAAATCTATGTCATCAGGCCCATAGCAGCATAATGAGTGATTCAGGTACGATGATTCTAACTGAAATAAGTCACACAGAAAAAGAAACATCATAAGATATCACTAATACACGGAATGTAAACTTGGCTACACAGGAACTGAATTCCAAAACAGAACAGGGTCTCAAATTTAGAAAACCAACTTATGCTTGCTTAAGGGGAAAGGTGAGTTGGGGTGCTGCATAAAACCAGAGATTGAAATGAGCACAGATAAAGTTCCTTAAGCCAAATATGGAATAGACAAGAGCTACTCCTTGCTCAATGAAATGGACTCAACACCCCATATTAAACGCCTAAGTATGTTCCTGACTAGTAAGTATCTTAAAACCTATGTATTGCTATGTCGCCGAAAGAGAATCAAGCGTGTGTACAGGGGCATAAACGCAGCAGTGATAGGATTGGAGAGGTTTGGTGAGCAAATGAAGACCCTTTGAAGTCATATTGCATGGTACCCATTCCACGGGTTTCAACTACCCAGGTTTAAGGTATTCTTCCTTCAGCTAAAACATGCATGTGGAACCTAGAGTATGATCAACCATGTGATCGGGAGATGTGTTCAAATATGTCTCAGTTTTCTTACCCTGGTACTCGGGTGCAACATTCCAGACGCTTTACTAACACCCTCCCGACTTGGAGAGTCAGTCCCTTTAACCTCCTGTTTGGCCCAGTTTGCAATTTCTGCGGAAGATGAACAGGAATAGCGAGAACCAATGAGAGACTAGCTGGAGGTGTCTGGACGGGCAAATTTAACTCTCATTTCCCACCAGGAAGAGGAATTAACCAAAGGCTCAGCGTGCCGTGCCGGAACCAGATTAGGGCCTGAAGCCATCCTGCGGTGTTGCGGCCATGTCACAAGAAAGCGAGTTGAAGAAAGGAGCTCAGGGGCACTGTAATTCACAAACCTGCAGAGTTATAAATGACAGCTATCGTCCAAAAATATACTGAAGTAAGGCTGCCAAGAGGACTTGAAAGCGGGGCAGAATTGCAGGAAACCGATTTCAGGAGGTAGACTGGAATTGCATTGAAAGCATAGGAAAAGAGGCAGAACGTCCACAATGATGCACTTGGCCAAAAAGGGCATATGCGTTTTTTCCTGAATGTATTCAGGAAAAAACGCATACGCCCTTTTTGGCCAACCAAGCAAGCTTGCAAAGGAAATCTGCACTACAATGAAGTCTCACTTCCCCCCGGTCAAAAGGGCCATCTGAAAAAAGTGTAAAATCCAGAAAGGCAGGACAGGCCATGGAGAACTGGGAGCCTTGTTATGCTGATGGGCGGGATGTAAATTGCCAACAGACACTCGGGAGAAGTGTATGGTGTTTCCTGAAACATCTAAAAAACAAAGCAACAGAGCCTAGGGCACTTCCACTTATGGTCCTATAGCTTAGGGAAATTAAAATCAAAAAGACACAGCCACCCCAAAGTTTGGGACGCCTCTGTTTACAAGAACCTCGTTTACCGTACAAGTTCAATATCACAGAAAGTGAAAAATGGATAAAGAACTTGTGGTACTTACGTACAATGCAGTATCACTCAGCAATGAAATCTATGTCATCAGGCCCGTAGCAGCATAATGAGTGGATTCAGGTACGATGATTCTAACTGAAATAAGTCACACAGAAAAAGAAACATCATAAGATATCACTAATACACGGAATGTAAACTTGGCTACACAGGAACTGAATTCCAAAACAGAACAGGGTCTCAAATTTAGAAAACCAACTTATGCTTGCTTAAGGGGAAAGGTGAGTTGGGGTGCTGCATAAAACCAGACATTGAAATGAGCACAGATAAAGTTCCTTAAGCCAAATATGGAATAGACAAGAGCTACTCCTTGCTCAATGAAATGGACTCAACACCCCATATTAAACGCCGAAGAACGTACCTGACTAGTAAGTATCTTAAAACCTACAGATTGCTATGTCTCCAAAAGAGAATCAAGCGTGTGTACAGGGGCATAAACGCAGCAGTGATAGGATTGGAGAGGTTCGGTGAGCAAATGAAGACCCTTTGAAGTCATATTGCATGGTACCCATTCCACGGGTTTCAACTACCCAGGTTTAAGGTATTCTTCCTTCAGCTAAAACATGCATGTGGAACCTAGAGTATGATCAACCATGTGATCGGGAGACGTGTTCAAATATGTCTCAGTTTTCTTACCCTGGTACTCGGGTGCAACATTCCAGACGCTTTACTAACACCCTCCCGACTTGGAGAGTGAGTCCCTTTAACCTCCTGTTTGGCCCAGTTTGCAATTTCTGCGGAAGATGAACAGGAATAGCGGAACCAATGAGAGACTAGCTGGAGGTGTCTGGACGGGCAAATTTAACTCTCATTTCCCACCAGGAAGAGGAATTAACCAAAGGCTCAGCGTGCCGTGGCGGAACCAGATTAGGGCCTGAAGCCATCCTGCGGTGTTGCGGCCAGCTCAAAAGAAAGCGAGTTGAAGAAAGGAGCTCAGGGGCACTGTAATTCACAAACCTGCAGAGTTATAAATGACAGCTATCGTCCAAAAATATACTGAAGTAAGGCTGCCAAGAGGACTTGAAAGCGGGGCAGAATTGCAGGAAACCGATTTCAGGAGGTAGACTGGAATTGCATTGAAAGCATAGGAAAAGAGGCAGAACGTCCACAATGATGCACTTGGCCAAAAAGGGCGTATGCGTTTTTTCCTGAATATATTCAGGAAAAAACGCATACGCACTTTTTGGCCAACCAAGCAAACTTGCAAAGGAAATCTGCACTACAATGAAGTCTCACTTCCCCCCAGTCAAAAGGGCCATCTGAAGAAAGTGTAAAATCCAGAAAGGCAGGACAGGCCATGGAGAACTGGGAGCCTTGTTATGCTGATGGGCGGGATGTAAATTGCCAACAGACACTCGGGAGAAGTGTATGGTGTTTCCTGAAACATCTAAAAAGCAAAGCAACAGAGCCTAGGGCACTTCCACTTATGGTCCTATAGCTTAGGGAAATTAAAATCAAAAAGACACAGCCACCCCAAAGTTTGGGACGCCTCTGTTTACAAGAACCTCGTTTACCGTACAAGTTCAATATCACAGAAAGTGAAAAATGGATAAAGAACTTGTGGTACTTACGTACAATGCAGTATCACTCAGCAATGAAATCTATGTCATCAGGCCCGTAGCAGCATAATGAGTGGATTCAGGTACGATGATTCTAACTGAAATAAGTCACACAGAAAAAGAAACATCATAAGATATCACTAATACACGGAATGTAAACTTGGCTACACAGGAACTGAATTCCAAAACAGAACAGGGTCTCAAATTTAGAAAACCAACTTATGCTTGCTTAAGAGGAAAGGTGAGTTGCGGTGCTGCATAAAACCAGAGATTGAAATGAGCACAGATAAAGTTCCTTAAGCCAAATATGGAATAGACAAGAGCTACTCCTAGCTCAACGAAATGGACTCAAAACCCCATATTAAACGCCTAAGAATGTACCTGACTAGTAGGTATCGTAAAACCTACAGATTGCTATGTTTCCGAAAGAGAATCAAGCATGGGTACAGGGGCATAAACGCAGCAGTGATAGGATTGGAGAGGTTCGGTGAGCAAATGAAGACCCTTTGAAGTCATATTGCATGGTACCCATTCCATGGGTTTCAACTACACAGGTTTAAGGTATTCTTCCTTCAGCTAAAACATGCATGTGGAACCTAGAGTATGATCAACCATGTGATCGGGAGACGTGTTCAAATATGTCTCAGTTTTCGTACCCTGGTACTCGGGTGCAACATTCCAGACGCTTTACTAACACTCTCCCGACTTGGAGAGTCAGTCCCTTTAACCTCCTGTTTGGCCCAGTTTGCAATTTCTGCGGAAGACGAACAGGAATAGCGAGAACCTATGACAGAGTAGCTGGAGGTGTCTGGACGGGCAAATTTAACTCTCATTTCCCACCAGGAAGAGGAATTAACCAAAGGCTCAGCGTGCAGTGCCGGAACCAGATTTGGGCCTGAAGCCATCCTGCGGTGTTGCGGCCAGCTCAAAAGAAAGCGAGTTGAAGAAAGGAGCTCAGGGGCACTGTAATTCACAAACCTGCAGAGTTATAAATGACAGCTATCGTCCAAAAATATACTGAAGTAAGGCTGCCAAGAGGACTTGAAAGCGGGGCAGAATTGCAGGAAACCGATTTCAGGAGGTAGACTGGAATTGCATTGAAAGCATAGGAAAAGAGGCAGAACGTCCACAATGATACACTTTGCCAAAAAGGGCGTATGCGTTTTTTCCTGAATATATTCAGGAAAAAACGCATACGCCCTTTTTGGCCAACCAAGCAAGCTTGCAAAGGAAATCTGCACTACAATGAAGTCTCACTTCCCCCCGGTCAAAAGGGCCATCTGAAAAAAGTGTAAAATCCAGAAAGGCAGGACAGGCCATGGAGAACTGGGAGCCTTGTTATGCTGATGGGCGGGATGTAAATTGCCAACAGACACTCGGGAGAAGTGTATGGTGTTTCCTGAAACATCTAAAAAACAAAGCAACAGAGCCTAGGGCACTTCCACTTATGGTCCTATAGCTTAGGGAAATTAAAATCAAAAAGACACAGCCACCCCAAAGTTTGGGACGCCTCTGTTTACAAGAACCTCGTTTACCGTACAAGTTCAATATTACAGAAAGTGAAAAATGGATAAAGAACTTGTGGTACTTACTTACAATGCAGTATCACTCAGCAATGAAATCTATGTCATCAGGCCCGTAGCAGCATAATGAGTGGATTCAGGTACGATGATTCTAACTGAAATAAGTCACACAGAAAAAGAATCATCATAAGATATCACTAATACACGGAATGTAAACTTGGCTACACAGGAACTGAATTCCAAAACAGAACAGGGTCTCAAATTTAGAAAACCAACTTATGCTTGCTTAAGGGGAAAGGTGAGTTGGGGTGCTGCATAAAACCAGACATTGAAATGAGCACAGATAAAGTTCCTTAAGCCAAATATGGAATAGACAAGAGCTACTCCTTGCTCAACGAAATGGACTCAACACCCCATATTAAACGCCTAGGAATGTACCTGACTAGTAAGTATCTTAAAACCTATGGATTGCTATGTCTCCAAAAGAGAATCAAGTGTGTGTACAGGGGCATAAACGCAGCAGTGATAGGATTGGAGAGGTTCGGTGAGCAAATGAAGACCCTTTGAAGTCATATTGCATGGTACCCATTCCACGGTTCTCAACTCTCCAGGTTTAAGGTATTCTTCCTTCAGCTAAAACATGCATGTGGAACCCAGAGTAGGATCAACCGTGTGAACGGGAGACGTGTTCAAATATGTCTCAGTTTTCCTCCCCTGGTACTCGGGTGCAACATTCCAGACGCTTTACTAACACTCTCCCCACTTGGAGAGTCAGCGCCTTTAACCTCCTGTTTGGCCCAGTTTGCAATTTCTGCGGAAGATGAACAGGAATAGTGAGAACCAATGAGAGACTAGCTGGAGGTGTCTGGACGGGCAAATTTAACTCTCATTTCCCACCAGGAAGAGGAATTAACCAAAGGCTCAGCGTGCCGTGGCGGAACCAGATTAGGGCCTGAAGCCATCCTGCGGTGTTGCGGCCAGCTCAAAAGAAAGCGAGTTGAAGAAAGGAGCTCAGGGGCACTGTAATTCACAAACCTGCAGAGTTATAAATGACAGCTATCGTCCAAAAATATACTGAAGTAAGGCTGCCAAGAGGACTTGAAAGCGGGGCAGAATTGCAGGAAACCGATTTCAGGAGGTAGACTGGAATTGCATTGAAAGCATAGGAAAAGAGGCAGAACGTCCACAATGATGCACTTGGCCAAAAAGGGCGTATGCGTTTTTTCCTGAATATATTCAGGAAAAAACGCATACGCACTTTTTGGCCAACCAAGCAAACTTGCAAAGGAAATCTGCACTACAATGAAGTCTCACTTGCCCCTGGTCAAAAGGGCCATCTGAAAAAAGTGTAAAATCCAGAAAGGCAGGACAGGCCATGGAGAACTGGGAGCCTTGTTATGCTGATGGGTAGGATGTAAATTGCCAACAGACACTCGGGAGAAGTGTATGGTGTTTCCTGAAACATCTAAAAAACAAAGCAACAGAGCCTAGGGCACTTCCACTTATGGTCCTATAGCTTAGGGAAATTAAAATCAAAAAGACACAGCCACCCCAAAGTTTGGGACGCCTCTGTTTACAAGAACCTCATTTACAGTACAAGTTCAACATCGCAGAAAGTGAAAAATGGATAAAGAAGTTGTGGTATTTACTTACAAAGCAATATCACTCAGCAATGAAATCTATGTCATCAGGCCCTTAGCAGCACAATGAGTGGATTCAGGTATGATGATTCTAACTGAAATAAGTCACACAGAAAAAGAAACATCATAAGATATCACTAATACACGGAATGTAAACTTGGCTACACAGGAACTGAATTCCAAAACAGAACAGGGTCTCAAATTTAGAAAACCAACTTATGCTTGCTTAAGGGGAAAGGTGAGTTGGGGTGCTGCATAAAACCAGACATCGAAATGAGCACAGATAAAGTTCCTTAAGCCAAATATGGAATAGACAAGAGCTACTCCTTGCTCAACGAAATGGACTCAACACCGCATATTAAACGCCTAAGAATGTACCTGACTAGTAAGTATCTTAAAACCTATGGATTGCTATGTCTCCGAAAGAGAATCAAGCGTGTGTACAGGGGCATAAACGCAGCAGTGATAGGATTGGAGAGGTTCGGTGAGCAAATGAAGACCCTTTGAAGTCATATTGCATGGTACCCATTCCACGGGTTTCAACTACCCAGGTTTAAGGTATTCTTCCTTCAGCTAAAACATGCATGTGGAACCTAGAGTATGATCAACCATGTGATCGGGAGACGTGTTCAAATATGTCTCAGTTTTCGTACCCTGGTACTCGGGTGCAACATTCCAGACGCTTTACTAACACCCTCCCGACTTGGAGAGTGAGTCCCTTTAACCTCCTGTTTGGCCCAGTTTGCAATTTCTGCGGAAGATGAACAGGAATAGCGGAACCAATGAGAGACTAGCTGGAGGTGTCTGGACGGGCAAATTTAACTCTCATTTCCCACCAGGAAGAGGAATTAACCAAAGGCTCAGCGTGCCGTGCCGGAACCAGATTAGGGCCTGAAGCCATCCTGCGGTGTTGCGGCCAGGTCACAAGAAAGTGAGTTGAAGAAAGGAGCTCAGGGGCACTGTAATTCACAAACCTGCAGAGTTATAAATGACAGCTATCGTCCAAAAATATACTGAAGTAAGGCTGCCAAGAGGACTTGAAAGCGGGGCAGAATTGCAGGAAACCGATTTCAGGAGGTAGACTGGAATTGCATTGAAAGCATAGGAAAAGAGGCAGAACGTCCACAATGATACACTTTGCCAAAAAGGGCGTATGCGTTTTTTCCTGAATATATTCAGGAAAAAACGCATACGCCCTTTTTGGCCAACCAAGCAAGCTTGCAAAGGAAATCTGCACTACAATGAAGTCTCACTTCCCCCCGGTCAAAAGGGCCATCTGAAAAAAGTGTAAAATCCAGAAAGGCAGGACAGGCCATGGAGAACTGGGAGCCTTGTTATGCTGATGGGCGGGATGTAAATTGCCAACAGACACTCGGGAGAAGTGTATGGTGTTTCCTGAAACATCTAAAAAACAAAGCAACAGAGCCTAGGGCACTTCCACTTATGGTCCTATAGCTTAGGGAAATTAAAATCAAAAAGACACAGCCACCCCAAAGTTTGGGACGCCTCTGTTTACAAGAACCTCGTTTACCGTACAAGTTCAATATCACAGAAAGTGAAAAATGGATAAAGAACTTGTGGTACTTACTTACAATGCAGTATCACTCAGCAATGAAATCTATGTCATCAGGCCCGTAGCAGCATAATGAGTGGATTCAGGTACGATGATTCTAACTGAAATAAGTCACACAGAAAAAGAAACATCATAAGATATCACTAATACACGGAATGTAAACTTGGCTACACAGGAACTGAATTCCAAAACAGAACAGGGTCTCAAATTTAGAAAACCAACTTATGCTTGCTTAAGGGGAAAGGTGAGTTGGGGTGCTGCATAAAACCAGACATTGAAATGAGCACAGATAAAGTTCCTTAAGCCAAATATGGAATAGACAAGAGCTACTCCTTGCTCAACGAAATGGACTCAACACCCCATATTAAACGCCTAGGAATGTACCTGACTAGTAAGTATCTTAAAACCTATGGATTGCTATGTCTCCAAAAGAGAATCAAGTGTGTGTACAGGGGCATAAACGCAGCAGTGATAGGATTGGAGAGGTTCGGTGAGCAAATGAAGACCCTTTGAAGTCATATTGCATGGTACCCATTCCACGGTTCTCAACTCTCCAGGTTTAAGGTATTCTTCCTTCAGCTAAAACATGCATGTGGAACCCAGAGTAGGATCAACCGTGTGAACGGGAGACGTGTTCAAATATGTCTCAGTTTTCCTCCCCTGGTACTCGGGTGCAACATTCCAGACGCTTTACTAACACTCTCCCCACTTGGAGAGTCAGCGCCTTTAACCTCCTGTTTGGCCCAGTTTGCAATTTCTGCGGAAGATGAACAGGAATAGTGAGAACCAATGAGAGACTAGCTGGAGGTGTCTGGACGGGCAAATTTAACTCTCATTTCCCACCAGGAAGAGGAATTAACCAAAGGCTCAGCGTGCCGTGGCGGAACCAGATTAGGGCCTGAAGCCATCCTGCGGTGTTGCGGCCAGCTCAAAAGAAAGCGAGTTGAAGAAAGGAGCTCAGGGGCACTGTAATTCACAAACCTGCAGAGTTATAAATGACAGCTATCGTCCAAAAATATACTGAAGTAAGGCTGCCAAGAGGACTTGAAAGCGGGGCAGAATTGCAGGAAACCGATTTCAGGAGGTAGACTGGAATTGCATTGAAAGCATAGGAAAAGAGGCAGAACGTCCACAATGATGCACTTGGCCAAAAAGGGCGTATGCGTTTTTTCCTGAATATATTCAGGAAAAAACGCATACGCACTTTTTGGCCAACCAAGCAAACTTGCAAAGGAAATCTGCACTACAATGAAGTCTCACTTCCCCCCAGTCAAAAGGGCCATCTGAAGAAAGTGTAAAATCCAGAAAGGCAGGACAGGCCATGGAGAACTGGGAGCCTTGTTATGCTGATGGGCGGGATGTAAATTGCCAACAGACACTCGGGAGAAGTGTATGGTGTTTCCTGAAACATCTAAAAAGCAAAGCAACAGAGCCTAGGGCACTTCCACTTATGGTCCTATAGCTTAGGGAAATTAAAATCAAAAAGACACAGCCACCCCAAAGTTTGGGACGCCTCTGTTTACAAGAACCTCGTTTACCGTACAAGTTCAATATCACAGAAAGTGAAAAATGGATAAAGAACTTGTGGTACTTACGTACAATGCAGTATCACTCAGCAATGAAATCTATGTCATCAGGCCCGTAGCAGCATAATGAGTGGATTCAGGTACGATGATTCTAACTGAAATAAGTCACACAGAAAAAGAAACATCATAAGATATCACTAATACACGGAATGTAAACTTGGCTACACAGGAACTGAATTCCAAAACAGAACAGGGTCTCAAATTTAGAAAACCAACTTATGCTTGCTTAAGAGGAAAGGTGAGTTGCGGTGCTGCATAAAACCAGAGATTGAAATGAGCACAGATAAAGTTCCTTAAGCCAAATATGGAATAGACAAGAGCTACTCCTAGCTCAACGAAATGGACTCAAAACCCCATATTAAACGCCTAAGAATGTACCTGACTAGTAGGTATCGTAAAACCTACAGATTGCTATGTTTCCGAAAGAGAATCAAGCATGGGTACAGGGGCATAAACGCAGCAGTGATAGGATTGGAGAGGTTCGGTGAGCAAATGAAGACCCTTTGAAGTCATATTGCATGGTACCCATTCCATGGGTTTCAACTACACAGGTTTAAGGTATTCTTCCTTCAGCTAAAACATGCATGTGGAACCTAGAGTATGATCAACCATGTGATCGGGAGACGTGTTCAAATATGTCTCAGTTTTCGTACGCTGGTACTCGGGTGCAACATTCCAGACGCTTTACTAACACTCTCCCGACTTGGAGAGTCAGTCCCTTTAACCTCTTGTTTGGCCCAGTTTGCAATTTCTGCGGAAGACGAACAGGAATAGCGAGAACCTATGACAGAGTAGCTGGAGGTGTCTGGACGGGCAAATTTAACTCTCATTTCCCACCAGGAAGAGGAATTAACCAAAGGCTCAGCGTGCAGTGCCGGAACCAGATTTGGGCCTGAAGCCATCCTGCGGTGTTGCGGCCAGCTCAAAAGAAAGCGAGTTGAAGAAAGGAGCTCAGGGGCACTGTAATTCACAAACCTGCAGAGTTATAAATGACAGCTATCGTCCAAAAATATACTGAAGTAAGGCTGCCAAGAGGACTTGAAAGCGGGGCAGAATTGCAGGAAACCGATTTCAGGAGGTAGACTGGAATTGCATTGAAAGCATAGGAAAAGAGGCAGAACGTCCACAATGATACACTTTGCCAAAAAGGGCGTATGCGTTTTTTCCTGAATATATTCAGGAAAAAACGCATACGCCCTTTTTGGCCAACCAAGCAAGCTTGCAAAGGAAATCTGCACTACAATGAAGTCTCACTTCCCCCCGGTCAAAAGGGCCATCTGAAAAAAGTGTAAAATCCAGAAAGGCAGGACAGGCCATGGAGAACTGGGAGCCTTGTTATGCTGATGGGCGGGATGTAAATTGCCAACAGACACTCGGGAGAAGTGTATGGTGTTTCCTGAAACATCTAAAAAACAAAGCAACAGAGCCTAGGGCACTTCCACTTATGGTCCTATAGCTTAGGGAAATTAAAATCAAAAAGACACAGCCACCCCAAAGTTTGGGACGCCTCTGTTTACAAGAACCTCGTTTACCGTACAAGTTCAATATCACAGAAAGTGAAAAATGGATAAAGAACTTGTGGTACTTACTTACAATGCAGTATCACTCAGCAATGAAATCTATGTCATCAGGCCCGTAGCAGCATAATGAGTGGATTCAGGTACGATGATTCTAACTGAAATAAGTCACACAGAAAAAGAATCATCATAAGATATCACTAATACACGGAATGTAAACTTGGCTACACAGGAACTGAATTCCAAAACAGAACAGGGTCTCAAATTTAGAAAACCAACTTATGCTTGCTTAAGGGGAAAGGTGAGTTGGGGTGCTGCATAAAACCAGACATTGAAATGAGCACAGATAAAGTTCCTTAAGCCAAATATGGAATAGACAAGAGCTACTCCTTGCTCAACGAAATGGACTCAACACCCCATATTAAACGCCTAGGAATGTACCTGACTAGTAAGTATCTTAAAACCTATGGATTGCTATGTCTCCAAAAGAGAATCAAGTGTGTGTACAGGGGCATAAACGCAGCAGTGATAGGATTGGAGAGGTTCGGTGAGCAAATGAAGACCCTTTGAAGTCATATTGCATGGTACCCATTCCACGGTTCTCAACTCTCCAGGTTTAAGGTATTCTTCCTTCAGCTAAAACATGCATGTGGAACCCAGAGTAGGATCAACCGTGTGAACGGGAGACGTGTTCAAATATGTCTCAGTTTTCCTCCCCTGGTACTCGGGTGCAACATTCCAGACGCTTTACTAACACTCTCCCCACTTGGAGAGTCAGCGCCTTTAACCTCCTGTTTGGCCCAGTTTGCAATTTCTGCGGAAGATGAACAGGAATAGTGAGAACCAATGAGAGACTAGCTGGAGGTGTCTGGACGGGCAAATTTAACTCTCATTTCCCACCAGGAAGAGGAATTAACCAAAGGCTCAGCGTGCCGTGGCGGAACCAGATTAGGGCCTGAAGCCATCCTGCGGTGTTGCGGCCAGCTCAAAAGAAAGCGAGTTGAAGAAAGGAGCTCAGGGGCACTGTAATTCACAAACCTGCAGAGTTATAAATGACAGCTATCGTCCAAAAATATACTGAAGTAAGGCTGCCAAGAGGACTTGAAAGCGGGGCAGAATTGCAGGAAACCGATTTCAGGAGGTAGACTGGAATTGCATTGAAAGCATAGGAAAAGAGGCAGAACGTCCACAATGATGCACTTGGCCAAAAAGGGCGTATGCGTTTTTTCCTGAATATATTCAGGAAAAAACGCATACGCACTTTTTGGCCAACCAAGCAAACTTGCAAAGGAAATCTGCACTACAATGAAGTCTCACTTCCCCCTGGTCAAAAGGGCCATCTGAAAAAAGTGTAAAATCCAGAAAGGCAGGACAGGCCATGGAGAACTGGGAGCCTTGTTATGCTGATGGGTAGGATGTAAATTGCCAACAGACACTCGGGAGAAGTGTATGGTGTTTCCTGAAACATCTAAAAAACAAAGCAACAGAGCCTAGGGCACTTCCACTTATGGTCCTATAGCTTAGGGAAATTAAAATCAAAAAGACACAGCCACCCCAAAGTTTGGGACGCCTCTGTTTACAAGAACCTCATTTACAGTACAAGTTCAACATCGCAGAAAGTGAAAAATGGATAAAGAAGTTGTGGTATTTACTTACAAAGCAATATCACTCAGCAATGAAATCTATGTCATCAGGCCCTTAGCAGCACAATGAGTGGATTCAGGTATGATGATTCTAACTGAAATAAGTCACACAGAAAAAGAAACATCATAAGATATCACTAATACACGGAATGTAAACTTGGCTACACAGGAACTGAATTCCAAAACAGAACAGGGTCTCAAATTTAGAAAACCAACTTATGCTTGCTTAAGGGGAAAGGTGAGTTGGGGTGCTGCATAAAACCAGACATCGAAATGAGCACAGATAAAGTTCCTTAAGCCAAATATGGAATAGACAAGAGCTACTCCTTGCTCAACGAAATGGACTCAACACCGCATATTAAACGCCTAAGAATGTACCTGACTAGTAAGTATCTTAAAACCTATGGATTGCTATGTCTCCGAAAGAGAATCAAGCGTGTGTACAGGGGCATAAACGCAGCAGTGATAGGATTGGAGAGGTTCGGTGAGCAAATGAAGACCCTTTGAAGTCATATTGCATGGTACCCATTCCACGGGTTTCAACTACCCAGGTTTAAGGTATTCTTCCTTCAGCTAAAACATGCATGTGGAACCTAGAGTATGATCAACCATGTGATCGGGAGACGTGTTCAAATATGTCTCAGTTTTCGTACCCTGGTACTCGGGTGCAACATTCCAGACGCTTTACTAACACCCTCCCGACTTGGAGAGTGAGTCCCTTTAACCTCCTGTTTGGCCCAGTTTGCAATTTCTGCGGAAGATGAACAGGAATAGCGGAACCAATGAGAGACTAGCTGGAGGTGTCTGGACGGGCAAATTTAACTCTCATTTCCCACCAGGAAGAGGAATTAACCAAAGGCTCAGCGTGCCGTGGCGGAACCAGATTAGGGCCTGAAGCCATCCTGCGGTGTTGCGGCCAGGTCACAAGAAAGTGAGTTGAAGAAAGGAGCTCAGGGGCACTGTAATTCACAAACCTGCAGAGTTATAAATGACAGCTATCGTCCAAAAATATACTGAAGTAAGGCTGCCAAGAGGACTTGAAAGCGGGGCAGAATTGCAGGAAACCGATTTCAGGAGGTAGACTGGAATTGCATTGAAAGCATAGGAAAAGAGGCAGAACGTCCACAATGATACACTTTGCCAAAAAGGGCGTATGCGTTTTTTCCTGAATATATTCAGGAAAAAACGCATACGCCCTTTTTGGCCAACCAAGCAAGCTTGCAAAGGAAATCTGCACTACAATGAAGTCTCACTTCCCCCCGGTCAAAAGGGCCATCTGAAAAAAGTGTAAAATCCAGAAAGGCAGGACAGGCCATGGAGAACTGGGAGCCTTGTTATGCTGATGGGCGGGATGTAAATTGCCAACAGACACTCGGGAGAAGTGTATGGTGTTTCCTGAAACATCTAAAAAACAAAGCAACAGAGCCTAGGGCACTTCCACTTATGGTCCTATAGCTTAGGGAAATTAAAATCAAAAAGACACAGCCACCCCAAAGTTTGGGACGCCTCTGTTTACAAGAACCTCGTTTACCGTACAAGTTCAATATCACAGAAAGTGAAAAATGGATAAAGAACTTGTGGTACTTACTTACAATGCAGTATCACTCAGCAATGAAATCTATGTCATCAGGCCCGTAGCAGCATAATGAGTGGATTCAGGTACGATGATTCTAACTGAAATAAGTCACACAGAAAAAGAAACATCATAAGATATCACTAATACACGGAATGTAAACTTGGCTACACAGGAACTGAATTCCAAAACAGAACAGGGTCTCAAATTTAGAAAACCAACTTATGCTTGCTTAAGGGGAAAGGTGAGTTGGGGTGCTGCATAAAACCAGACATTGAAATGAGCACAGATAAAGTTCCTTAAGCCAAATATGGAATAGACAAGAGCTACTCCTTGCTCAACGAAATGGACTCAACACCCCATATTAAACGCCTAGGAATGTACCTGACTAGTAAGTATCTTAAAACCTATGGATTGCTATGTCTCCAAAAGAGAATCAAGTGTGTGTACAGGGGCATAAACGCAGCAGTGATAGGATTGGAGAGGTTCGGTGAGCAAATGAAGACCCTTTGAAGTCATATTGCATGGTACCCATTCCACGGTTCTCAACTCTCCAGGTTTAAGGTATTCTTCCTTCAGCTAAAACATGCATGTGGAACCCAGAGTAGGATCAACCGTGTGAACGGGAGACGTGTTCAAATATGTCTCAGTTTTCCTCCCCTGGTACTCGGGTGCAACATTCCAGACGCTTTACTAACACTCTCCCCACTTGGAGAGTCAGCGCCTTTAACCTCCTGTTTGGCCCAGTTTGCAATTTCTGCGGAAGATGAACAGGAATAGTGAGAACCAATGAGAGACTAGCTGGAGGTGTCTGGACGGGCAAATTTAACTCTCATTTCCCACCAGGAAGAGGAATTAACCAAAGGCTCAGCGTGCCGTGGCGGAACCAGATTAGGGCCTGAAGCCATCCTGCGGTGTTGCGGCCAGCTCAAAAGAAAGCGAGTTGAAGAAAGGAGCTCAGGGGCACTGTAATTCACAAACCTGCAGAGTTATAAATGACAGCTATCGTCCAAAAATATACTGAAGTAAGGCTGCCAAGAGGACTTGAAAGCGGGGCAGAATTGCAGGAAACCGATTTCAGGAGGTAGACTGGAATTGCATTGAAAGCATAGGAAAAGAGGCAGAACGTCCACAATGATGCACTTGGCCAAAAAGGGCGTATGCGTTTTTTCCTGAATATATTCAGGAAAAAACGCATACGCACTTTTTGGCCAACCAAGCAAACTTGCAAATGAAATCTGCACTACAATGAAGTCTCACTTCCCCCCAGTCAAAAGGGCCATCTGAAGAAAGTGTAAAATCCAGAAAGGCAGGACAGGCCATGGAGAACTGGGAGCCTTGTTATGCTGATGGGCGGGATGTAAATTGCCAACAGACACTCGGGAGAAGTGTATGGTGTTTCCTGAAACATCTAAAAAGCAAAGCAACAGAGCCTAGGGCACTTCCACTTATGGTCCTATAGCTTAGGGAAATTAAAATCAAAAAGACACAGCCACCCCAAAGTTTGGGACGCCTCTGTTTACAAGAACCTCGTTTACCGTACAAGTTCAATATCACAGAAAGTGAAAAATGGATAAAGAACTTGTGGTACTTACGTACAATGCAGTATCACTCAGCAATGAAATCTATGTCATCAGGCCCGTAGCAGCATAATGAGTGGATTCAGGTACGATGATTCTAACTGAAATAAGTCACACAGAAAAAGAAACATCATAAGATATCACTAATACACGGAATGTAAACTTGGCTACACAGGAACTGAATTCCAAAACAGAACAGGGTCTCAAATTTAGAAAACCAACTTATGCTTGCTTAAGAGGAAAGGTGAGTTGCGGTGCTGCATAAAACCAGAGATTGAAATGAGCACAGATAAAGTTCCTTAAGCCAAATATGGAATAGACAAGAGCTACTCCTAGCTCAACGAAATGGACTCAACACCCCATATTAAACGCCTAAGAATGTACCTGACTAGTAGGTATCGTAAAACCTACAGATTGCTATGTTTCCGAAAGAGAATCAAGCATGGGTACAGGGGCATAAACGCAGCAGTGATAGGATTGGAGAGGTTCGGTGAGCAAATGAAGACCCTTTGAAGTCATATTGCATGGTACCCATTCCATGGGTTTCAACTACACAGGTTTAAGGTATTCTTCCTTCAGCTAAAACATGCATGTGGAACCTAGAGTATGATCAACCATGTGATCGGGAGACGTGTTCAAATATGTCTCAGTTTTCGTACCCTGGTACTCGGGTGCAACATTCCAGACGCTTTACTAACACTCTCCCGACTTGGAGAGTCAGTCCCTTTAACCTCCTGTTTGGCCCAGTTTGCAATTTCTGCGGAAGACGAACAGGAATAGCGAGAACCTATGACAGAGTAGCTGGAGGTGTCTGGACGGGCAAATTTAACTCTCATTTCCCACCAGGAAGAGGAATTAACCAAAGGCTCAGCGTGCAGTGCCGGAACCAGATTTGGGCCTGAAGCCATCCTGCGGTGTTGCGGCCAGCTCAAAAGAAAGCGAGTTGAAGAAAGGAGCTCAGGGGCACTGTAATTCACAAACCTGCAGAGTTATAAATGACAGCTATCGTCCAAAAATATACTGAAGTAAGGCTGCCAAGAGGACTTGAAAGCGGGGCAGAATTGCAGGAAACCGATTTCAGGAGGTAGACTGGAATTGCATTGAAAGCATAGGAAAAGAGGCAGAACGTCCACAATGATGCACTTGGCCAAAAAGGGCGTATGCGTTTTTTCCTGAATATATTCAGGAAAAAACGCATACGCCCTTTTTGGCCAACCAAGCAAGCTTGCAAAAGAAATCTGCACTACAATGAAGTCTCACTTCCCCCCGGTCAAAAGGGCCATCTGAAAAAAGTGTAAAATCCAGAAAGGCAGGACAGGCCATGGAGAACTGGGAGCCTTGTTATGCTGATGGGCGGGATGTAAATTGCCAACAGACACTCGGGAGAAGTGTATGGTGTTTCCTGAAACATCTAAAAAACAAAGCAACAGAGCCTAGGGCACTTCCACTTATGGTCCTATAGCTTAGGGAAATTAAAATCAAAAAGACACAGCCACCCCAAAGTTTGGGACGCCTCTGTTTACAAGAACCTCGTTTACCGTACAAGTTCAATATCACAGAAAGTGAAAAATGGATAAAGAACTTGTGGTACTTACGTACAATGCAGTATCACTCAGCAATGAAATCTATGTCATCAGGCCCGTAGCAGCATAATGAGTGGATTCAGGTACGATGATTCTAACTGAAATAAGTCACACAGAAAAAGAAACATCATAAGATATCACTAATACACGGAATGTAAACTTGGCTACACAGGAACTGAATTACAGAACAGAACAGGGTCTCAAATTTAGAAAACCAACTTATGCTTGCTTAAGGGTAAAGGTGAGTTGGGGTGCTGCATAAAACCAGAGATTGAAATGAGCACAGATAAAGTTCCTTAAGCCAAATATGGAATAGACAAGAGCTACTCCTTGCTCAACGAAATGGACTCAACACCCCATATTAAATGCCTAAGAATGTACCTGACTAGTAAGTATCTTAAAACCAATGGATTGCTATGTTTCCAAAAGAGAATCAAGCGTGTGTACAGGGGCATAAACGCAGCAGTGATAGGATTGGAGAGGTTCGGTGAGCAAATGAAGACCCTGTGAAGTCATATTGCATGGTACCCATTCCACGGGTCTCAACTCTCCAGGTTTAAGGTATTCTTCCTTCAGCTAAAACATGCATGTGGAACCCAGAGTATGATCAACCATGTGAACGGGAGACGTGTTCAAATATGTCTCAGATTTCCTCCCCTGGTACTCGGGTGCAACATTCCAGACGCTTTACTAACACTCTCCCCACTTGGAGAGTCAGCGCCTTTAACCTCCTGTTTGGCCCAGTTTGCAATTTCTGCGGAAGATGAACAGGAATAGGGAGAACCAATGAAAGACTAGCTGGAGGTGTCTGGACGGGCAAATTTAACTCTCATTTCCCACCAGGAAGAGGAAATAACCAAAGGCTCAGCGTGCCGTGGCGGAACCAGATTAGGGCCTGAAGCCATCCTGCGGTGTTGCGGCCAGCTCAAAAGAAAGCGAGTTGAAGAAAGGAGCTCAGGGGCACTGTAATTCACAAACCTGCAGAGTTGTAAATGACAGCTATCGTCCAAAAATATATTGAAGTAAGGCTGCCAAGAGGACTTGAAAGCGGGGCAGAATTGCAGGAAACCGATTTCAGGAGGTAGACTGGAATTGCATTGAAAGCATAGGAAAAGAGGCAGAACGTCCACAATGATGCACTTGGCTAAAAAGGGCATATGCGTTTTTTCCTGAATATATTCAGGAAAAAACGCATACGCACTTTTTGGCCAACCAAGCAAGCTTGCAAAGGAAATCTGCACTACAATGAAGTCTCACTTCCCCCCGGTCAAAAGGGCCATCTGAAAAAAGTGTAAAATCCAGAAAGGCAGGACAGGCCATGGAGAACTGGGAGCCTTGTTATGCTGATGGGTAGGATGTAAATTGCCAACAGACACTCGGGAGAAGTGTATGGTGTTTCCTGAAACATCTAAAAAGCAAAGCAACAGAGCCTAGGGCACTTCCACTTATGGTCCTATAGCTTAGGGAAATTAAAATCAAAAAGACACAGCCACCCCAAAGTTTGGGACGCCTCTGTTTACAAGAACCTCGTTTACCGTACAAGTTCAATATCACAGAAAGTGAAAAATGGATAAAGAACTTGTGGTACTTACGTACAATGCAGTATCACTCAGCAATGAAATCTATGTCATCAGGCCCGTAGCAGCATAATGAGTGGATTCAGGTACGATGATTCTAACTGAAATAAGTCACACAGAAAAAGAAACATCATAAGATATCACTAATACACGGAATGTAAACTTGGCTACACAGGAACTGAATTCCAAAACAGAACAGGGTCTCAAATTTAGAAAACCAACTTATGCTTGCTTAAGAGGAAAGGTGAGTTGCGGTGCTGCATAAAACCAGAGATTGAAATGAGCACAGATAAAGTTCCTTAAGCCAAATATGGAATAGACAAGAGCTACTCCTAGCTCAACGAAATGGACTCAACACCCCATATTAAACGCCTAAGAATGTACCTGACTAGTAGGTATCGTAAAACCTACAGATTGCTATGTTTCCGAAAGAGAATCAAGCATGGGTACAGGGGCATAAACGCAGCAGTGATAGGATTGGAGAGGTTCGGTGAGCAAATGAAGACCCTTTGAAGTCATATTGCATGGTACCCATTCCATGGGTTTCAACTACACAGGTTTAAGGTATTCTTCCTTCAGCTAAAACATGCATGTGGAACCTAGAGTATGATCAACCATGTGATCGGGAGACGTGTTCAAATATGTCTCAGTTTTCGTACCCTGGTACTCGGGTGCAACATTCCAGACGCTTTACTAACACTCTCCCGACTTGGAGAGTCAGTCCCTTTAACCTCCTGTTTGGCCCAGTTTGCAATTTCTGCGGAAGACGAACAGGAATAGCGAGAACCTATGACAGAGTAGCTGGAGGTGTCTGGACGGGCAAATTTAACTCTCATTTCCCACCAGGAAGAGGAATTAACCAAAGGCTCAGCGTGCAGTGCCGGAACCAGATTTGGGCCTGAAGCCATCCTGCGGTGTTGCGGCCAGCTCAAAAGAAAGCGAGTTGAAGAAAGGAGCTCAGGGGCACTGTAATTCACAAACCTGCAGAGTTATAAATGACAGCTATCGTCCAAAAATATACTGAAGTAAGGCTGCCAAGAGGACTTGAAAGCGGGGCAGAATTGCAGGAAACCGATTTCAGGAGGTAGACTGGAATTGCATTGAAAGCATAGGAAAAGAGGCAGAACGTCCACAATGATGCACTTGGCCAAATAGGGCGTATGCGTTTTTTCCTGAATATATTCAGGAAAAAACGCATACGCCCTTTTTGGCCAACCAAGCAAGCTTGCAAAGGAAATCTGCACTACAATGAAGTCTCACTTCCCCCCGGTCAAAAGGGCCATCTGAAAAAAGTGTAAAATCCAGAAAGGCAGGACAGGCCATGGAGAACTGGGAGCCTTGTTATGCTGATGGGCGGGATGTAAATTGCCAACAGACACTCGGGAGAAGTGTATGGTGTTTCCTGAAACATCTAAAAAGGAAAGCAACAGAGCCTAGGGCACTTCCACTTATGGTCCTATAGCTTAGGGAAATTAAAATCAAAAAGACACAGCCACCCCAAAGTTTGGGACGCCTCTGTTTACAAGAACCTCGTTTACCGTACAAGTTCAATATCACAGAAAGTGAAAACTGGATAAAGAACTTGTGGTACTTACGTACAATGCAGTATCACTCAGCAATGAAATCTATGTCATCAGGCCCGTAGCAGCATAATGAGTGGATTCAGGTACGATGATTCTAACTGAAATAAGTCACACAGAAAAAGAAACATCATAAGATATCAGTAATACACGGAATGTAAACTTGGCTACACAGGAACTGAATTCCAAAACAGAACAGGGTCTCAAATTTAGAAAACCAACTTATGCTTGCTTAAGGGTAAAGGTGAGTTGGGGTGCTGCATAAAACCAGAGATTGAAATGAGCACAGATAAATTTCCTTAAGCCAAATATGGAATAGACAAGAGCTACTCCTTGCTCAACAAAATGGACTCAACACCGCATATTAAATGCCTAAGAATGTACGTGACTAGTAAGTATCTTAAAACCTATGGATTGCTATGTCTCCGAAAGAGAATCAAGCATGTGTACAGGGGCATAAACGCAGCAGTGATAGGATTGGAGAGGTTCGGTGAGCAAATGAAGACCCTTTGAAGTCATATTGCATGGTACCCTTTCCATGGGTTTCAACTACCCAGGTTTAAGGTATTCTTCCTTCAGCTAAAACATGCATGTGGAACCTAGAATATGATCAACCATGTGATTGGGAGACGTGTTCAAATATGTCTCAGTTTTCATACCCTGGTACTCGGGTGCAACATTCCAGACGCTTTACTAACACTCTCCCGACTTGGAGAGTCAGTCCCTTTAACCTCCTGTTTGGCCCAGTTTGCAATTTCTGCGGAAGATGAACAGGAATAGCGAGAACCAATGAGAGACTAGCTGGAGGTGTCTGGACGGGCAAATTTAACTCTCATTTCCCACCAGGGAGAGGAATTAACCAAAGGCTCAGTGTGCCGTGCCGGAACTAGATTAGGGCCTGAAGCCATCCTGCGGTGTTGCGGCCAGGTGACAAGAAAGCGAGTTGAAGAAAGGAGCTCAGGGGCACTGTAATTCACAAACCTGCAGAGTTATAAATGACAGCTATCGTCCAAAAATATACTGAAGTAAGGCTGCCAAGAGGACTTGAAAGCGGGGCAGAATTGCAGGAAACCGATTTCAGGAGGTAGACTGGAATTGCATTGAAAGCATAGGAAAAGAGGCAGAACGTCCACAATGATGCACTTGGCCAAAAAGGGCGTATGCATTTTTTCCTGAATGTATTCAGGAAAAAACGCATACGCCCTTTTTGGCCAACCAAGCAAGCTTGCAAAAGAAATCTGCACTACAATGAAGTCTCACTTCCCCCCGGTCAAAAGGGCCATCTGAAAAAAGTGTAAAATCCAGAAAGGCAGGACAGGCCATGGAGAACTGGGAGCCTTGTTATGCTGATGGGCGGGATGTAAATTGCCAACAGACACTCGGGAGAAGTGTATGGTGTTTCCTGAAACATCTAAAAAAGAAAGCAACAGAGCCTAGGGCACTTCCACTTATGGTCCTATAGCTTAGGGAAATTAAAATCAAAAAGACACAGCCACCCCAAAGTTTGGGACGCCTCTGTTTACAAGAACCTCGTTTACCGTACAAGTTCAATATCACAGAAAGTGAAAAATGGATAAAGAACTTGTGGTACTTACGTACAATGCAGTATCACTCAGCAATGAAATCTATGTCATCAGGCCCGTAGCAGCATAATGAGTGGATTCAGGTACGATGATTCTAACTGAAATAAGTCACACAGAAAAAGAAACATCATAAGATATCACTAATACACGGAATGTAAACTTGGCTACACAGGAACTGAATTCCAAAACAGAACAGGGTCTCAAATTTAGAAAACCAACTTATGCTTGCTTAAGGGTAAAGGTGAGTTGGGGTGCTGCATAAAACCAGAGATTGAAATGAGCACAGATAAAGTTCCTTAAGCCAAATATGGAATAGACAAGAGCTACTCCTTGCTCAACGAAATGGACTCAACACCCCATATTAAATGCCTAAGAATGTACCTGACTAGTAAGTATCTTAAAACCAATGGATTGCTATGTTTCCAAAAGAGAATCAAGCGTGTGTACAGGGGCATAAACGCAGCAGTGATAGGATTGGAGAGGTTCGGTGAGCAAATGAAGACCCTGTGAAGTCATATTGCATGGTACCCATTCCACGGGTCTCAACTCTCCAGGTTTAAGGTATTCTTCCTTCAGCTAAAACATGCATGTGGAACCCAGAGTATGATCAACCATGTGAACGGGAGACGTGTTCAAATATGTCTCAGATTTCCTCCCCTGGTACTCGGGTGCAACATTCCAGACGCTTTACTAACACTCTCCCAACTTGGAGAGTCAGCGCCTTTAACCTCCTGTTTGGCCCAGTTTGCAATTTCTGCGGAAGATGAACAGGAATAGGGAGAACCAATGAAAGACTAGCTGGAGGTGTCTGGACGGGCAAATTTAACTCTCATTTCCCACCAGGAAGAGGAAATAACCAAAGGCTCAGCGTGCCGTGCCGGAACCAGATTAGGGCCTGAAGCCATCCTGCGGTGTTGCGGCCAGCTCAAAAGAAAGCGAGTTGAAGAAAGGAGCTCAGGGGCACTGTAATTCACAAACCTGCAGAGTTGTAAATGACAGCTATCGTCCAAAAATATATTGAAGTAAGGCTGCCAAGAGGACTTGAAAGCGGGGCAGAATTGCAGGAAACCGATTTCAGGAGGTAGACTGGAATTGCATTGAAAGCATAGGAAAAGAGGCAGAACGTCCACAATGATGCACTTGGCTAAAAAGGGCATATGCGTTTTTTCCTGAATATATTCAGGAAAAAACGCATACGCACTTTTTGGCCAAGCAAGCAAGCTTGCAAAGGAAATCTGCACTACAATGAAGTCTCACTTCCCCCCGGTCAAAAGGGCCATCTGAAAAAAGTGTAAAATCCAGAAAGGCAGGACAGGCCATGGAGAACTGGGAGCCTTGTTATGCTGATGGGTAGGATGTAAATTGCCAACAGACACTCGGGAGAAGTGTATGGTGTTTCCTGAAACATCTAAAAAACAAAGCAACAGAGCCTAGGGCACTTCCACTTATGGTCCTATAGCTTAGGGAAATTAAAATCAAAAAGACACAGCCACCCCAAAGTTTGGGACGCCTCTGTTTACAAGAACCTCATTTACAGTACAAGTTCAACATCGCAGAAAGTGAAAAATGGATAAAGAAGTTGTGGTATTTACTTACAAAGCAATATCACTCAGCAATGAAATCTATGTCATCAGGCCCTTAGCAGCACAATGAGTGGATTCAGGTATGATGATTCTAACTGAAATAAGTCACACAGAAAAAGAAACATCATAAGATATCACTAATACACGGAATGTAAACTTGGCTACACAGGAACTGAATTCCAAAACAGAACAGGGTCTCAAATTTAGAAAACCAACTTATGCTTGCTTAAGGGGAAAGGTGAGTTGGGGTGCTGCATAAAACCAGACATTGAAATGAGCACAGATAAAGTTCCTTAAGCCAAATATGGAATAGACAAGAGCTACTCCTTGCTCAACGAAATGGACTCAACACCGCATATTAAACGCCTAAGAATGTACCTGACTAGTAAGTATCTTAAAACCTATGGATTGCTATGTCTCCAAAAGAGAATCAAGTGTGTGTACGGGGGCATAAATGCAGCAGTGATAGGATTGGAGAGGTTCGGTGAGCAAATGAAGACCCTTTGAAGTCATATTGCATGGTACCCATTACACGGGTCTCAACTCTCCAGGTTTAAGGTATTCTTCCTTCAGCTAAAACATGCATGTGGAACCCAGAGTATGATCAACCGTGTGAACGGGAGACGTGTTCAAATATGTCTCAGTTTTCCTCCCCTGGTACTCGGGTGCAACATTCCAGACGCTTTACTAACACTCTCCCCACTTGGAGAGTCAGCGCCTTTAATCTCCTGTTTGGCCCAGTTTGCAATTTCTGCGGAAGATGAACAGGAATAGGGAGAACCAATGAGAGACTAGCTGGAGGTGTCTGGACGGGCAAATTTAACTCTCATTTCCCACCAGGAAGAGGAAATAACCAAAGGCTCAGCGTGCCGTGCCGGAACCAGATTAGGGCCTGAAGCCATCCTGCGGTGTTGCGGCCAGGTCACAAGAAAGCGAGTTGAAGAAAGGAGCTCAGGGGCACTGTAATTCACAAACCTGCAGACTTATAAATGACAGCTATCGTCCAAAAATATACTGAGGTAAGGCTGCCAAGAGGACTTGAAAGCGGGGCAGAATTGCAGGAAACCGATTTCAGGAGGTAGACTGGAATTGCATTGAAAGCATAGGAAAAGAGGCAGAACGTCCACAATGATACACTTGGCCAAAAAGGGCGTATGCGTTTTTTCCTGAATATATTCAGGAAAAAACGCATACGCCCTTTTTGGCCAACCAAGCAAACTTGCAAAGGAAATCTGCACTACAATGAAGTCTCACTTCCCCCCGGTCAAAAGGGCCATCTGAAAAAAGTGTAAAATCCAGAAAGGCAGGACAGGCCATGGAGAACTGGGAGCCTTGTTATGCTGATGGGCGGGATGTAAATTGCCAACAGACACTCGGGAGAAGTGTATGGTGTTTCCTGAAACATCTAAAAAACAAAGCAACAGAGCCTAGGGCACTTCCACTTATGGTCTTATAGCTTAGGGAAATTAAAATCAAAAAGACACAGCCACCCCAATGTTTGGGACGCCTCTGTTTACAAGAACCTCGTTTACCGTACAAGTTCAATATCACAGAAAGTGAAAAATGGATAAAGAACTTGTGGTACTTACGTACAATGCAGTATCACTCAGCAATGAAATCTATGTCATCATGCCCGTAGCAGCATAATGAGTGGATTCAGGTACGATGATTCTAACTGAAATAAGTCACACAGAAAAAGAAACATCATAAGATATCACTAATACACGGAATGTAAACTTGGCTACACAGGAACTGAATTCCAAAACAGAACAGGGTCTCAAATTTAGAAAAGCAACTTATGCTTGCTTAAGGGGAAAGGTGAGTTGGGGTGCTGCATAAAACCAGAGATTGAAATGAGCACAGATAAAGTTCCTTAAGGCAAATATGGAATAGACAAGAGCTACTCCTTGCTCAACGAAATGGACTCAACACCGCATATTAAACGCCTAAGAATGTACCTGACTAGTAAGTATCTTAAAACCTATGGATTGCTATGTCTCCAAAAGAGAATCAAGCGTGTGTACGGGGGCATAAACGCAGCAGTGATAGGATTGGAGAGGTTCGGTGAGCAAATGAAGACCCTTTGAAGTCATATTGCATGGTACCCATTCCACGGGTCTCAACTCTCCAGGTTTAAGGTATTCTTCCTTCAGCTAAAACATGCATGTGGAACCCAGAGTATGATCAACCGTGTGAACGGGAGACGTGTTCAAATATGTCTCAGTTTTCCTCCCCTGGTACTCGGGTGCAACATTCCAGACGCTTTACTAACACTCTCCCCACTTGGAGAGTCAGCGCCTTTAATCTCCTGTTTTGCCCAGTTTGCAAATTCTGTGGAAGATGAACAGGAATAGGGAGAACCAATGAGAGACTAGCTGGAGGTGTCTGGACGGGCAAATTTAACTCTCATTTCCCACCAGGAAGAGGAAATAACCAAAGGCTCAGCGTGCCGTGCCGGAACCAGATTAGGGCCTGAAGCCATCCTGCGGTGTTGCGGCCAGGTCACAAGAAAGCGAGTTGAAGAAAGGAGCTCAGGGGCACTGTAATTCACAAACCTGCAGAGTTATAAATGACAGCTATCGTCCAAAAATATACTGAAGTAAGGCTGCCAAGAGGACTTGAAAGCGGGGCAGAATTGCAGGAAACCGATTTCAGGAGGTAGACTGGAATTGCATTGAAAGCATAGGAAGAGAGGCAGAACGTCCACAATGATACACTTGGCCAAAAAGGGCGTATGTGTTTTTTCCTGAATATATTCAGGAAAAAACGCATACGCCCTTTTTGGCCAACCAAGCAAACTTGCAAAGGAAATCTGCACTACAATGAAGTCTCACTTCCCCCCGGTCAAAAGGGCCATCTGAAAAAAGTGTAAAATCCAGAAAGGCAGGACAGGCCATGGAGAACTGGGAGCCTTGTTATGCTGATGGGCGGGATGTAAATTGCCAACAGACACTCGGGAGAAGTGTATGGTGTTTCCTGAAACATCTAAAAAACAAAGCAACAGAGCCTAGGGCACTTCCACTTATGGTCTTATAGCTTAGGGAAATTAAAATCAAAAAGACACAGCCACCCCAATGTTTGGGACGCCTCTGTTTACAAGAACCTCGTTTACCGTACAAGTTCAATATCACAGAAAGTGAAAAATGGATAAAGAACTTGTGGTACTTACGTACAATGCAGTATCACTCAGCAATGAAATCTATGTCATCAGGCCCGTAGCAGCATAATGAGTGGATTCAGGTACGATGATTCTAACTGAAATAAGTCACACAGAAAAAGAAACATCATAAGATATCACTAATACACGGAATGTAAACTTGGCTACACAGGAACTGAATTCCAAAACAGAACAGGGTCTCAAATTTAGAAAACCAACTTATGCTTGCTTAAGGGGAAAGGTGAGTTGGGGTGCTGCATAAAACCAGACATTGAAATGAGCACAGATAAAGTTCCTTAAGCCAAATATGGAATAGACAAGAGCTACTCCTTGCTCAACGAAATGGACTCAACACCGCATATTAAACGCCTAAGAATGTACCTGACTAGTAAGTATCTTAAAACCTATGGATTGCTATGTCTCCAAAAGAGAATCAAGCGTGTGTACGGGGGCATAAACGCAGCAGTGATAGGATTGGAGAGGTTCGGTGAGCAAATGAAGACCCTTTGAAGTCATATTGCATGGTACCCATTACACGGGTCTCAACTCTCCAGGTTTAAGGGATTCTTCCTTCAGCTAAAACATGCATGTGGAACCCAGAGTATGATCAACCGTGTGAACGGGAGACGTGTTCAAATATGTCTCAGTTTTCCTCCCCTGGTACTCGGGTGCAACATTCCAGACGCTTTACTAACACTCTCCCCACTTGGAGAGTCAGCGCCTTTAACCTCCTGTTTGGCCCAGTTTGCAATTTCTGCGGAAGATGAACAGGAATAGGGAGAACCAATGAGAGACTAGCTGGAGGTGTCTGGACGGGCAAATTTAACTCTCATTTCCCACCAGGAAGAGGAAATAACCAAAGGCTCAGCGTGCCGTGCCGGAACCAGATTAGGGCCTGAAGCCATCCTGCGGTGTTGCGGCCAGGTCACAAGAAAGCGAGTTGAAGAAAGGAGCTCAGGGGCACTGTAATTCACAAACCTGCAGAGTTATAAATGACAGCTATCGTCCAAAAATATACTGAAGTAAGGCTGCCAAGAGGACTTGAAAGCGGGGCAGAATTGCAGGAAACCGATTTCAGGAGGTAGACTGGAATTGCATTGAAAGCATAGGAAAAGAGGCAGAACGTCCACAATGATGCACTTGGCCAAAAAGGGCGTATGCATTTTTTCCTGAATGTATTCAGGAAAAAACGCATACGCCCTTTTTGGCCAACCAAGCAAGCTTGCAAAAGAAATCTGCACTACAATGAAGTCTCACTTCCCCCCGGTCAAAAGGGCCATCTGAAAAAAGTGTAAAATCCAGAAAGGCAGGACAGGCCATGGAGAACTGGGAGCCTTGTTATGCTGATGGGCGGGATGTAAATTGCCAACAGACACTCGGGAGAAGTGTATGGTGTTTCCTGAAACATCTAAAAAAGAAAGCAACAGAGCCTAGGGCACTTCCACTTATGGTCCTATAGCTTAGGGAAATTAAAATCAAAAAGACACAGCCACCCCAAAGTTTGGGACGCCTCTGTTTACAAGAACCTCGTTTACCGTACAAGTTCAATATCACAGAAAGTGAAAAATGGATAAAGAACTTGTGGTACTTACGTACAATGCAGTATCACTCAGCAATGAAATCTATGTCATCAGGCCCGTAGCAGCATAATGAGTGGATTCAGGTACGATGATTCTAACTGAAATAAGTCACACAGAAAAAGAAACATCATAAGATATCACTAATACACGGAATGTAAACTTGGCTACACAGGAACTGAATTACAGAACAGAACAGGGTCTCAAATTTAGAAAACCAACTTATGCTTGCTTAAGGGTAAAGGTGAGTTGGGGTGCTGCATAAAAACAGAGATTGAAATGAGCACAGATAAAGTTCCTTAAGCCAAATATGGAATAGACAAGAGCTACTCCTTGCTCAACGAAATGGACTCAACACCCCATATTAAACGCCTAAGAATGTACCTGACTAGTAAGTATCTTAAAACCTATGGATTGCTATGTTTCCAAAAGAGAATCAAGCGTGTGTACAGGGGCATAAACGCAGCAGTGATAGGATTGGAGAGGTTCGGTGAGCAAATGAAGACCCTGTGAAGTCATATTGCATGGAACCCATTCCACGGGTCTCAACTCTCCAGGTTTAAGGTATTCTTCCTTCAGCTAAAACATGCATGTGGAACCCAGAGTATGATCAACCATGTGAACGGGAGACGTGTTCAAATATGTCTCAGATTTCCTCCCCTGGTACTCGGGTGCAACATTCCAGACGCTTTACTAACACTCTCCCAACTTGGAGAGTCAGCGCCTTTAACCTCCTGTTTGGCCCAGTTTGCAATTTCTGCGGAAGATGAACAGGAATAGGGAGAACCAATGAAAGACTAGCTGGAGGTGTCTGGAGGGGCAAATTTAACTCTCATTTCCCACCAGGAAGAGGAAATAACCAAAGGCTCAGCGTGCCGTGCCGGAACCAGATTAGGGCCTGAAGCCATCCTGCGGTGTTGCGGCCAGCTCAAAAGAAAGCGAGTTGAAGAAAGGAGCTCAGGGGCACTGTAATTCACAAACCTGCAGAGTTGTAAATGACAGCTATCGTCCAAAAATATATTGAAGTAAGGCTGCCAAGAGGACTTGAAAGCGGGGCAGAATTGCAGGAAACCGATTTCAGGAGGTAGACTGGAATTGCATTGAAAGCATAGGAAAAGAGGCAGAACGTCCACAATGATGCACTTGGCTAAAAAGGGCATATGCGTTTTTTCCTGAATATATTCAGGAAAAAACGCATACGCACTTTTTGGCCAACCAAGCAAGCTTGCAAAGGAAATCTGCACTACAATGAAGTCTCACTTCCCCCCGGTCAAAAGGGCCATCTGAAAAAAGTGTAAAATCCAGAAAGGCAGGACAGGCCATGGAGAACTGGGAGCCTTGTTATGCTGATGGGTAGGATGTAAATTGCCAACAGACACTCGGGAGAAGTGTATGGTGTTTCCTGAAACATCTAAAAAACAAAGCAACAGAGCCTAGGGCACTTCCACTTATGGTCCTATAGCTTAGGGAAATTAAAATCAAAAAGACACAGCCACCCCAAAGTTTGGGACGCCTCTGTTTACAAGAACCTCATTTACAGTACAAGTTCAACATCGCAGAAAGTGAAAAATGGATAAAGAAGTTGTGGTATTTACTTACAAAGCAATATCACTCAGCAATGAAATCTATGTCATCAGGCCCTTAGCAGCACAATGAGTGGATTCAGGTATGATGATTCTAACTGAAATAAGTCACACAGAAAAAGAAACATCATAAGATATCACTAATACACGGAATGTAAACTTGGCTACACAGGAACTGAATTCCAAAACAGAACAGGGTCTCAAATTTAGAAAACCAACTTATGCTTGCTTAAGGGGAAAGGTGAGTTGGGGTGCTGCATAAAACCAGACATTGAAATGAGCACAGATAAAGTTCCTTAAGCCAAATATGGAATAGACAAGAGCTACTCCTTGCTCAACGAAATGGACTCAACACCGCATATTAAACGCCTAAGAATGTACCTGACTAGTAAGTATCTTAAAACCTATGGATTGCTATGTCTCCAAAAGAGAATCAAGCGTGTGTACAGGGGCATAAACGCAACAGTGATAGGATTGGAGAGGTTCGGTGAGCAAATGAAGACCCTTTGAAGTCATATTGCATGGTACCCATTACACGGGTCTCAACTCTCCAGGTTTAAGGTATTCTTCCTTCAGCTAAAACATGCATGTGGAACCCAGAGTATGATCAACCGTGTGAACGGGAGACGTGTTCAAATATGTCTCAGTTTTCCTCCCCTGGTACTCGGGTGCAACATTCCAGACGCTTTACTAACACTCTCCCCACTTGGAGAGTCAGCGCCTTTAATCTCCTGTTTGGCCCAGTTTGCAATTTCTGCGGAAGATGAACAGGAATAGGGAGAACCAATGAGAGACTAGCTGGAGGTGTCTGGACGGGCAAATTTAACTCTCATTTCCCACCAGGAAGAGGAAATAACCAAAGGCTCAGCGTGCCGTGCCGGAACCAGATTAGGGCCTGAAGCCATCCTGCGGTGTTGCGGCCAGGTCACAAGAAAGCGAGTTGAAGAAAGGAGCTCAGGGGCACTGTAATTCACAAACCTGCAGACTTATAAATGACAGCTATCGTCCAAAAATATACTGAAGTAAGGCTGCCAAGAGGACTTGAAAGCGGGGCAGAATTGCAGGAAACCGATTTCAGGAGGTAGACTGGAATTGCATTGAAAGCATAGGAAAAGAGGCAGAACGTCCACAATGATGCACTTGGCCAAAAAGGGCGTATGCGTTTTTTCCTGAATATATTCAGGAAAAAACGCATACG
Source organism: Pseudorca crassidens (assembly GCF_039906515.1). Classification (NCBI taxonomy): domain Eukaryota; kingdom Metazoa; phylum Chordata; class Mammalia; order Artiodactyla; family Delphinidae; genus Pseudorca; species Pseudorca crassidens. The sequence goes on along the minus strand of NW_027136302.1, from coordinate 1,701,019 downwards.
CCCTTTTTGGCCAACCGAGCAAACTTGCAAAGGAAATCTGCACTACAATGAAGTCTCACTTCCCCCCGGTCAAAAGGGCCATCTGAAAAAAGTGTAAAATCCAGAAAGGCAGGACAGGCCATGGAGAACTGGGAGCCTTGTTATGCTGATGGGCGGGATGTAAATTGCCAACAGACACTCGGGAGAAGTGTATGGTGTTTCCTGAAACATCTAAAAAACAAAGCAACAGAGCCTAGGGCACTTCCACTTATGGTCTTATAGCTTAGGGAAATTAAAATCAAAAAGACACAGCCACCCCAATGTTTGGGACGCCTCTGTTTACAAGAACCTCGTTTACCGTACAAGTTCAATATCACAGAAAGTGAAAAATGGATAAAGAACTTGTGGTACTTACGTACAATGCAGTATCACTCAGCAATGAAATCTATGTCATCAGGCCCGTAGCAGCATAATGAGTGGATTCAGGTACGATGATTCTAACTGAAATAAGTCACACAGAAAAAGAAACATCATAAGATATCACTAATACACGGAATGTAAACTTGGCTACACAGGAACTGAATTCCAAAACAGAACAGGGTCTCAAATTTAGAAAAGCAACTTATGCTTGCTTAAGGGGAAAGGTGAGTTGGGGTGCTGCATAAAACCAGAGATTGAAATGAGCACAGATAAAGTTCCTTAAGCCAAATATGGAATAGACAAGAGCTACTCCTTGCTCAACGAAATGGACTCAACACCGCATATTAAACGCCTAAGAATGTACCTGACTAGTAAGTATCTTAAAACCTATGGATTGCTATGTCTCCAAAAGAGAATCAAGCGTGTGTACGGGGGCATAAACGCAGCAGTGATAGGATTGGAGAGGTTCGGTGAGCAAATGAAGACCCTTTGAAGTCATATTGCATGGTACCCATTCCACGGGTCTCAACTCTCCAGGTTTAAGGTATTCTTCCTTCAGCTAAAACATGCATGTGGAACCCAGAGTATGATCAACCGTGTGAACGGGAGACGTGTTCAAATATGTCTCAGTTTTCCTCCCCTGGTACTCGGGTGCAACATTCCAGACGCTTTACTAACACTCTCCCCACTTGGAGAGTCAGCGCCTTTAATCTCCTGTTTGGCCCAGTTTGCAAATTCTGCGGAAGATGAACAGGAATAGGGAGAACCAATGAGAGACTAGCTGGAGGTGTCTGGACGGGCAAATTTAACTCTCATTTCCCACCAGGAAGAGGAAATAACCAAAGGCTCAGCGTGCCGTGCCGGACCCAGATTAGGGCCTGAAGCCATCCTGCGGTGTTGCGGCCAGGTCACAAGAAAGCGAGTTGAAGAAAGGAGCTCAGGGGCACTGTAATTCACAAACCTGCAGAGTTATAAATGACAGCTATCGTCCAAAAATATACTGAAGTAAGGCTGCCAAGAGGACTTGAAAGCGGGGCAGAATTGCAGGAAACCGATTTCAGGAGGTAGACTGGAATTGCATTGAAAGCATAGGAAAAGAGGCTGAACGTCCACAATGATACACTTGGCCAAAAAGGGCGTATGCGTTTTTTCCTGAATATATTCAGGAAAAAACGCATACGCCCTTTTTGGCCAACCAAGCAAGCTTGCAAAGGAAATCTGCACTACAATAAAGTCTCACTTCCCCCCGGTCAAAAGGGCCATCTGAAAAAAGTGTAAAATCCAGAAAGGCAGGACAGGCCATGGAGAACTGGGAGCCTTGTTATGCTGATGGGCGGGATGTAAATTGCCAACAGACACTCGGGAGAAGTGTATGGTGTTTCCTGAAACATCTAAAAAACAAAGCAACAGAGCCTAGGGCACTTCCACTTATGGTCTTATAGCTTAGGGAAATTAAAATCAAAAAGACACAGCCACCCCAATGTTTGGGACGCCTCTGTTTACAAGAACCTCGTTTACCGTACAAGTTCAACATCGCAGAAAGTGAAAAATGGATAAAGAAGTTGTGGTATTTACTTACAAAGCAATATCACTCAGCAATGAAATCTATGTCATCAGGCCCTTAGCAGCACAATGAGTGGATTCAGGTATGATGATTCTAACTGAAATAAGTCACACAGAAAAAGAAACATCATAAGATATCAGTAATACACGGAATGTAAACTTGGCTACACAGGAACTGAATTACAGAACAGAACAGGGTCTCAAATTTAGAAAAGCAACTTATGCTTGCTTAAGGGGAAAGGTGAGTTGGGGTGCTGCATAAAACCAGAGATTGAAATGAGCACAGATAAAGTTCCTTAAGCCAAATATGGAATAGACAAGAGCTACTCCTTGCTCAACGAAATGGACTCAACACCGCATATTAAACGCCTAAGAATGTACCTGACTAGTAAGTATCTTAAAACCTACGGATTGCTATGTCTCCAAAAGAGAATCAAGCGTGTGTACAGGGGCATAAACGCAGCAGTGATAGGATTGGAGAGGTTCGGTGAGCAAATGAAGACCCTTTGAAGTCATATTGCATGGTACCCATTCCACGGGTCTCAACTCTCCAGGTTTAAGGTATTCTTCCTTCAGCAAAAACATGCATGTGGAACCCAGAGTATGATCAACCGTGTGAACGGGAGACGTGTTCAAATATGTCTCAGTTTTCCTCCCCTGGTACTCGGGTGCAACATTCCAGACGCTTTACTAACACTCTCCCCACTTGGAGAGTCAGCGCCTTTAATCTCCTGTTTGGCCCAGTTTGCAATTTCTGCGGAAGATGAACAGGAATAGGGAGAACCAATGAGAGACTAGCTGGAGGTGTCTGGACGGGCAAATTTAACTCTCATTTCCCACCAGGAAGAGGAAATAACCAAAGGCTCAGCGTGCCGTGCCGGAACCAGATTAGGGCCTGAAGCCATCCTGCGGTGTTGCGGCCAGGTCACAAGAAAGCGAGTTGAAGAAAGGAGCTCAGGGGCACTGTAATTCACAAACCTGCAGAGTTATAAATGACAGCTATCGTCCAAAAATATACTGAAGTAAGGCTGCCAAGAGGACTTGAAAGCGGGGCAGAATTGCAGGAAACCGATTTCAGGAGGTAGACTGGAATTGCATTGAAAGCATAGGAAAAGAGGCAGAACGTCCACAATGATGCACTTGGCCAAAAAGGGCGTATGCGTTTTTTCCTGAATATATTCAGGAAAAAACGCATACGCCCTTTTTGGCCAACCGAGCAAACTTGCAAAGGAAATCTGCACTACAATGAAGTCTCACTTCCCCCCGGTCAAAAGGGCCATCTGAAAAAAGTGTAAAATCCAGAAAGGCAGGACAGGCCATGGAGAACTGGGAGCCTTGTTATGCTGATGGGCGGGATGTAAATTGCCAACAGACACTCGGGAGAAGTGTATGGTGTTTCCTGAAACATCTAAAAAACAAAGCAACAGAGCCTAGGGCACTTCCACTTATGGTCTTATAGCTTAGGGAAATTAAAATCAAAAAGACACAGCCACCCCAATGTTTGGGACGCCTCTGTTTACAAGAACCTCGTTTACCGTACAAGTTCAATATCACAGAAAGTGAAAAATGGATAAAGAACTTGTGGTACTTACGTACAATGCAGTATCACTCAGCAATGAAATCTATGTCATCAGGCCCGTAGCAGCATAATGAGTGGATTCAGGTACGATGATTCTAACTGAAATAAGTCACACAGAAAAAGAAACATCATAAGATATCACTAATACACGGAATGTAAACTTGGCTACACAGGAACTGAATTCCAAAACAGAACAGGGTCTCAAATTTAGAAAAGCAACTTATGCTTGCTTAAGGGGAAAGGTGAGTTGGGGTGCTGCATAAAACCAGAGATTGAAATGAGCACAGATAAAGTTCCTTAAGCCAAATATGGAATAGACAAGAGCTACTCCTTGCTCAACGAAATGGACTCAACACCGCATATTAAACGCCTAAGAATGTACCTGACTAGTAAGTATCTTAAAACCTATGGATTGCTATGTCTCCAAAAGAGAATCAAGCGTGTGTACGGGGGCATAAACGCAGCAGTGATAGGATTGGAGAGGTTCGGTGAGCAAATGAAGACCCTTTGAAGTCATATTGCATGGTACCCATTCCACGGGTCTCAACTCTCCAGGTTTAAGGTATTCTTCCTTCAGCTAAAACATGCATGTGGAACCCAGAGTATGATCAACCGTGTGAACGGGAGACGTGTTCAAATATGTCTCAGTTTTCCTCCCCTGGTACTCGGGTGCAACATTCCAGACGCTTTACTAACACTCTCCCCACTTGGAGAGTCAGCGCCTTTAATCTCCTGTTTGGCCCAGTTTGCAAATTCTGCGGAAGATGAACAGGAATAGGGAGAACCAATGAGAGACTAGCTGGAGGTGTCTGGACGGGCAAATTTAACTCTCATTTCCCACCAGGAAGAGGAAATAACCAAAGGCTCAGCGTGCCGTGCCGGAACCAGATTAGGGCCTGAAGCCATCCTGCGGTGTTGCGGCCAGGTCACAAGAAAGCGAGTTGAAGAAAGGAGCTCAGGGGCACTGTAATTCACAAACCTGCAGAGTTATAAATGACAGCTATCGTCCAAAAATATACTGAAGTAAGGCTGCCAAGAGGACTTGAAAGCGGGGCAGAATTGCAGGAAACCGATTTCAGGAGGTAGACTGGAATTGCATTGAAAGCATAGGAAAAGAGGCAGAACGTCCACAATGATACACTTGGCCAAAAAGGGCGTATGCGTTTTTTCCTGAATATATTCAGGAAAAAACGCATACGCCCTTTTTGGCCAACCAAGCAAGCTTGCAAAGGAAATCTGCACTACAATAAAGTCTCACTTCCCCCCGGTCAAAAGGGCCATCTGAAAAAAGTGTAAAATCCAGAAAGGCAGGACAGGCCATGGAGAACTGGGAGCCTTGTTATGCTGATGGGCGGGATGTAAATTGCCAACAGACACTCGGGAGAAGTGTATGGTGTTTCCTGAAACATCTAAAAAACAAAGCAACAGAGCCTAGGGCACTTCCACTTATGGTCTTATAGCTTAGGGAAATTAAAATCAAAAAGACACAGCCACCCCAAAGTTTGGGACGCCTCTGTTTACAAGAACCTCGTTTACCGTACAAGTTCAACATCGCAGAAAGTGAAAAATGGATAAAGAAGTTGTGGTATTTACTTACAAAGCAATATCACTCAGCAATGAAATCTATGTCATCAGGCCCTTAGCAGCACAATGAGTGGATTCAGGTATGATGATTCTAACTGAAATAAGTCACACAGAAAAAGAAACATCATAAGATATCAGTAATACACGGAATGTAAACTTGGCTACACAGGAACTGAATTACAGAACAGAACAGGGTCTCAAATTTAGAAAAGCAACTTATGCTTGCTTAAGGGGAAAGGTGAGTTGGGGTGCTGCATAAAACCAGAGATTGAAATGAGCACAGATAAAGTTCCTTAAGCCAAATATGGAATAGACAAGAGCTACTCCTTGCTCAACGAAATGGACTCAACACCGCATATTAAACGCCTAAGAATGTACCTGACTAGTAAGTATCTTAAAACCTACGGATTGCTATGTCTCCAAAAGAGAATCAAGCGTGTGTACAGGGGCATAAACGCAGCAGTGATAGGATTGGAGAGGTTCGGTGAGCAAATGAAGACCCTTTGAAGTCATATTGCATGGTACCCATTCCACGGGTCTCAACTCTCCAGGTTTAAGGTATTCTTCCTTCAGCTAAAACATGCATGTGGAACCCAGAGTATGATCAACCGTGTGAACGGGAGACGTGTTCAAATATGTCTCAGTTTTCCTCCCCTGGTACTCGCGTGCAACATTCCAGACGCTTTACTAACACTCTCCCCACTTGGAGAGTCAGCGCCTTTAATCTCCTGTTTGGCCCAGTTTGCAAATTCTGCGGAAGATGAACAGGAATAGGGAGAACCAATGAGAGACTAGCTGGAGGTGTCTGGACGGGCAAATTTAACTCTCATTTCCCACCAGGAAGAGGAAATAACCAAAGGCTCAGCGTGCCGTGCCGGAACCAGATTAGGGCCTGAAGCCATCCTGCGGTGTTGCGGCCAGGTCACAAGAAAGCGAGTTGAAGAAAGGAGCTCAGGGACACTGTAATTCACAAACCTGCAGAGTTATAAATGACAGCTATCGTCCAAAAATATACTGAAGTAAGGCTGCCAAGAGGACTTGAAAGCGGGGCAGAATTGCAGGAAACCGATTTCAGGAGGTAGACTGGAATTGCATTGAAAGCATAGGAAAAGAGGCAGAACGTCCACAATGATACACTTGGCCAAAAAGGGCGTATGCGTTTTTTCCTGAATATATTCAGGAAAAAACGCATACGCCCTTTTTGGCCAACCAAGCAAGCTTGCAAAGGAAATCTGCACTACAATAAAGTCTCACTTCCCCCCGGTCAAAAGGGCCATCTGAAAAAAGTGTAAAATCCAGAAAGGCAGGACAGGCCATGGAGAACTGGGAGCCTTGTTATGCTGATGGGCGGGATGTAAATTGCCAACAGACACTCGGGAGAAGTGTATGGTGTTTCCTGAAACATCTAAAAAACAAAGCAACAGAGCCTAGGGCACTTCCACTTATGGTCTTATAGCTTAGGGAAATTAAAATCAAAAAGACACAGCCACCCCAAAGTTTGGGACGCCTCTGTTTACAAGAACCTCGTTTACCGTACAAGTTCAACATCGCAGAAAGTGAAAAATGGATAAAGAAGTTGTGGTATTTACTTACAAAGCAATATCACTCAGCAATGAAATCTATGTCATCAGGCCCTTAGCAGCACAATGAGTGGATTCAGGTATGATGATTCTAACTGAAATAAGTCACACAGAAAAAGAAACATCATAAGATATCAGTAATACACGGAATGTAAACTTGGCTACACAGGAACTGAATTACAGAACAGAACAGGGTCTCAAACTTAGAAAAGCAACTTATGCTTGCTTAAGGGGAAAGGTGAGTTGGGGTGCTGCATAAAACCAGAGATTGAAATGAGCACAGATAAAGTTCCTTAAGCCAAATATGGAATAGACAAGAGCTACTCCTTGCTCAACGAAATGGACTCAACACCGCATATTAAACGCCTAAGAATGTACCTGACTAGTAAGTATCTTAAAACCTACGGATTGCTATGTCTCCAAAAGAGAATCAAGCGTGTGTACAGGGGCATAAACGCAGCAGTGATAGGATTGGAGAGGTTCGGTGAGCAAATGAAGACCCTGTGAAGTCATATTGCATGGTACCCATTCCACGGGTCTCAACTCTCCAGGTTTAAGGTATTCTTCCTTCAGCTAAAACATGCATGTGGAACCCAGAGTATGATCAACCGTGTGAACGGGAGACGTGTTCAAATATGTCTCAGTTTTCCTCCCCTGGTACTCGGGTGCAACATTCCAGACGCTTTACTAACACTCTCCCCACTTGGAGAGTCAGCGCCTTTAACCTCCTGTTTGGCCCAGTTTGCAATTTCTGCGGAAGATGAACAGGAATAGGGAGAACCAATGAGAGACTAGCTGGAGGTGTCTGGACGGGCAAATTTAACTCTCATTTCCCACCAGGAAGAGGAAATAACCAAAGGCTCAGCGTGCCGTGCCGGAACCAGATTAGGGCCTGAAGCCATCCTGCGGTGTTGCGGCCAGGTCACAAGAAAGCGAGTTGAAGAAAGGAGCTCAGGGACACTGTAATTCACAAACCTGCAGAGTTATAAATGACAGCTATCGTCCAAAAATATACTGAAGTAAGGCTGCCAAGAGGACTTGAAAGCGGGGCAGAATTGCAGGAAACCGATTTCAGGAGGTAGACTGGAATTGCATTGAAAGCATAGGAAAAGAGGCAGAACGTCCACAATGATGCACTTGGCCAAAAAGGGCGTATGCGTTTTTTCCTGAATATATTCAGGAAAAAACGCATACGCCCTTTTTGGCCAACCGAGCAAACTTGCAAAGGAAATCTGCACTACAATGAAGTCTCACTTCCCCCCGGTCAAAAGGGCCATCTGAAAAAAGTGTAAAATCCAGAAAGGCAGGACAGGCCATGGAGAACTGGGAGCCTTGTTATGCTGATGGGCGGGATGTAAATTGCCAACAGACACTCGGGAGAAGTGTATGGTGTTTCCTGAAACATCTAAAAAACAAAGCAACAGAGCCTAGGGCACTTCCACTTATGGTCTTATAGCTTAGGGAAATTAAAATCAAAAAGACACAGCCACCCCAATGTTTGGGACGCCTCTGTTTACAAGAACCTCGTTTACCGTACAAGTTCAATATCACAGAAAGTGAAAAATGGATAAAGAACTTGTGGTACTTACGTACAATGCAGTATCACTCAGCAATGAAATCTATGTCATCAGGCCCGTAGCAGCATAATGAGTGGATTCAGGTACGATGATTCTAACTGAAATAAGTCACACAGAAAAAGAAACATCATAAGATATCACTAATACACGGAATGTAAACTTGGCTACACAGGAACTGAATTCCAAAACAGAACAGGGTCTCAAATTTAGAAAAGCAACTTATGCTTGCTTAAGGGGAAAGGTGAGTTGGGGTGCTGCATAAAACCAGACATTGAAATGAGCACAGATAAAGTTCCTTAAGCCAAATATGGAATAGACAAGAGCTACTCCTTGCTCAACGAAATGGACTCAACACCGCATATTAAACGCCTAAGAATGTACCTGACTAGTAAGTATCTTAAAACCTATGGATTGCTATGTCTCCAAAAGAGAATCAAGCGTGTGTACGGGGGCATAAACGCAGCAGTGATAGGATTGGAGAGGTTCGGTGAGCAAATGAAGACCCTTTGAAGTCATATTGCATGGTACCCATTCCACGGGTCTCAACTCTCCAGGTTTAAGGTATTCTTCCTTCAGCTAAAACATGCATGTGGAACCCAGAGTATGATCAACCGTGTGAACGGGAGACGTGTTCAAATATGTCTCAGTTTTCCTCCCCTGGTACTCGGGTGCAACATTCCAGACGCTTTACTAACACTCTCCCCACTTGGAGAGTCAGCGCCTTTAACCTCCTGTTTGGCCCAGTTTGCAATTTCTGCGGAAGATGAACAGGAATAGGGAGAACCAATGAGAGACTAGCTGGAGGTGTCTGGACGGGCAAATTTAACTCTCATTTCCCACCAGGAAGAGGAATTAACCAAAGGCTCAGCGTGCCGTGCCGGAACCAGATTAGGGCCTGAAGCCATCCTGCGGTGTTGCGGCCAGCTCAAAAGAAAGCGAGTTGAAGAAAGGAGCGCAGGGGCACTGTAATTCACAAACCTGCAGAGTTATAAATGACAGGTATCGTCCAAAAATATACTGAAGTAAGGCTGCCAAGAGGACTTGAAAGCGGGGCAGAATTGCAGGAAACCGATTTCAGGAGGTAGACTGGAATTGCATTGAAAGCATAGGAAAAGAGGCAGAACGTCCACAGTGATGCACTTGGACAAAAAGGGCGTATGCGTTTTTTCCTGAATATATTCAGGAAAAAACGCATACGCCCTTTTTGGCCAACCAAGCAAGCTTGCAAAGGAAATCTGCACTACAATGAAGTCTCACTTCCCCCCGGTCAAAAGGGCCATCTGAAAAAAGTGTAAAATCCAGAAAGGCAGGACAGGCCATGGAGAACTGGGAGCCTTGTTATGCTGATGGGCGGGATGTAAATTGCCGACAGACACTCGGGAGAAGTGTATGGTGTTTCCTGAAACATCTAAAAAACAAAGCAACAGAGCCTAGGGCACTTCCACTTATGGTCCTATAGCTTAGGGAAATTAAAATCAAAAAGACACAGCCACCCCAAAGTTTGGGACGCCTCTGTTTACAAGAACCTCGTTTACAGTACAAGTTCAACATCGCAGAAAGTGAAAAATGGATAAAGAAGTTGTGGTATTTACTTACAAAGCAATATCACTCAGCAATGAAATCTATGTCATCAGGCCCTTAGCAGCACAATGAGTGGATTCAGGTATGATGATTCTAACTGAAATAAGTCACACAGAAAAAGAAACATCATAAGATATCAGTAATACACGGAATGTAAACTTGGCTACACAGGAACTGAATTACAGAACAGAACAGGGTCTCAAATTTAGAAAAGCAACTTATGCTTGCTTAAGGGGAAAGGTGAGTTGGGGTGCTGCATAAAACCAGAGATTGAAATGAGCACAGATAAAGTTCCTTAAGCCAAATATGGAATAGACAAGAGCTACTCCTTGCTCAACGAAATGGACTCAACACCGCATATTAAACGCCTAAGAATGTACCTGACTAGAAAGTATCTTAAAACCTACGGATTGCTATGTCTCCAAAAGAGAATCAAGCGTGTGTACAGGGGCATAAACGCAGCAGTGATAGGATTGGAGAGGTTCGGTGAGCAAATGAAGACCCTTTGAAGTCATATTGCATGGTACCCATTCCACGGGTCTCAACTCTCCAGGTTTAAGGTATTCTTCCTTCAGCTAAAACATGCATGTGGAACCCAGAGTATGATCAACCGTGTGAACGGGAGACGTGTTCAAATATGTCTCAGTTTTCCTCCCCTGGTACTCGCGTGCAACATTCCAGACGCTTTACTAACACTCTCCCCACTTGGAGAGTCAGCGCCTTTAACCTCCTGTTTGGCCCAGTTTGCAATTTCTGCGGAAGATGAACAGGAATAGGGAGAACCAATGAGAGACTAGCTGGAGGTGTCTGGACGGGCAAATTTAACTCTCATTTCCCACCAGGAAGAGGAAATAACCAAAGGCTCAGCGTGCCGTGCCGGAACCAGATTAGGGCCTGAAGCCATCCTGCGGTGTTGCGGCCAGGTCACAAGAAAGCGAGTTGAAGAAAGGAGCTCAGGGACACTGTAATTCACAAACCTGCAGAGTTATAAATGACAGCTATCGTCCAAAAATATACTGAAGTAAGGCTGCCAAGAGGACTTGAAAGCGGGGCAGAATTGCAGGAAACCGATTTCAGGAGGTAGACTGGAATTGCATTGAAAGCATAGGAAAAGAGGCAGAACGTCCACAATGATGCACTTGGCCAAAAAGGGCGTATGCGTTTTTTCCTGAATGTATTCAGGAAAAAACGCATACGCCCTTTTTGGCCAACCAAGCAAGCTTGCAAAGGAAATCTGCAGTACAATGAAGTCTCACTTCCCCCCGGTCAAAAGGGCCATCTGAAAAAAGTGTAAAATCCAGAAAGGCAGGACAGGCCATGGAGAACTGGGAGCCTTGTTATGCTGATGGGCGGGATGTAAATTGCCAACAGACACTCGGGAGAAGTGTATGGTGTTTCCTGAAACATCTAAAAAAGAAAGCAACAGAGCCTAGGGCACTTCCACTTATGGTCCTATAGCTTAGGGAAATTAAAATCAAAAAGACACAGCCACCCCAAAGTTTGGGACGCCTCTGTTTACAAGAACCTCATTTACAGTACAAGTTCAATATCACAGAAAGTGAAAAATGGATAAAGAACTTGTGGTACTTACGTACAATGCAGTATCACTCAGCAATGAAATCTATGTCATCAGGCCCGTAGCAGCATAATGAGTGGATTCAGGTACGATGATTCTAACTGAAATAAGTCACACAGAAAAAGAAACATCATAAGATATCACTAATACACGGAATGTAAACTTGGCTACACAGGAACTGAATTCCAAAACAGAACAGGGTCTCAAATTTAGAAAACCAACTTATGCTTGCTTAAGGGGAAAGGTGAGTTGGGGTGCTGCATAAAACCAGAGATTGAAATGAGCACAGATAAAGTTCCTTAAGCCAAATATGGAATAGACAAGAGCTACTCCCTGCTCAACGAAATGGACTCAATACCCCATATTAAACGCCTAAGTATGTACCTGACTAGTAAGTATCCTAAAACCTATGTATTGCTATGTCTCCGAAAGAGAATCAAGCGTGTGTACAGGGGCATAAACGCAGCAGTGATAGGATTGGAGAGGTTCGGTGAGCAAATGAAGACCCTTTGAAGTCATATTGCATGGTACCCATTCCACGGGTTTCAACTACCCAGGTTTAAGGTATTCTTCCTTCAGCTAAAACATGCATGTGGAACCTAGAGTATGATCAACCATGTGATCGGGAGACGTGTTCAAATATGTCTCAGTTTTCGTACCCTGGTACTCGGGTGCAACATTCCAGACGCTTTACTAACACCCTCCCGACTTGGAGAGTGAGTCCCTTTAACCTCCTGTTTGGCCCAGTTTGCAATTTCTGCGGAAGATGAACAGGAATAGCGGAACCAATGAGAGACTAGCTGGAGGTGTCTGGACGGGCAAATTTAACTCTCATTTCCCACCAGGAAGAGGAATTAACCAAAGGCTCAGCGTGCCGTGCCGGAACCAGATTAGGGCCTGAAGCCATCCTGCGGTGTTGCGGCCAGGTCACAAGAAAGTGAGTTGAAGAAAGGAGCTCAGGGGCACTGTAATTCACAAACCTGCAGAGTTATAAATGACAGCTATCGTCCAAAAATATACTGAAGTAAGGCTGCCAAGAGGACTTGAAAGCGGGGCAGAATTGCAGGAAACCGATTTCAGGAGGTAGACTGGAACTGCATTGAAAGCATAGGAAAAGAGGCAGAACGTCCACAATGATACACTTTGCCAAAAAGGGCGTATGCGTTTTTTCCTGAATATATTCAGGAAAAAACGCATACGCCCTTTTTGGCCAACCAAGCAAGCTTGCAAAGGAAATCTGCACTACAATGAAGTCTCATTTCCCCCCGGTCAAAAGGGCCATCTGAAAAAAGTGTAAAATCCAGAAAGGCAGGACAGGCCATGGAGAACTGGGAGCCTTGTTATGCTGATGGGCGGGATGTAAATTGCCAACAGACACTGGGGAGAAGTGTATGGTGTTTCCTGAAACATCTAAAAAACAAAGCAACAGAGCCTAGGGCACTTCCACTTATGGTCCTATAGCTTAGGGAAATTAAAATCAAAAAGACACAGCCACCCCAAAGTTTGGGACGCCTCTGTTTACAAGAACCTCGTTTACCGTACAAGTTCAATATCACAGAAAGTGAAAAATGGATAAAGAACTTGTGGTACTTACTTACAATGCAGTATCACTCAGCAATGAAATCTATGTCATCAGGCCCGTAGCAGCATAATGAGTGGATTCAGGTACGATGATTCTAACTGAAATAAGTCACACAGAAAAAGAAACATCATAAGATATCACTAATACACGGAATGTAAACTTGGCTACACAGGAACTGAATTCCAAAACAGAACAGGGTCTCAAATTTAGAAAACCATCTTATGCTTGCTTAAGGGGAAAGGTGAGTTGGGGTGCTGCATAAAACCAGACATTGAAATGAGCATAGATAAAGTTCCTTAAGCCAAATATGGAATAGACAAGAGCTACTCCTTGCTCAACGAAATGGACTCAACACCCCATATTAAACGCCTAGGAATGTACCTGACTAGTAAGTATCTTAAAACCTATGGATTGCTATGTCTCCAAAAGAGAATCAAGTGTGTGTACAGGGGCATAAACGCAGCAGTGATAGGATTGGAGAGGTTCGGTGAGCAAATGAAGACCCTTTGAAGTCATATTGCATGGTACCCATTCCACGGGTTTCAACTACCCAGGTTTAAGGTATTCTTCCTTCAGCTAAAACATGCATGTGGAACCCAGAGTAGGATCAACCGTGTGAACGGGAGACGTGTTCAAATATGTCTCAGTTTTCCTCCCCTGGTACTCGGGTGCAACATTCCAGACGCTTTACTAACACTCTCCCCACTTGGAGAGTCAGCGCCTTTAACCTCCTGTTTGGCCCAGTTTGCAATTTCTGCGGAAGATGAACAGGAATAGTGAGAACCAATGAGAGACTAGCTGGAGGTGTCTGGACGGGCAAATTTAACTCTCATTTCCCACCAGGAAGAGGAATTAACCAAAGGCTCAGCGTGCCGTGGCGGAACCAGATTAGGGCCTGAAGCCATCCTGCGGTGTTGCGGCCAGCTCAAAAGAAAGCGAGTTGAAGAAAGGAGCTCAGGGGCACTGTAATTCACAAACCTGCAGAGTTATAAATGACAGCTATCGTCCAAAAATATACTGAAGTAAGGCTGCCAAGAGGACTTGAAAGCGGGGCAGAATTGCAGGAAACCGATTTCAGGAGGTAGACTGGAATTGCATTGAAAGCATAGGAAAAGAGGCAGAACGTCCACAATGATGCACTTTGCCAAAAAGGGCGTATGCGTTTTTTCCTAAATATATTCAGGAAAAAACGCATACGCCCTTTTTGGCCAACCAAGCAAACTTGCAAAGGAAATCTGCACTACAATGAAGTCTCACTTCCCCCCAGTCAAAAGGGCCATCTGAAGAAAGTGTAAAATCCAGAAAGGCAGGACAGGCCATGGAGAACTGGGAGCCTTGTTATGCTGATGGGCGGGATATAAATTGCCAACAGACACTCGGGAGAAGTGTATGGTGTTTCCTGAAACATCTAAAAAGCAAAGCAACAGAGCCTAGGGCACTTCCACTTATGGTCCTATAGCTTAGGGAAATTAAAATCAAAAAGACACAGCCACCCCAAAGTTTGGGACGCCTCTGTTTACAAGAACCTCGTTTACCGTACAAGTTCAATATCACAGAAAGTGAAAAATGGATAAAGAACTTGTGGTACTTACGTACAATGCAGTATCACTCAGCAATGAAATCTATGTCATCAGGCCCGTAGCAGCATAATGAGTGGATTCAGGTACGATGATTCTAACTGAAATAAGTCACACAGAAAAAGAAACATCATAAGATATCACTAATACACCGAATGTAAACTTGGCTACACAGGAACTGAATTCCAAAACAGAACAGGGTCTCAAATTTAGAAAACCAACTTATGCTTGCTTAAGAGGAAAGGTGAGTTGCGGTGCTGCATAAAACCAGAGATTGAAATGAGCACAGATAAAGTTCCTTAAGCCAAATATGGAATAGACAAGAGCTACTCCTAGCTCAACGAAATGGACTCAACACCCCATATTAAACGCCTAAGAATGTACCTGACTAGTAGGTATCGTAAAACCTACAGATTGCTATGTTTCCGAAAGAGAATCAAGCATGGGTACAGGGGCATAAACGCAGCAGTGATAGGATTGGAGAGGTTCGGTGAGCAAATGAAGACCCTTTGAAGTTATATTGCCTGGTACCCATTCCATGGGTTTCAACTACACAGGTTTAAGGTATTCTTCCTTCAGCTAAAACATGCATGTGGAACCTAGAGTATGATCAACCATGTGATCGGGAGACGTGTTCAAATATGTCTCAGTTTTCGTACCCTGGTACTCGGGTGCAACATTCCAGACGCTTTACTAACACTCTCCCGACTTGGAGAGTCAGTCCCTTTAACCTCCTGTTTGGCCCAGTTTGCAATTTCTGCGGAAGATGAACAGGAATAGCGAGAACCTATGACAGAGTAGCTGGAGGTGTCTGGACGGGCAAATTTAACTCTCATTTCCCACCAGGAAGAGGAATTAACCAAAGGCTCAGCGTGCAGTGCCGGAACCAGATTTGGGCCTGAAGCCATCCTGCGGTGTTGTGGCCAGGTGACAAGAAAGCGAGTTGAAGAAAGGAGCTCAGGGGCACTGTAATTCACAAACCTGCAGAGTTATAAATGACAGCTATCGTCCAAAAATATACTGAAGTAAGGCTGCCAAGAGGACTTGAAAGCGGGGCAGAATTGCAGGAAACCGATTTCAGGAGGTAGACTGGAATTGCATTGAAAGCATAGGAAAAGAGGCAGAACGTCCACAATGATGCACTTGGCCAAAAAGGGCGTATGCGTTTTTTCCTGAATATATTCAGGAAAAAACGCATACGCCCTTTTTGGCCAACCAAGCAAGCTTGCAAAGGAAATCTGCACTACAATGAAGTCTCACTTCCCCCCGGTCAAAAGGGCCATCTGAAAAAAGTGTAAAATCCAGAAAGGCAGGACAGGCATGGAGAACTGGGAGCCTTGTTATGCTGATGGGCGGGATGTAAATTGCCAACAGACACTCGGGAGAAGTGTATGGTGTTTCCTGAAACATCTAAAAAGGAAAGCAACAGAGCCTAGGGCACTTCCACTTATGGTCCTATAGCTTAGGGAAATTAAAATCAAAAAGACACAGCCACCCCAAAGTTTGGGACGCCTCTGTTTACAAGAACCTCGTTTACCGTACAAGTTCAATATCACAGAAAGTGAAAACTGGATAAAGAACTTGTGGTACTTACGTACAATGCAGTATCACTCAGCAATGAAATCTATGTCATCAGGCCCGTAGCAGCATAATGAGTGGATTCAGGTACGATGATTCTAACTGAAATAAGTCACACAGAAAAAGAAACATCATAAGATATCAGTAATACACGGAATGTAAACTTGGCTACACAGGAACTGAATTCCAAAACAGAACAGGGTCTCAAATTTAGAAAACCAACTTATGCTTGCTTAAGGGTAAAGGTGAGTTGGGGTGCTGCATAAAACCAGAGATTGAAATGAGCACAGATAAATTTCCTTAAGCCAAATATGGAATAGACAAGAGCTACTCCTTGCTCAACAAAATGGACTCAACACCGCATATTAAATGCCTAAGAATGTACGTGACTAGTAAGTATCTTAAAACCTATGGATTGCTATGTCTCCGAAAGAGAATCAAGCATGTGTACAGGGGCATAAACGCAGCAGTGATAGGATTGGAGAGGTTCGGTGAGCAAATGAAGACCCTTTGAAGTCATATTGCATGGTACCCATTCCACGGGTTTCAACTACCAAGGTTTAAGGGATTCTTCCTTCAGCTAAAACATGCATGTGGAACCCAGAGTATGATCAACCGTGTGAACGGGAGACGTGTTCAAATATGTCTCAGTTTTCCTCCCCTGGTACTCGGGTGCAACATTCCAGACGCTTTACTAACACTCTCCCCACTTGGAGAGTCAGCGCCTTTAACCTCCTGTTTGGCCCAGTTTGCAATTTCTGCGGAAGATGAACAGGAATAGGGAGAACCAATGAGAGACTAGCTGGAGGTGTCTGGACGGGCAAATTTAACTCTCATTTCCCACCAGGAAGAGGAAATAACCAAAGGCTCAGCGTGCCGTGCCGGAACCAGATTAGGGCCTGAAGCCATCCTGCGGTGTTGCGGCCAGGTCACAAGAAAGTGAGTTGAAGAAAGGAGCTCAGGGGCACTGTAATTCACAAACCTGCAGAGTTATAAATGACAGCTATCGTCCAAAAATATACTGAAGTAAGGCTGCCAAGAGGACTTGAAAGCGGGGCAGAATTGCAGGAAACCGATTTCAGGAGGTAGACTGGAATTGCATTGAAAGCATAGGAAAAGAGGCAGAACGTCCACAATGATGCACTTGGCCAAAAAGGGCGTATGCGTTTTTTCCTGAATGTATTCAGGAAAAAACGCATACGCCCTTTTTGGCCAACCAAGCAAGCTTGCAAAGGAAATCTGCACTACAATGAAGTCTCACTTCCCCCCGGTCAAAAGGGCCATCTGAAAAAAGTGTAAAATCCAGAAAGGCAGGACAGGCCATGGAGAACTGGGAGCCTTGTTATGCTGATGGGCGGGATGTAAATTGCCAACAGACACTCGGGAGAAGTGTATGGTGTTTCCTGAAACATCTAAAAAACAAAGCAACAGAGCCTAGGGCACTTCCACTTATGGTCCTATAGCTTAGGGAAATTAAAATCAAAAAGACACAGCCACCCCAAAGTTTGGGACGCCTCTGTTTACAAGAACCTCGTTTACCGTACAAGTTCAATATCACAGAAAGTGAAAAATGGATAAAGAACTTGTGGTACTTACGTACAATGCAGTATCACTCAGCAATGAAATCTATGTCATCAGGCCCGTAGCAGCATAATGAGTGGATTCAGGTACAATGATTCTAACTGAAATAAGTCACACAGAAAAAGAAACATCATAAGATATCACTAATACACGGAATGTAAACTTGGCTACACAGGAACTGAATTCCAAAACAGAACAGGGTCTCAAATTTAGAAAACCAACTTATGCTTGCTTAAGGGGAAAGGTGAGTTGGGGTGCTGCATAAAACCAGACATTGAAATGAGCACAGATAAAGTTCCTTAAGCCAAATATGGAATAGACAAGAGCTACTCCTTGCTCAATGAAATGGACTCAACACCCCATATTAAACGCCTAAGTATGTTCCTGACTAGTAAGTATCTTAAAACCTATGTATTGCTATGTCGCCGAAAGAGAATCAAGCGTGTGTACAGGGGCATAAACGCAGCAGTGATAGGATTGGAGAGGTTTGGTGAGAAAATGAAGACCCTTTGAAGTCATATTGCATGGTACCCATTCCACGGGTTTCAACTACCCAGGTTTAAGGTATTCTTCCTTCAGCTAAAACATGCATGTGGAACCTAGAGTATGATCAACCATGTGATCGGGAGATGTGTTCAAATATGTCTCAGTTTTCTTGCCCTGGTACTCGGGTGCAACATTCCAGACGCTTTACTAACACCCTCCCGACTTGGAGAGTCAGTCCCTTTAACCTCCTGTTTGGCCCAGTTTGCAATTTCTGCGGAAGATGAACAGGAATAGCGAGAACCAATGAGAGACTATCTGGAGGTGTCTGGACGGGCAAATTTAACTCTCATTTCCCACCAGGAAGAGGAATTAACCAAAGGCTCAGCGTGCCGTGCCGGAACCAGATTAGGGCCTGAAGCCATCCTGCGGTGTTGCGGCCATGTCACAAGAAAGCGAGTTGAAGAAAGGAGCTCAGGGGCACTGTAATTCACAAACCTGCAGAGTTATAAATGACAGCTATCGTCCAAAAATATACTGAAGTAAGGCTGCCAAGAGGACTTGAAAGCGGGGCAGAATTGCAGGAAACCGATTTCAGGAGGTAGACTGGAATTGCATTGAAAGCATAGGAAAAGAGGCAGAACGTCCACAATGATGCACTTGGCCAAAAAGGGCATATGCGTTTTTTCCTGAATGTATTCAGGAAAAAACGCATACGCCCTTTTTGGCCAACCAAGCAAGCTTGCAAAGGAAATCTGCACTACAATGAAGTCTCACTTCCCCCCGGTCAAAAGGGCCATCTGAAAAAAGTGTAAAATCCAGAAAGGCAGGACAGGCCATGGAGAACTGGGAGCCTTGTTATGCTGATGGGCGGGATGTAAATTGCCAACAGACACTCGGGAGAAGTGTATGGTGTTTCCTGAAACATCTAAAAAAGAAAGCAACAGAGCCTAGGGCACTTCCACTTATGGTCCTATAGCTTAGGGAAATTAAAATCAAAAAGACACAGCCACCCCAAAGTTTGGGACGCCTCTGTTTACAAGAACCTCGTTTACCGTACAAGTTCAATATCACAGAAAGTGAAAAATGGATAAAGAACTTGTGGTACTTACGTACAATGCAGTATCACTCAGCAATGAAATCTATGTCATCAGGCCCGTAGCAGCATAATGAGTGGATTCAGGTACGATGATTCTAACTGAAATAAGTCACACAGAAAAAGAAACATCATAAGATATCACTAATACACGGAATGTAAACTTGGCTACACAGGAACTGAATTCCAAAACAGAACAGGGTCTCAAATTTAGAAAACCAACTTATGCTTGCTTAAGGGGAAAGGTGAGTTGGGGTGCTGCATAAAACCAGACATTGAAATGAGCACAGATAAAGTTCCTTAAGCCAAATATGGAATAGACAAGAGCTACTCCTTGCTCAATGAAATGGACTCAACACCCCATATTAAACGCCGAAGAACGTACCTGACTAGTAAGTATCTTAAAACCTACAGATTGCTATGTCTCCAAAAGAGAATCAAGCGTGTGTACAGGGGCATAAACGCAGCAGTGATAGGATTGGAGAGGTTCGGTGAGCAAATGAAGACCCTTTGAAGTCATATTGCATGGTACCCATTCCACGGGTTTCAACTACCCAGGTTTAAGGTATTCTTCCTTCAGCTAAAACATGCATGTGGAACCTAGAGTATGATCAACCATGTGATCGGGAGATGTGTTCAAATATGTCTCAGTTTTCTTACCCTGGTACTCGGGTGCAACATTCCAGACGCTTTACTAACACCCTCCCGACTTGGAGAGTCAGTCCCTTTAACCTCCTGTTTGGCCCAGTTTGCAATTTCTGCGGAAGATGAACAGGAATAGCGAGAACCAATGAGAGACTAGCTGGAGGTGTCTGGACGGGCAAATTTAACTCTCATTTCCCACCAGGAAGAGGAATTAACCAAAGGCTCAGCGTGCCGTGCCGGAACCAGATTAGGGCCTGAAGCCATCCTGCAGTGTTGCAGCCAGTTCACAAGAAAGCGAGTTGAAGAAAGGAGCTCAGGGGCACTGTAATTCACAAACCTGCAGAGTTATAAATGACAGCTATCGTCCAAAAATATACTGAAGTAAGGCTGCCAAGAGGACTTGAAAGCGGGGCAGAATTGCAGGAAACCGATTTCAGGAGGTAGACTGGAATTGCATTGAAAGCATAGGAAAAGAGGCAGAACGTCCACAATGATGCACTTGGCCAAAAAGGGCATATGCGTTTTTTCCTGAATGTATTCAGGAAAAAACGCATACGCCCTTTTTGGCCAACCAAGCAAGCTTGCAAAGGAAATCTGCACTACAATGAAGTCTCACTTCCCCCCAGTCAAAAGGGCCATCTGAAAAAAGTGTAAAATCCAGAAAGGCAGGACAGGCCATGGAGAACTGGGAGCCTTGTTATGCTGATGGGCGGGATGTAAATTGCCAACAGACACTCGGGAGAAGTGTATGGTGTTTTCTGAAACATCTAAAAAACAAAGCAACAGAGCCTAGGGCACTTCCACTTATGGTCCTATAGCTTAGGGAAATTAAAATCAAAAAGACACAGCCACCCCAAAGTTTGGAACGCCTCTGTTTACAAGAACCTCGTTTACCGTACAAGTTCAATATCACAGAAAGTGAAAAATGGATAAAGAACTTGTGGTACTTACGTACAATGCAGTATCACTCAGCAATGAAATCTATGTCATCAGGCCCGTAGCAGCATAATGAGTGGATTCAGGTACGATGATTCTAACTGAAATAAGTCACACAGAAAAAGAAACATCATAAGATATCACTAATACACGGAATGTAAACTTGGCTACACAGGAACTGAATTCCAAAACAGAACAGGGTCTCAAATTTAGAAAACCAACTTATGCTTGCTTAAGGGGAAAGGTAAGTTGGGGTGCTGCATAAAACCAGAGATTGAAATGAGCACAGATAAAGTTCCTTAAGCCAAATATGGAATAGACAAGAGCTACTCCTTGCTCAACGAAATGGACTCAATACCCCATATTAAACGCCTAAGTATGTACCTGACTAGTAAGTATCTTAAAACCTATGTATTGCTATGTCTCCGAAAGAGAATCAAGCGTGTGTACAGGGGCATAAACGCAGCAGTGATAGGATTGGAGAGGTTCGGTGAGCAAATGAAGACCCTTTGAAGTCATATTGCATGGTACCCATTCCACGGGTTTCAACTACCCAGGTTTAAGGTATTCTTCCTTCAGCTAAAACATGCATGTGGAACCTAGAGTATGATCAACCATGTGATCGGGAGACGTGTTCAAATATGTCTCAGTTTTCTTACCCTGGTACTCGGGTGCAACATTCCAGACGCTTTACTAACACCCTCCCGACTTGGAGAGTGAGTCCCTTTAACCTCCTGTTTGGCCCAGTTTGCAATTTCTGCGGAAGATGAACAGGAATAGCGGAACCAATGAGAGACTAGCTGGAGGTGTCTGGACGGGCAAATTTAACTCTCATTTCCCACCAGGAAGAGGAATTAACCAAAGGCTCAGCGTGCCGTGGCGGAACCAGATTAGGGCCTGAAGCCATCCTGCGGTGTTGCGGCCAGCTCAAAAGAAAGCGAGTTGAAGAAAGGAGCTCAGGGGCACTGTAATTCACAAACCTGCAGAGTTATAAATGACAGCTATCGTCCAAAAATATACTGAAGTAAGGCTGCCAAGAGGACTTGAAAGCGGGGCAGAATTGCAGGAAACCGATTTCAGGAGGTAGACTGGAATTGCATTGAAAGCATAGGAAAAGAGGCAGAACGTCCACAATGATGCACTTGGCCAAAAAGGGCGTATGCGTTTTTTCCTGAATATATTCAGGAAAAAACGCATACGCACTTTTTGGCCAACCAAGCAAACTTGCAAAGGAAATCTGCACTACAATGAAGTCTCACTTCCCCCCAGTCAAAAGGGCCATCTGAAGAAAGTGTAAAATCCAGAAAGGCAGGACAGGCCATGGAGAACTGGGAGCCTTGTTATGCTGATGGGCGGGATGTAAATTGCCAACAGACACTCGGGAGAAGTGTATGGTGTTTCCTGAAACATCTAAAAAGCAAAGCAACAGAGCCTAGGGCACTTCCACTTATGGTCCTATAGCTTAGGGAAATTAAAATCAAAAAGACACAGCCACCCCAAAGTTTGGGACGCCTCTGTTTACAAGAACCTCGTTTACCGTACAAGTTCAATATCACAGAAAGTGAAAAATGGATAAAGAACTTGTGGTACTTACGTACAATGCAGTATCACTCAGCAATGAAATCTATGTCATCAGGCCCGTAGCAGCATAATGAGTGGATTCAGGTACGATGATTCTAACTGAAATAAGTCACACAGAAAAAGAAACATCATAAGATATCACTAATACACGGAATGTAAACTTGGCTACACAGGAACTGAATTCCAAAACAGAACAGGGTCTCAAATTTAGAAAACCAACTTATGCTTGCTTAAGAGGAAAGGTGAGTTGCGGTGCTGCATAAAACCAGAGATTGAAATGAGCACAGATAAAGTTCCTTAAGCCAAATATGGAATAGACAAGAGCTACTCCTAGCTCAACGAAATGGACTCAAAACCCCATATTAAACGCCTAAGAATGTACCTGACTAGTAGGTATCGTAAAACCTACAGATTGCTATGTTTCCGAAAGAGAATCAAGCATGGGTACAGGGGCATAAACGCAGCAGTGATAGGATTGGAGAGGTTCGGTGAGCAAATGAAGACCCTTTGAAGTCATATTGCATGGTACCCATTCCATGGGTTTCAACTACACAGGTTTAAGGTATTCTTCCTTCAGCTAAAACATGCATGTGGAACCTAGAGTATGATCAACCATGTGATCGGGAGACGTGTTCAAATATGTCTCAGTTTTCGTACCCTGGTACTCGGGTGCAACATTCCAGACGCTTTACTAACACTCTCCCGACTTGGAGAGTCAGTCCCTTTAACCTCCTGTTTGGCCCAGTTTGCAATTTCTGCGGAAGACGAACAGGAATAGCGAGAACCTATGACAGAGTAGCTGGAGATGTCTGGACGGGCAAATTTAACTCTCATTTCCCACCAGGAAGAGGAATTAACCAAAGGCTCAGCGTGCAGTGCCGGAACCAGATTTGGGCCTGAAGCCATCCTGCGGTGTTGCGGCCAGCTCAAAAGAAAGCGAGTTGAAGAAAGGAGTTCAGGGGCACTGTAATTCACAAACCTGCAGAGTTATAAATGACAGCTATCGTCCAAAAATATACTGAAGTAAGGCTGCCAAGAGGACTTGAAAGCGGGGCAGAATTGCAGGAAACCGATTTCAGGAGGTAGACTGGAATTGCATTGAAAGCATAGGAAAAGAGGCAGAACGTCCACAATGATACACTTTGCCAAAAAGGGCGTATGCGTTTTTTCCTGAATATATTCAGGAAAAAACGCATACGCCCTTTTTGGCCAACCAAGCAAGCTTGCAAAGGAAATCTGCACTGCAATGAAGTCTCACTTCCCCCCGGTCAAAAGGGCCATCTGAAAAAAGTGTAAAATCCAGAAAGGCAGGACAGGCCATGGAGAACTGGGAGCCTTGTTATGCTGATGGGCGGGATGTAAATTGCCAACAGACACTCGGGAGAAGTGTATGGTGTTTCCTGAAACATCTAAAAAACAAAGCAACAGAGCCTAGGGCACTTCCACTTATGGTCCTATAGCTTAGGGAAATTAAAATCAAAAAGACACAGCCACCCCAAAGTTTGGGACGCCTCTGTTTACAAGAACCTCGTTTACCGTACAAGTTCAATATCACAGAAAGTGAAAAATGGATAAAGAACTTGTGGTACTTACTTACAATGCAGTATCACTCAGCAATGAAATCTATGTCATCAGGCCCGTAGCAGCATAATGAGTGGATTCAGGTACGATGATTCTAACTGAAATAAGTCACACAGAAAAAGAAACATCATAAGATATCACTAATACACGGAATGTAAACTTGGCTACACAGGAACTGAATTCCAAAACAGAACAGGGTCTCAAATTTAGAAAACCAACTTATGCTTGCTTAAGGGGAAAGGTGAGTTGGGGTGCTGCATAAAACCAGACATTGAAATGAGCACAGATAAAGTTCCTTAAGCCAAATATGGAATAGACAAGAGCTACTCCTTGCTCAACGAAATGGACTCAACACCCCATATTAAACGCCTAGGAATGTACCTGACTAGTAAGTATCTTAAAACCTATGGATTGCTATGTCTCCAAAAGAGAATCAAGTGTGTGTACAGGGGCATAAACGCAGCAGTGATAGGATTGGAGAGGTTCGGTGAGCAAATGAAGACCCTTTGAAGTCATATTGCATGGTACCCATTCCACGGTTCTCAACTCTCCAGGTTTAAGGTATTCTTCCTTCAGCTAAAACATGCATGTGGAACCCAGAGTAGGATCAACCGTGTGAACGGGAGACGTGTTCAAATATGTCTCAGTTTTCCTCCCCTGGTACTCGGGTGCAACATTCCAGACGCTTTACTAACACTCTCCCCACTTGGAGAGTCAGCGCCTTTAACCTCCTGTTTGGCCCAGTTTGCAATTTCTGCGGAAGATGAACAGGAATAGTGAGAACCAATGAGAGACTAGCTGGAGGTGTCTGGACGGGCAAATTTAACTCTCATTTCCCACCAGGAAGAGGAATTAACCAAAGGCTCAGCGTGCCTTGGCGGAACCAGATTAGGGCCTGAAGGCATCCTGCGGTGTTGCGGCCAGCTCAAAAGAAAGCGAGTTGAAGAAAGGAGCTCAGGGGCACTGTAATTCACAAACCTGCAGAGTTATAAATGACAGCTATCGTCCAAAAATATACTGAAGTAAGGCTGCCAAGAGGACTTGAAAGCGGGGCAGAATTGCAGGAAACCGATTTCAGGAGGTAGACTGGAATTGCATTGAAAGCATAGGAAAAGAGGCAGAACGTCCACAATGATGCACTTGGCCAAAAAGGGCGTATGCGTTTTTTCCTGAATATATTCAGGAAAAAAGGCATACGCACTTTTTGGCCAACCAAGCAAACTTGCAAAGGAAATCTGCACTACAATGAAGTCTCACTTCCCCCCAGTCAAAAGGGCCATCTGAAGAAAGTGTAAAATCCAGAAAGGCAGGACAGGCCATGGAGAACTGGGAGCCTCGTTATGCTGATGGGCGGGATGTAAATTGCCAACAGACACTCGGGAGAAGTGTATGGTGTTTCCTGAAACATCTAAAAAGCAAAGCAACAGAGCCTAGGGCACTTCCACTTATGGTCCTATAGCTTAGGGAAATTAAAATCAAAAAGACACAGCCACCCCAAAGTTTGGGACGCCTCTGTTTACAAGAACCTCGTTTACCGTACAAGTTCAATATCACAGAAAGTGAAAAATGGATAAAGAACTTGTGGTACTTACGTACAATGCAGTATCACTCAGCAATGAAATCTATGTCATCAGGCCCGTAGCAGCATAATGAGTGGATTCAGGTACGATGATTCTAACTGAAATAAGTCACACAGAAAAAGAAACATCATAAGATATCACTAATACACGGAATGTAAACTTGGCTACACAGGAACTGAATTCCAAAACAGAACAGGGTCTCAAATTTAGAAAACCAACTTATGCTTGCTTAAGAGGAAAGGTGAGTTGCGGTGCTGCATAAAACCAGAGATTGAAATGAGCACAGATAAAGTTCCTTAAGCCAAATATGGAATAGACAAGAGCTACTCCTAGCTCAACGAAATGGACTCAAAACCCCATATTAAACGCCTAAGAATGTACCTGACTAGTAGGTATCGTAAAACCTACAGATTGCTATGTTTCCGAAAGAGAATCAAGCATGGGTACAGGGGCATAAACGCAGCAGTGATAGGATTGGAGAGGTTCGGTGAGCAAATGAAGACCCTTTGAAGTCATATTGCATGGTACCCATTCCATGGGTTTCAACTACACAGGTTTAAGGTATTCTTCCTTCAGCTAAAACATGCATGTGGAACCTAGAGTATGATCAACCATGTGATCGGGAGACGTGTTCAAATATGTCTCAGTTTTCGTACCCTGGTACTCGGGTGCAACATTCCAGACGCTTTACTAACACTCTCCCGACTTGGAGAGTCAGTCCCTTTAACCTCCTGTTTGGCCCAGTTTGCAATTTCTGCGGAAGACGAACAGGAATAGCTAGAACCTATGACAGAGTAGCTGGAGGTGTCTGGACGGGCAAATTTAACTCTCATTTCCCACCAGGAAGAGGAATTAACCAAAGGCTCAGCGTGCAGTGCCGGAACCAGATTTGGGCCTGAAGCCATCCTGCGGTGTTGCGGCCAGCTCAAAAGAAAGCGAGTTGAAGAAAGGAGCTCAGGGGCACTGTAATTCACAAACCTGCAGAGTTATAAATGACAGCTATCGTCCAAAAATATACTGAAGTAAGGCTGCCAAGAGGACTTGAAAGCGGGGCAGAATTGCAGGAAACCGATTTCAGGAGGTAGACTGGAATTGCATTGAAAGCATAGGAAAAGAGGCAGAACGTCCACAATGATGCACTTGGCCAAAAAGGGCGTATGCGTTTTTTCCTGAATATATTCAGGAAAAAAGGCATACGCACTTTTTGGCCAACCAAGCAAACTTGCAAAGGAAATCTGCACTACAATGAAGTCTCACTTCCCCCCAGTCAAAAGGGCCATCTGAAGAAAGTGTAAAATCCAGAAAGGCAGGACAGGCCATGGAGAACTGGGAGCCTCGTTATGCTGATGGGCGGGATGTAAATTGCCAACAGACACTCGGGAGAAGTGTATGGTGTTTCCTGAAACATCTAAAAAGCAAAGCAACAGAGCCTAGGGCACTTCCACTTATGGTCCTATAGCTTAGGGAAATTAAAATCAAAAAGACACAGCCACCCCAAAGTTTGGGACGCCTCTGTTTACAAGAACCTCGTTTACCGTACAAGTTCAATATCACAGAAAGTGAAAAATGGATAAAGAACTTGTGGTACTTACGTACAATGCAGTATCACTCAGCAATGAAATCTATGTCATCAGGCCCGTAGCAGCATAATGAGTGGATTCAGGTACGATGATTCTAACTGAAATAAGTCACACAGAAAAAGAAACATCATAAGATATCACTAATACACGGAATGTAAACTTGGCTACACAGGAACTGAATTCCAAAACAGAACAGGGTCTCAAATTTAGAAAACCAACTTATGCTTGCTTAAGAGGAAAGGTGAGTTGCGGTGCTGCATAAAACCAGAGATTGAAATGAGCACAGATAAAGTTCCTTAAGCCAAATATGGAATAGACAAGAGCTACTCCTAGCTCAACGAAATGGACTCAAAACCCCATATTAAACGCCTAAGAATGTACCTGACTAGTAGGTATCGTAAAACCTACAGATTGCTATGTTTCCGAAAGAGAATCAAGCATGGGTACAGGGGCATAAACGCAGCAGTGATAGGATTGGAGAGGTTCGGTGAGCAAATGAAGACCCTTTGAAGTCATATTGCATGGTACCCATTCCATGGGTTTCAACTACACAGGTTTAAGGTATTCTTCCTTCAGCTAAAACATGCATGTGGAACCTAGAGTATGATCAACCATGTGATCGGGAGACGTGTTCAAATATGTCTCAGTTTTCGTACCCTGGTACTCGGGTGCAACATTCCAGACGCTTTACTAACACTCTCCCGACTTGGAGAGTCAGTCCCTTTAACCTCCTGTTTGGCCCAGTTTGCAATTTCTGCGGAAGACGAACAGGAATAGCTAGAACCTATGACAGAGTAGCTGGAGGTGTCTGGACGGGCAAATTTAACTCTCATTTCCCACCAGGAAGAGGAATTAACCAAAGGCTCAGCGTGCAGTGCCGGAACCAGATTTGGGCCTGAAGCCATCCTGCGGTGTTGCGGCCAGCTCAAAAGAAAGCGAGTTGAAGAAAGGAGCTCAGGGGCACTGTAATTCACAAACCTGCAGAGTTATAAATGACAGCTATCGTCCAAAAATATACTGAAGTAAGGCTGCCAAGAGGACTTGAAAGCGGGGCAGAATTGCAGGAAACCGATTTCAGGAGGTAGACTGGAATTGCATTGAAAGCATAGGAAAAGAGGCAGAACGTCCACAATGATACACTTTGCCAAAAAGGGCGTATGCGTTTTTTCCTGAATATATTCAGGAAAAAACGCATACGCCCTTTTTGGCCAACCAAGCAAGCTTGCAAAGGAAATCTGCACTACAATGAAGTCTCACTTCCCCCCGGTCAAAAGGGCCATCTGAAAAAAGTGTAAAATCCAGAAAGGCAGGACAGGCCATGGAGAACTGGGAGCCTTGTTATGCTGATGGGCGGGATGTAAATTGCCAACAGACACTCGGGAGAAGTGTATGGTGTTTCCTGAAACATCTAAAAAACAAAGCAACAGAGCCTAGGGCACTTCCACTTATGGTCCTATAGCTTAGGGAAATTAAAATCAAAAAGACACAGCCACCCCAAAGTTTGGGACGCCTCTGTTTACAAGAACCTCGTTTACCGTACAAGTTCAATATCACAGAAAGTGAAAAATGGATAAAGAACTTGTGGTACTTACTTACAATGCAGTATCACTCAGCAATGAAATCTATGTCATCAGGCCCGTAGCAGCATAATGAGTGGATTCAGGTACGATGATTCTAACTGAAATAAGTCACACAGAAAAAGAATCATCATAAGATATCACTAATACACGGAATGTAAACTTGGCTACACAGGAACTGAATTCCAAAACAGAACAGGGTCTCAAATTTAGAAAACCAACTTATGCTTGCTTAAGGGGAAAGGTGAGTTGGGGTGCTGCATAAAACCAGACATTGAAATGAGCACAGATAAAGTTCCTTAAGCCAAATATGGAATAGACAAGAGCTACTCCTTGCTCAACGAAATGGACTCAACACCCCATATTAAACGCCTAGGAATGTACCTGACTAGTAAGTATCTTAAAACCTATGGATTGCTATGTCTCCAAAAGAGAATCAAGTGTGTGTACAGGGGCATAAACGCAGCAGTGATAGGATTGGAGAGGTTCGGTGAGCAAATGAAGACCCTTTGAAGTCATATTGCATGGTACCCATTCCACGGTTCTCAACTCTCCAGGTTTAAGGTATTCTTCATTCAGCTAAAACATGCATGTGGAACCCAGAGTAGGATCAACCGTGTGAACGGGAGACGTGTTCAAATATGTCTCAGTTTTCCTCCCCTGGTACTCGGGTGCAACATTCCAGACGCTTTACTAACACTCTCCCCACTTGGAGAGTCAGCGCCTTTAACCTCCTGTTTGGCCCAGTTTGCAATTTCTGCGGAAGATGAACAGGAATAGTGAGAACCAATGAGAGACTAGCTGGAGGTGTCTGGACGGGCAAATTTAACTCTCATTTCCCACCAGGAAGAGGAATTAACCAAAGGCTCAGCGTGCCGTGGCGGAACCAGATTAGGGCCTGAAGCCATCCTGCGGTGTTGCGGCCAGCTCAAAAGAAAGCGAGTTGAAGAAAGGAGCTCAGGGGCACTGTAATTCACAAACCTGCAGAGTTATAAATGACAGCTATCGTCCAAAAATATACTGAAGTAAGGCTGCCAAGAGGACTTGAAAGCGGGGCAGAATTGCAGGAAACCGATTTCAGGAGGTAGACTGGAATTGCATTGAAAGCATAGGAAAAGAGGCAGAACTTCCAAAATGATGCACTTGGCCAAAAAGGGCGTATGCGTTCTTTCCTGAATATATTCAGGAAAGAACGCATACGCACTTTTTGGCCAACCAAGCAAACTTGCAAAGGAAATCTGCACTACAATGAAGTCTCACTTCCCCCTGGTCAAAAGGGCCATCTGAAAAAAGTGTAAAATCCAGAAAGGCAGGACAGGCCATGGAGAACTGGGAGCCTTGTTATGCTGATGGGTAGGATGTAAATTGCCAACAGACACTCGGGAGAAGTGTATGGTGTTTCCTGAAACATCTAAAAAACAAAGCAACAGAGCCTAGGGCACTTCCACTTATGGTCCTATAGCTTAGGGAAATTAAAATCAAAAAGACACAGCCACCCCAAAGTTTGGGACGCCTCTGTTTACAAGAACCTCATTTACAGTACAAGTTCAACATCGCAGAAAGTGAAAAATGGATAAAGAAGTTGTGGTATTTACTTACAAAGCAATATCACTCAGCAATGAAATCTATGTCATCAGGCCCTTAGCAGCACAATGAGTGGATTCAGGTATGATGATTCTAACTGAAATAAGTCACACAGAAAAAGAAACATCATAAGATATCACTAATACACGGAATGTAAACTTGGCTACACAGGAACTGAATTCCAAAACAGAACAGGGTCTCAAATTTAGAAAACCAACTTATGCTTGCTTAAGGGGAAAGGTGAGTTGGGGTGCTGCATAAAACCAGACATCGAAATGAGCACAGATAAAGTTCCTTAAGCCAAATATGGAATAGACAAGAGCTACTCCTTGCTCAACGAAATGGACTCAACACCGCATATTAAACGCCTAAGAATGTACCTGACTAGTAAGTATCTTAAAACCTATGGATTGCTATGTCTCCGAAAGAGAATCAAGCGTGTGTACAGGGGCATAAACGCAGCAGTGATAGGATTGGAGAGGTTCGGTGAGCAAATGAAGACCCTTTGAAGTCATATTGCATGGTACCCATTCCACGGGTTTCAACTACCCAGGTTTAAGGTATTCTTCCTTCAGCTAAAACATGCATGTGGAACCTAGAGTATGATCAACCATGTGATCGGGAGACGTGTTCAAATATGTCTCAGTTTTCGTACCCTGGTACTCGGGTGCAACATTCCAGACGCTTTACTAACACCCTCCCGACTTGGAGAGTGAGTCCCTTTAACCTCCTGTTTGGCCCAGTTTGCAATTTCTGCGGAAGATGAACAGGAATAGCGGAACCAATGAGAGACTAGCTGGAGGTGTCTGGACGGGCAAATTTAACTCTCATTTCCCACCAGGAAGAGGAATTAACCAAAGGCTCAGCGTGCCGTGCCGGAACCAGATTAGGGCCTGAAGCCATCCTGCGGTGTTGCGGCCAGGTCACAAGAAAGTGAGTTGAAGAAAGGAGCTCAGGGGCACTGTAATTCACAAACCTGCAGAGTTATAAATGACAGCTATCGTCCAAAAATATACTGAAGTAAGGCTGCCAAGAGGACTTGAAAGCGGGGCAGAATTGCAGGAAACCGATTTCAGGAGGTAGACTGGAATTGCATTGAAAGCATAGGAAAAGAGGCAGAACGTCCACAATGATACACTTTGCCAAAAAGGGCGTATGCGTTTTTTCCTGAATATATTCAGGAAAAAACGCATACGCCCTTTTTGGCCAACCAAGCAAGCTTGCAAAGGAAATCTGCACTACAATGAAGTCTCACTTCCCCCCGGTCAAAAGGGCCATCTGAAAAAAGTGTAAAATCCAGAAAGGCAGGACAGGCCATGGAGAACTGGGAGCCTTGTTATGCTGATGGGCGGGATGTAAATTGCCAACAGACACTCGGGAGAAGTGTATGGTGTTTCCTGAAACATCTAAAAAACAAAGCAACAGAGCCTAGGGCACTTCCACTTATGGTCCTATAGCTTAGGGAAATTAAAATCAAAAAGACACAGCCACCCCAAAGTTTGGGACGCCTCTGTTTACAAGAAACTCGTTTACCGTACAAGTTCAATATCACAGAAAGTGAAAAATGGATAAAGAACTTGTGGTACTTACTTACAATGCAGTATCACTCAGCAATGAAATCTATGTCATCAGGCCCGTAGCAGCATAATGAGTGGATTCAGGTACGATGATTCTAACTGAAATAAGTCACACAGAAAAAGAAACATCATAAGATATCACTAATACACGGAATGTAAACTTGGCTACACAGGAACTGAATTCCAAAACAGAACAGGGTCTCAAATTTAGAAAACCAACTTATGCTTGCTTAAGGGGAAAGGTGAGTTGGGGTGCTGCATAAAACCAGACATTGAAATGAGCACAGATAAAGTTCCTTAAGCCAAATATGGAATAGACAAGAGCTACTCCTTGCTCAACGAAATGGACTCAACACCCCATATTAAACGCCTAGGAATGTACCTGACTAGTAAGTATCTTAAAACCTATGGATTGCTATGTCTCCAAAAGAGAATCAAGTGTGTGTACAGGGGCATAAACGCAGCAGTGATAGGATTGGAGAGGTTCGGTGAGCAAATGAAGACCCTTTGAAGTCATATTGCATGGTACCCATTCCACGGTTCTCAACTCTCCAGGTTTAAGGTATTCTTCCTTCAGCTAAAACATGCATGTGGAACCCAGAGTAGGATCAACCGTGTGAACGGGAGACGTGTTCAAATATGTCTCAGTTTTCCTCCCCTGGTACTCGGGTGCAACATTCCAGACGCTTTACTAACACTCTCCCCACTTGGAGAGTCAGCGCCTTTAACCTCCTGTTTGGCCCAGTTTGCAATTTCTGCGGAAGATGAACAGGAATAGTGAGAACCAATGAGAGACTAGCTGGAGGTGTCTGGACGGGCAAATTTAACTCTCATTTCCCACCAGGAAGAGGAATTAACCAAAGGCTCAGCGTGCCGTGGCGGAACCAGATTAGGGCCTGAAGCCATCCTGCGGTGTTGCGGCCAGCTCAAAAGAAAGCGAGTTGAAGAAAGGAGCTCAGGGGCACTGTAATTCACAAACCTGCAGAGTTATAAATGACAGCTATCGTCCAAAAATATACTGAAGTAAGGCTGCCAAGAGGACTTGAAAGCGGGGCAGAATTGCAGGAAACCGATTTCAGGAGGTAGACTGGAATTGCATTGAAAGCATAGGAAAAGAGGCAGAACGTCCACAATGATGCACTTGGCCAAAAAGGGCGTATGCGTTTTTTCCTGAATATATTCAGGAAAAAACGCATACGCACTTTTTGGCCAACCAAGCAAACTTGCAAAGGAAATCTGCACTACAATGAAGTCTCACTTCCCCCCAGTCAAAAGGGCCATCTGAAGAAAGTGTAAAATCCAGAAAGGCAGGACAGGCCATGGAGAACTGGGAGCCTTGTTATGCTGATGGGCGGGATGTAAATTGCCAACAGACACTCGGGAGAAGTGTATGGTGTTTCCTGAAACATCTAAAAAGCAAAGCAACAGAGCCTAGGGCACTTCCACTTATGGTCCTATAGCTTAGGGAAATTAAAATCAAAAAGACACAGCCACCCCAAAGTTTGGGACGCCTCTGTTTACAAGAACCTCGTTTACCGTACAAGTTCAATATCACAGAAAGTGAAAAATGGATAAAGAACTTGTGGTACTTACGTACAATGCAGTATCACTCAGCAATGAAATCTATGTCATCAGGCCCGTAGCAGCATAATGAGTGGATTCAGGTACGATGATTCTAACTGAAATAAGTCACACAGAAAAAGAAACATCATAAGATATCACTAATACACGGAATGTAAACTTGGCTACACAGGAACTGAATTCCAAAACAGAACAGGGTCTCAAATTTAGAAAACCAACTTATGCTTGCTTAAGAGGAAAGGTGAGTTGCGGTGCTGCATAAAACCAGAGATTGAAATGAGCACAGATAAAGTTCCTTAAGCCAAATATGGAATAGACAAGAGCTACTCCTAGCTCAACGAAATGGACTCAACACCCCATATTAAACACCTAAGAATGTACCTGACTAGTAGGTATCGTAAAACCTACAGATTGCTATGTTTCCGAAAGAGAATCAAGCATGGGTACAGGGGCATAAACGCAGCAGTGATAGGATTGGAGAGGTTCGGTGAGCAAATGAAGACCCTTTGAAGTCATATTGCATGGTACCCATTCCATGGGTTTCAACTACACAGGTTTAAGGTATTCTTCCTTCAGCTAAAACATGCATGTGGAACCTAGAGTATGATCAACCATGTGATCGGGAGACGTGTTCAAATATGTCTCAGTTTTCGTACCCTGGTACTCGGGTGCAACATTCCAGACGCTTTACTAACACTCTCCCGACTTGGAGAGTCAGTCCCTTTAACCTCCTGTTTGGCCCAGTTTGCAATTTCTGCGGAAGACGAACAGGAATAGCGAGAACCTATGACAGAGTAGCTGGAGGTGTCTGGACGGGCAAATTTAACTCTCATTTCCCACCAGGAAGAGGAATTAACCAAAGGCTCAGCGTGCAGTGCCGGAACCAGATTTGGGCCTGAAGCCATCCTGCGGTGTTGCGGCCAGCTCAAAAGAAAGCGAGTTGAAGAAAGGAGCTCAGGGGCACTGTAATTCACAAACCTGCAGAGTTATAAATGACAGCTATCGTCCAAAAATATACTGAAGTAAGGCTGCCAAGAGGACTTGAAAGCGGGGCAGAATTGCAGGAAACCGATTTCAGGAGGTAGACTGGAATTGCATTGAAAGCATAGGAAAAGAGGCAGAACGTCCACAATGATGCACTTGGCCAAAAAGGGCGTATGCGTTTTTTCCTGAATATATTCAGGAAAAAACGCATACGCCCTTTTTGGCCAACCAAGCAAGCTTGCAAAGGAAATCTGCACTACAATGAAGTCTCACTTCCCCCCGGTCAAAAGGGCCATCTGAAAAAAGTGTAAAATCCAGAAAGGCAGGACAGGCCATGGAGAACTGGGAGCCTTGTTATGCTGATGGGCGGGATGTAAATTGCCAACAGACACTCGGGAGAAGTGTATGGTGTTTCCTGAAACATCTAAAAAGGAAAGCAACAGAGCCTAGGGCACTTCCACTTATGGTCCTATAGCTTAGGGAAATTAAAATCAAAAAGACACAGCCACCCCAAAGTTTGGGACGCCTCTGTTTACAAGAACCTCGTTTACCGTACAAGTTCAATATCACAGAAAGTGAAAACTGGATAAAGAACTTGTGGTACTTACGTACAATGCAGTATCACTCAGCAATGAAATCTATGTCATCAGGCCCGTAGCAGCATAATGAGTGGATTCAGGTACGATGATTCTAACTGAAATAAGTCACACAGAAAAAGAAACATCATAAGATATCAGTAATACACGGAATGTAAACTTGGCTACACAGGAACTGAATTCCAAAACAGAACAGGGTCTCAAATTTAGAAAACCAACTTATGCTTGCTTAAGGGTAAAGGTGAGTTGGGGTGCTGCATAAAACCAGAGATTGAAATGAGCACAGATAAATTTCCTTAAGCCAAATATGGAATAGACAAGAGCTACTCCTTGCTCAACAAAATGGACTCAACACCGCATATTAAATGCCTAAGAATGTACGTGACTAGTAAGTATCTTAAAACCTATGGATTGCTATGTCTCCGAAAGAGAATCAAGCATGTGTACAGGGGCATAAACGCAGCAGTGATAGGATTGGAGAGGTTCGGTGAGCAAATGAAGACCCTTTGAAGTCATATTGCATGGTACCCTTTCCATGGGTTTCAACTACCCAGGTTTAAGGTATTCTTCCTTCAGCTAAAACATGCATGTGGAACCTAGAATATGATCAACCATGTGATTGGGAGACGTGTTCAAATATGTCTCAGTTTTCATACCCTGGTACTCGGGTGCAACATTCCAGACGCTTTACTAACACTCTCCCGACTTGGAGAGTCAGTCCCTTTAACCTCCTGTTTGGCCCAGTTTGCAATTTCTGCGGAAGATGAACAGGAATAGCGAGAACCAATGAGAGACTAGCTGGAGGTGTCTGGACGGGCAAATTTAACTCTCATTTCCCACCAGGGAGAGGAATTAACCAAAGGCTCAGTGTGCCGTGCCGGAACTAGATTAGGGCCTGAAGCCATCCTGCGGTGTTGCGGCCAGGTGACAAGAAAGCGAGTTGAAGAAAGGAGCTCAGGGGCACTGTAATTCACAAACCTGCAGAGTTATAAATGACAGCTATCGTCCAAAAATATACTGAAGTAAGGCTGCCAAGAGGACTTGAAAGCGGGGCAGAATTGCAGGAAACCGATTTCAGGAGGTAGACTGGAATTGCATTGAAAGCATAGGAAAAGAGGCAGAACGTCCACAATGATGCACTTGGCCAAAAAGGGCGTATGCATTTTTTCCTGAATGTATTCAGGAAAAAACGCATACGCCCTTTTTGGCCAACCAAGCAAGCTTGCAAAAGAAATCTGCACTACAATGAAGTCTCACTTCCCCCCGGTCAAAAGGGCCATCTGAAAAAAGTGTAAAATCCAGAAAGGCAGGACAGGCCATGGAGAACTGGGAGCCTTGTTATGCTGATGGGCGGGATGTAAATTGCCAACAGACACTCGGGAGAAGTGTATGGTGTTTCCTGAAACATCTAAAAAACAAAGCAACAGAGCCTAGGGCACTTCCACTTATGGTCCTATAGCTTAGGGAAATTAAAATCAAAAAGACACAGCCACCCCAAAGTTTGGGACGCCTCTGTTTACAAGAACCTCGTTTACCGTACAAGTTCAATATCACAGAAAGTGAAAACTGGATAAAGAACTTGTGGTACTTACGTACAATGCAGTATCACTCAGCAATGAAATCTATGTCATCAGGCCCGTAGCAGCATAATGAGTGGATTCAGGTACGATGATTCTAACTGAAATAAGTCACACAGAAAAAGAAACATCATAAGATATCACTAATACACGGAATGTAAACTTGGCTACACAGGAACTGAATTACAGAACAGAACAGGGTCTCAAATTTAGAAAACCAACTTATGCTTGCTTAAGGGTAAAGGTGAGTTGGGGTGCTGCATAAAACCAGAGATTGAAATGAGCACAGATAAAGTTCCTTAAGCCAAATATGGAATAGACAAGAGCTACTCCTTGCTCAACGAAATGGACTCAACACCCCATATTAAATGCCTAAGAATGTACCTGACTAGTAAGTATCTTAAAACCAATGGATTGCTATGTTTCCAAAAGAGAATCAAGCGTGTGTACAGGGGCATAAACGCAGCAGTGATAGGATTGGAGAGGTTCGGTGAGCAAATGAAGACCCTGTGAAGTCATATTGCATGGTACCCATTCCACGGGTCTCAACTCTCCAGGTTTAAGGTATTCTTCCTTCAGCTAAAACATGCATGTGGAACCCAGAGTATGATCAACCATGTGAACGGGAGACGTGTTCAAATATGTCTCAGATTTCCTCCCCTGGTACTCGGGTGCAACATTCCAGACGCTTTACTAACACTCTCCCAACTTGGAGAGTCAGCGCCTTTAACCTCCTGTTTGGCCCAGTTTGCAATTTCTGCGGAAGATGAACAGGAATAGGGAGAACCAATGAAAGACTAGCTGGAGGTGTCTGGACGGGCAAATTTAACTCTCATTTCCCACCAGGAAGAGGAAATAACCAAAGGCTCAGCGTGCCGTGCCGGAACCAGATTAGGGCCTGAAGCCATCCTGCGGTGTTGCGGCCAGCTCAAAAGAAAGCGAGTTGAAGAAAGGAGCTCAGGGGCACTGTAATTCACAAACCTGCAGAGTTGTAAATGACAGCTATCGTCCAAAAATATATTGAAGTAAGGCTGCCAAGAGGACTTGAAAGCGGGGCAGAATTGCAGGAAACCGATTTCAGGAGGTAGACTGGAATTGCATTGAAAGCATAGGAAAAGAGGCAGAACGTCCACAATGATGCACTTGGCTAAAAAGGGCATATGCGTTTTTTCCTGAATATATTCAGGAAAAAACGCATACGCACTTTTTGGCCAACCAAGCAAGCTTGCAAAGGAAATCTGCACTACAATGAAGTCTCACTTCCCCCCGGTCAAAAGGGCCATCTGAAAAAAGTGTAAAATCCAGAAAGGCAGGACAGGCCATGGAGAACTGGGAGCCTTGTTATGCTGATGGGTAGGATGTAAATTGCCAACAGACACTCGGGAGAAGTGTATGGTGTTTCCTGAAACATCTAAAAAGCAAAGCAACAGAGCCTAGGGCACTTCCACTTATGGTCCTATAGCTTAGGGAAATTAAAATCAAAAAGACACAGCCACCCCAAAGTTTGGGACGCCTCTGTTTACAAGAACCTCGTTTACCGTACAAGTTCAATATCACAGAAAGTGAAAAATGGATAAAGAACTTGTGGTACTTACGTACAATGCAGTATCACTCAGCAATGAAATCTATGTCATCAGGCCCGTAGCAGCATAATGAGTGGATTCAGGTACGATGATTCTAACTGAAATAAGTCACACAGAAAAAGAAACATCATAAGATATCACTAATACACGGAATGTAAACTTGGCTACACAGGAACTGAATTCCAAAACAGAACAGGGTCTCAAATTTAGAAAACCAACTTATGCTTGCTTAAGAGGAAAGGTGAGTTGCGGTGCTGCATAAAACCAGAGATTGAAATGAGCACAGATAAAGTTCCTTAAGCCAAATATGGAATAGACAAGAGCTACTCCTAGCTCAACGAAATGGACTCAACACCCCATATTAAACGCCTAAGAATGTACCTGACTAGTAGGTATCGTAAAACCTACAGATTGCTATGTTTCCGAAAGAGAATCAAGCATGGGTACAGGGGCATAAACGCAGCAGTGATAGGATTGGAGAGGTTCGGTGAGCAAATGAAGACCCTTTGAAGTCATATTGCATGGTACCCATTCCATGGGTTTCAACTACACAGGTTTAAGGTATTCTTCCTTCAGCTAAAACATGCATGTGGAACCTAGAGTATGATCAACCATGTGATCGGGAGACGTGTTCAAATATGTCTCAGTTTTCGTACCCTGGTACTCGGGTGCAACATTCCAGACGCTTTACTAACACTCTCCCGACTTGGAGAGTCAGTCCCTTTAACCTCCTGTTTGGCCCAGTTTGCAATTTCTGCGGAAGACGAACAGGAATAGCGAGAACCTATGACAGAGTAGCTGGAGGTGTCTGGACGGGCAAATTTAACTCTCATTTCCCACCAGGAAGAGGAATTAACCAAAGGCTCAGCGTGCAGTGCCGGAACCAGATTTGGGCCTGAAGCCATCCTGCGGTGTTGCGGCCAGCTCAAAAGAAAGCGAGTTGAAGAAAGGAGCTCAGGGGCACTGTAATTCACAAACCTGCAGAGTTATAAATGACAGCTATCGTCCAAAAATATACTGAAGTAAGGCTGCCAAGAGGACTTGAAAGCGGGGCAGAATTGCAGGAAACCGATTTCAGGAGGTAGACTGGAATTGCATTGAAAGCATAGGAAAAGAGGCAGAACGTCCACAATGATGCACTTGGCCAAAAAGGGCGTATGCGTTTTTTCCTGAATATATTCAGGAAAAAACGCATACGCCCTTTTTGGCCAACCAAGCAAGCTTGCAAAGGAAATCTGCACTACAATGAAGTCTCACTTCCCCCCGGTCAAAAGGGCCATCTGAAAAAAGTGTAAAATCCAGAAAGGCAGGACAGGCCATGGAGAACTGGGAGCCTTGTTATGCTGATGGGCGGGATGTAAATTGCCAACAGACACTCGGGAGAAGTGTATGGTGTTTCCTGAAACATCTAAAAAGGAAAGCAACAGAGCCTAGGGCACTTCCACTTATGGTCCTATAGCTTAGGGAAATTAAAATCAAAAAGACACAGCCACCCCAAAGTTTGGGACGCCTCTGTTTACAAGAACCTCGTTTACCGTACAAGTTCAATATCACAGAAAGTGAAAAATGGATAAAGAACTTGTGGTACTTACGTACAATGCAGTATCACTCAGCAATGAAATCTATGTCATCAGGCCCGTAGCAGCATAATGAGTGGATTCAGGTACGATGATTCTAACTGAAATAAGTCACACAGAAAAAGAAACATCATAAGATATCAGTAATACACGGAATGTAAACTTGGCTACACAGGAACTGAATTCCAAAACAGAACAGGGTCTCAAATTTAGAAAACCAACTTATGCTTGCTTAAGGGTAAAGGTGAGTTGGGGTGCTGCATAAAACCAGAGATTGAAATGAGCACAGATAAATTTCCTTAAGCCAAATATGGAATAGACAAGAGCTACTCCTTGCTCAACAAAATGGACTCAACACCGCATATTAAATGCCTAAGAATGTACGTGACTAGTAAGTATCTTAAAACCTATGGATTGCTATGTCTCCGAAAGAGAATCAAGCATGTGTACAGGGGCATAAACGCAGCAGTGATAGGATTGGAGAGGTTCGGTGAGCAAATGAAGACCCTTTGAAGTCATATTGCATGGTACCCTTTCCATGGGTTTCAACTACCCAGGTTTAAGGTATTCTTCCTTCAGCTAAAACATGCATGTGGAACCTAGAATATGATCAACCATGTGATTGGGAGACGTGTTCAAATATGTCTCAGTTTTCATACCCTGGTACTCGGGTGCAACATTCCAGACGCTTTACTAACACTCTCCCGACTTGGAGAGTCAGTCCCTTTAACCTCCTGTTTGGCCCAGTTTGCAATTTCTGCGGAAGATGAACAGGAATAGCGAGAACCAATGAGAGACTAGCTGGAGGTGTCTGGACGGGCAAATTTAACTCTCATTTCCCACCAGGGAGAGGAATTAACCAAAGGCTCAGTGTGCCGTGCCGGAACTAGATTAGGGCCTGAAGCCATCCTGCGGTGTTGCGGCCAGGTGACAAGAAAGCGAGTTGAAGAAAGGAGCTCAGGGGCACTGTAATTCACAAACCTGCAGAGTTATAAATGACAGCTATCGTCCAAAAATATACTGAAGTAAGGCTGCCAAGAGGACTTGAAAGCGGGGCAGAATTGCAGGAAACCGATTTCAGGAGGTAGACTGGAATTGCATTGAAAGCATAGGAAAAGAGGCAGAACGTCCACAATGATGCACTTGGCCAAAAAGGGCGTATGCATTTTTTCCTGAATGTATTCAGGAAAAAACGCATACGCCCTTTTTGGCCAACCAAGCAAGCTTGCAAAAGAAATCTGCACTACAATGAAGTCTCACTTCCCCCCGGTCAAAAGGGCCATCTGAAAAAAGTGTAAAATCCAGAAAGGCAGGACAGGCCATGGAGAACTGGGAGCCTTGTTATGCTGATGGGCGGGATGTAAATTGCCAACAGACACTCGGGAGAAGTGTATGGTGTTTCCTGAAACATCTAAAAAAGAAAGCAACAGAGCCTAGGGCACTTCCACTTATGGTCCTATAGCTTAGGGAAATTAAAATCAAAAAGACACAGCCACCCCAAAGTTTGGGACGCCTCTGTTTACAAGAACCTCGTTTACCGTACAAGTTCAATATCACAGAAAGTGAAAAATGGATAAAGAACTTGTGGTACTTACGTACAATGCAGTATCACTCAGCAATGAAATCTATGTCATCAGGCCCGTAGCAGCATAATGAGTGGATTCAGGTACGATGATTCTAACTGAAATAAGTCACACAGAAAAAGAAACATCATAAGATATCACTAATACACGGAATGTAAACTTGGCTACACAGGAACTGAATTACAGAACAGAACAGGGTCTCAAATTTAGAAAACCAACTTATGCTTGCTTAAGGGTAAAGGTGAGTTGGGGTGCTGCATAAAACCAGAGATTGAAATGAGCACAGATAAAGTTCCTTAAGCCAAATATGGAATAGACAAGAGCTACTCGTTGCTCAACGAAATGGACTCAACACCCCATATTAAATGCCTAAGAATGTACCTGACTAGTAAGTATCTTAAAACCAATGGATTGCTATGTTTCCAAAAGAGAATCAAGCGTGTGTACAGGGGCATAAACGCAGCAGTGATAGGATTGGAGAGGTTCGGTGAGCAAATGAAGACCCTGTGAAGTCATATTGCATGGTACCCATTCCACGGGTCTCAACTCTCCAGGTTTAAGGTATTCTTCCTTCAGCTAAAACATGCATGTGGAACCCAGAGTATGATCAACCATGTGAACGGGAGACGTGTTCAAATATGTCTCAG
This sequence comes from Pseudorca crassidens, assembly GCF_039906515.1. NCBI lineage: Eukaryota > Metazoa > Chordata > Mammalia > Artiodactyla > Delphinidae > Pseudorca > Pseudorca crassidens. The sequence continues at coordinate 1,658,914 of NW_027136302.1, read as the reverse complement.
ATTTCCTCCCCTGGTACTCGGGTGCAACATTCCAGACGCTTTACTAACACTCTCCCAACTTGGAGAGTCAGCGCCTTTAACCTCCTGTTTGGCCCAGTTTGCAATTTCTGCGGAAGATGAACAGGAATAGGGAGAACCAATGAAAGACTAGCTGGAGGTGTCTGGACGGGCAAATTTAACTCTCATTTCCCACCAGGAAGAGGAAATAACCAAAGGCTCAGCGTGCCGTGCCGGAACCAGATTAGGGCCTGAAGCCATCCTGCGGTGTTGCGGCCAGCTCAAAAGAAAGCGAGTTGAAGAAAGGAGCTCAGGGGCACTGTAATTCACAAACCTGCAGAGTTGTAAATGACAGCTATCGTCCAAAAATATATTGAAGTAAGGCTGCCAAGAGGACTTGAAAGCGGGGCAGAATTGCAGGAAACCGATTTCAGGAGGTAGACTGGAATTGCATTGAAAGCATAGGAAAAGAGGCAGAACGTCCACAATGATGCACTTGGCTAAAAAGGGCATATGCGTTTTTTCATGAATATATTCAGGAAAAAACGCATACGCACTTTTTGGCCAACCAAGCAAGCTTGCAAAGGAAATCTGCACTACAATGAAGTCTCACTTCCCCCCGGTCAAAAGGGCCATCTGAAAAAAGTGTAAAATCCAGAAAGGCAGGACAGGCCATGGAGAACTGGGAGCCTTGTTATGCTGATGGGTAGGATGTAAATTGCCAACAGACACTCGGGAGAAGTGTATGGTGTTTCCTGAAACATCTAAAAAACAAAGCAACAGAGCCTAGGGCACTTCCACTTATGGTCTTATAGCTTAGGGAAATTAAAATCAAAAAGACACAGCCACCCCAATGTTTGGGACGCCTCTGTTTACAAGAACCTCGTTTACCGTACAAGTTCAATATCACAGAAAGTGAAAAATGGATAAAGAACTTGTGGTACTTACGTACAATGCAGTATCACTCAGCAATGAAATCTATGTCATCAGGCCCGTAGCAGCATAATGAGTGGATTCAGGTACGATGATTCTAACTGAAATAAGTCACACAGAAAAAGAAACATCATAAGATATCACTAATACACGGAATGTAAACTTGGCTACACAGGAACTGAATTCCAAAACAGAACAGGGTCTCAAATTTAGAAAACCAACTTATGCTTGCTTAAGGGGAAAGGTGAGTTGGGGTGCTGCATAAAACCAGACATTGAAATGAGCACAGATAAAGTTCCTTAAGCCAAATATGGAATAGACAAGAGCTACTCCTTGCTCAACGAAATGGACTCAACACCGCATATTAAACGCCTAAGAATGTACCTGACTAGTAAGTATCTTAAAACCTATGGATTGCTATGTCTCCAAAAGAGAATCAAGCGTGTGTACGGGGGCATAAACGCAGCAGTGATAGGATTGGAGAGGTTCGGTGAGCAAATGAAGACCCTTTGAAGTCATATTGCATGGTACCCATTCCACGGGTCTCAACTCTCCAGGTTTAAGGGATTCTTCCTTCAGCTAAAACATGCATGTGGAACCCAGAGTATGATCAACCGTGTGAACGGGAGACGTGTTCAAATATGTCTCAGTTTTCCTCCCCTGGTACTCGGGTGCAACATTCCAGACGCTTTACTAACACTCTCCCCACTTGGAGAGTCAGCGCCTTTAACCTCCTGTTTGGCCCAGTTTGCAATTTCTGCGGAAGATGAACAGGAATAGGGAGAACCAATGAGAGACTAGCTGGAGGTGTCTGGACGGGCAAATTTAACTCTCATTTCCCACCAGGAAGAGGAAATAACCAAAGGCTCAGCGTGCCGTGCCGGAACCAGATTAGGGCCTGAAGCCATCCTGCGGTGTTGCGGCCAGGTCACAAGAAAGCGAGTTGAAGAAAGGAGCTCAGGGGCACTGTAATTCACAAACCTGCAGAGTTATAAATGACAGCTATCGTCCAAAAATATACTGAAGTAAGGCTGCCAAGAGGACTTGAAAGCGGGGCAGAATTGCAGGAAACCGATTTCAGGAGGTAGACTGGAATTGCATTGAAAGCATAGGAAAAGAGGCAGAACGTCCACAATGATGCACTTGGCCAAAAAGGGCGTATGCATTTTTTCCTGAATGTATTCAGGAAAAAACGCATACGCCCTTTTTGGCCAACCAAGCAAGCTTGCAAAAGAAATCTGCACTACAATGAAGTCTCACTTCCCCCCGGTCAAAAGGGCCATCTGAAAAAAGTGTAAAATCCAGAAAGGCAGGACAGGCCATGGAGAACTGGGAGCCTTGTTATGCTGATGGGCGGGATGTAAATTGCCAACAGACACTCGGGAGAAGTGTATGGTGTTTCCTGAAACATCTAAAAAAGAAAGCAACAGAGCCTAGGGCACTTCCACTTATGGTCCTATAGCTTAGGGAAATTAAAATCAAAAAGACACAGCCACCCCAAAGTTTGGGACGCCTCTGTTTACAAGAACCTCGTTTACCGTACAAGTTCAATATCACAGAAAGTGAAAAATGGATAAAGAACTTGTGGTACTTACGTACAATGCAGTATCACTCAGCAATGAAATCTATGTCATCAGGCCCGTAGCAGCATAATGAGTGGATTCAGGTACGATGATTCTAACTGAAATAAGTCACACAGAAAAAGAAACATCATAAGATATCACTAATACACGGAATGTAAACTTGGCTACACAGGAACTGAATTACAGAACAGAACAGGGTCTCAAATTTAGAAAACCAACTTATGCTTGCTTAAGGGTAAAGGTGAGTTGGGGTGCTGCATAAAAACAGAGATTGAAATGAGCACAGATAAAGTTCCTTAAGCCAAATATGGAATAGACAAGAGCTACTCCTTGCTCAACGAAATGGACTCAACACCCCATATTAAACGCCTAAGAATGTACCTGACTAGTAAGTATCTTAAAACCTATGGATTGCTATGTTTCCAAAAGAGAATCAAGCGTGTGTACAGGGGCATAAATGCAGCAGTGATAGGATTGGAGAGGTTCGGTGAGCAAATGAAGACCCTGTGAAGTCATATTGCATGGAACCCATTCCACGGGTCTCAACTCTCCAGGTTTAAGGTATTCTTCCTTCAGCTAAAACATGCATGTGGAACCCAGAGTATGATCAACCATGTGAACGGGAGACGTGTTCAAATATGTCTCAGATTTCCTCCCCTGGTACTCGGGTGCAACATTCCAGACGCTTTACTAACACTCTCCCAACTTGGAGAGTCAGCGCCTTTAACCTCCTGTTTGGCCCAGTTTGCAATTTCTGCGGAAGATGAACAGGAATAGGGAGAACCAATGAAAGACTAGCTGGAGGTGTCTGGAGGGGCAAATTTAACTCTCATTTCCCACCAGGAAGAGGAAATAACCAAAGGCTCAGCGTGCCGTGCCGGAACCAGATTAGGGCCTGAAGCCATCCTGCGGTGTTGCGGCCAGCTCAAAAGAAAGCGAGTTGAAGAAAGGAGCTCAGGGGCACTGTAATTCACAAACCTGCAGAGTTGTAAATGACAGCTATCGTCCAAAAATATATTGAAGTAAGGCTGCCAAGAGGACTTGAAAGCGGGGCAGAATTGCAGGAAACCGATTTCAGGAGGTAGACTGGAATTGCATTGAAAGCATAGGAAAAGAGGCAGAACGTCCACAATGATGCACTTGGCTAAAAAGGGCATATGCGTTTTTTCCTGAATATATTCAGGAAAAAACGCATACGCACTTTTTGGCCAACCAAGCAAGCTTGCAAAGGAAATCTGCACTACAATGAAGTCTCACTTCCCCCCGGTCAAAAGGGCCATCTGAAAAAAGTGTAAAATCCAGAAAGGCAGGACAGGCCATGGAGAACTGGGAGCCTTGTTATGCTGATGGGTAGGATGTAAATTGCCAACAGACACTCGGGAGAAGTGTATGGTGTTTCCTGAAACATCTAAAAAACAAAGCAACAGAGCCTAGGGCACTTCCACTTATGGTCCTATAGCTTAGGGAAATTAAAATCAAAAAGACACAGCCACCCCAAAGTTTGGGACGCCTCTGTTTACAAGAACCTCATTTACAGTACAAGTTCAACATCGCAGAAAGTGAAAAATGGATAAAGAAGTTGTGGTATTTACTTACAAAGCAATATCACTCAGCAATGAAATCTATGTCATCAGGCCCTTAGCAGCACAATGAGTGGATTCAGGTATGATGATTCTAACTGAAATAAGTCACACAGAAAAAGAAACATCATAAGATATCACTAATACACGGAATGTAAACTTGGCTACACAGGAACTGAATTCCAAAACAGAACAGGGTCTCAAATTTAGAAAACCAACTTATGCTTGCTTAAGGGGAAAGGTGAGTTGGGGTGCTGCATAAAACCAGACATTGAAATGAGCACAGATAAAGTTCCTTAAGCCAAATATGGAATAGACAAGAGCTACTCCTTGCTCAACGAAATGGACTCAACACCGCATATTAAACGCCTAAGAATGTACCTGACTAGTAAGTATCTTAAAACCTATGGATTGCTATGTCTCCAAAAGAGAATCAAGCGTGTGTACAGGGGCATAAACGCAACAGTGATAGGATTGGAGAGGTTCGGTGAGCAAATGAAGACCCTTTGAAGTCATATTGCATGGTACCCATTACACGGGTCTCAACTCTCCAGGTTTAAGGTATTCTTCCTTCAGCTAAAACATGCATGTGGAACCCAGAGTATGATCAACCGTGTGAACGGGAGACGTGTTCAAATATGTCTCAGTTTTCCTCCCCTGGTACTCGGGTGCAACATTCCAGACGCTTTACTAACACTCTCCCCACTTGGAGAGTCAGCGCCTTTAATCTCCTGTTTGGCCCAGTTTGCAAATTCTGCGGAAGATGAACAGGAATAGGGAGAACCAATGAGAGACTAGCTGGAGGTGTCTGGACGGGCAAATTTAACTCTCATTTCCCACCAGGAAGAGGAAATAACCAAAGGCTCAGCGTGCCGTGCCGGACCCAGATTAGGGCCTGAAGCCATCCTGCGGTGTTGCGGCCAGGTCACAAGAAAGCGAGTTGAAGAAAGGAGCTCAGGGGCACTGTAATTCACAAACCTGCAGAGTTATAAATGACAGCTATCGTCCAAAAATATACTGAAGTAAGGCTGCCAAGAGGACTTGAAAGCGGGGCAGAATTGCAGGAAACCGATTTCAGGAGGTAGACTGGAATTGCATTGAAAGCATAGGAAAAGAGGCAGAACGTCCACAATGATACACTTGGCCAAAAAGGGCGTATGCGTTTTTTCCTGAATATATTCAGGAAAAAACGCATACGCCCTTTTTGGCCAACCAAGCAAGCTTGCAAAGGAAATCTGCACTACAATAAAGTCTCACTTCCCCCCGGTCAAAAGGGCCATCTGAAAAAAGTGTAAAATCCAGAAAGGCAGGACAGGCCATGGAGAACTGGGAGCCTTGTTATGCTGATGGGCGGGATGTAAATTGCCAACAGACACTCGGGAGAAGTGTATGGTGTTTCCTGAAACATCTAAAAAACAAAGCAACAGAGCCTAGGGCACTTCCACTTATGGTCTTATAGCTTAGGGAAATTAAAATCAAAAAGACACAGCCACCCCAATGTTTGGGACGCCTCTGTTTACAAGAACCTCGTTTACCGTACAAGTTCAACATCGCAGAAAGTGAAAAATGGATAAAGAAGTTGTGGTATTTACTTACAAAGCAATATCACTCAGCAATGAAATCTATGTCATCAGGCCCTTAGCAGCACAATGAGTGGATTCAGGTATGATGATTCTAACTGAAATAAGTCACACAGAAAAAGAAACATCATAAGATATCAGTAATACACGGAATGTAAACTTGGCTACACAGGAACTGAATTACAGAACAGAACAGGGTCTCAAATTTAGAAAAGCAACTTATGCTTGCTTAAGGGGAAAGGTGAGTTGGGGTGCTGCATAAAACCAGAGATTGAAATGAGCACAGATAAAGTTCCTTAAGCCAAATATGGAATAGACAAGAGCTACTCCTTGCTCAACGAAATGGACTCAACACCGCATATTAAACGCCTAAGAATGTACCTGACTAGTAAGTATCTTAAAACCTACGGATTGCTATGTCTCCAAAAGAGAATCAAGCGTGTGTACAGGGGCATAAACGCAGCAGTGATAGGATTGGAGAGGTTCGGTGAGCAAATGAAGACCCTTTGAAGTCATATTGCATGGTACCCATTCCACGGGTCTCAACTCTCCAGGTTTAAGGTATTCTTCCTTCAGCTAAAACATGCATGTGGAACCCAGAGTATGATCAACCGTGTGAACGGGAGACGTGTTCAAATATGTCTCAGTTTTCCTCCCCTGGTACTCGCGTGCAACATTCCAGACGCTTTACTAACACTCTCCCCACTTGGAGAGTCAGCGCCTTTAATCTCCTGTTTGGCCCAGTTTGCAAATTCTGCGGAAGATGAACAGGAATAGGGAGAACCAATGAGAGACTAGCTGGAGGTGTCTGGACGGGCAAATTTAACTCTCATTTCCCACCAGGAAGAGGAAATAACCAAAGGCTCAGCGTGCCGTGCCGGAACCAGATTAGGGCCTGAAGCCATCCTGCGGTGTTGCGGCCAGGTCACAAGAAAGCGAGTTGAAGAAAGGAGCTCAGGGGCACTGTAATTCACAAACCTGCAGAGTTATAAATGACAGCTATCGTCCAAAAATATACTGAAGTAAGGCTGCCAAGAGGACTTGAAAGCGGGGCAGAATTGCAGGAAACCGATTTCAGGAGGTAGACTGGAATTGCATTGAAAGCATAGGAAAAGAGGCAGAACGTCCACAATGATGCACTTGGCCAAAAAGGGCGTATGCGTTTTTTCCTGAATATATTCAGGAAAAAACGCATACGCCCTTTTTGGCCAACCGAGCAAACTTGCAAAGGAAATCTGCACTACAATGAAGTCTCACTTCCCCCCGGTCAAAAGGGCCATCTGAAAAAAGTGTAAAATCCAGAAAGGCAGGACAGGCCATGGAGAACTGGGAGCCTTGTTATGCTGATGGGCGGGATGTAAATTGCCAACAGACACTCGGGAGAAGTGTATGGTGTTTCCTGAAACATCTAAAAAACAAAGCAACAGAGCCTAGGGCACTTCCACTTATGGTCTTATAGCTTAGGGAAATTAAAATCAAAAAGACACAGCCACCCCAATGTTTGGGACGCCTCTGTTTACAAGAACCTCGTTTACCGTACAAGTTCAATATCACAGAAAGTGAAAAATGGATAAAGAACTTGTGGTACTTACGTACAATGCAGTATCACTCAGCAATGAAATCTATGTCATCAGGCCCGTAGCAGCATAATGAGTGGATTCAGGTACGATGATTCTAACTGAAATAAGTCACACAGAAAAAGAAACATCATAAGATATCACTAATACACGGAATGTAAACTTGGCTACACAGGAACTGAATTCCAAAACAGAACAGGGTCTCAAATTTAGAAAAGCAACTTATGCTTGCTTAAGGGGAAAGGTGAGTTGGGGTGCTGCATAAAACCAGAGATTGAAATGAGCACAGATAAAGTTCCTTAAGCCAAATATGGAATAGACAAGAGCTACTCCTTGCTCAACGAAATGGACTCAACACCGCATATTAAACGCCTAAGAATGTACCTGACTAGTAAGTATCTTAAAACCTATGGATTGCTATGTCTCCAAAAGAGAATCAAGCGTGTGTACGGGGGCATAAACGCAGCAGTGATAGGATTGGAGAGGTTCGGTGAGCAAATGAAGACCCTTTGAAGTCATATTGCATGGTACCCATTCCACGGGTCTCAACTCTCCAGGTTTAAGGTATTCTTCCTTCAGCTAAAACATGCATGTGGAACCCAGAGTATGATCAACCGTGTGAACGGGAGACGTGTTCAAATATGTCTCAGTTTTCCTCCCCTGGTACTCGGGTGCAACATTCCAGACGCTTTACTAACACTCTCCCCACTTGGAGAGTCAGCGCCTTTAATCTCCTGTTTGGCCCAGTTTGCAAATTCTGCGGAAGATGAACAGGAATAGGGAGAACCAATGAGAGACTAGCTGGAGGTGTCTGGACGGGCAAATTTAACTCTCATTTCCCACCAGGAAGAGGAAATAACCAAAGGCTCAGCGTGCCGTGCCGGACCCAGATTAGGGCCTGAAGCCATCCTGCGGTGTTGCGGCCAGGTCACAAGAAAGCGAGTTGAAGAAAGGAGCTCAGGGGCACTGTAATTCACAAACCTGCAGAGTTATAAATGACAGCTATCGTCCAAAAATATACTGAAGTAAGGCTGCCAAGAGGACTTGAAAGCGGGGCAGAATTGCAGGAAACCGATTTCAGGAGGTAGACTGGAATTGCATTGAAAGCATAGGAAAAGAGGCAGAACGTCCACAATGATACACTTGGCCAAAAAGGGCGTATGCGTTTTTTCCTGAATATATTCAGGAAAAAACGCATACGCCCTTTTTGGCCAACCAAGCAAGCTTGCAAAGGAAATCTGCACTACAATAAAGTCTCACTTCCCCCCGGTCAAAAGGGCCATCTGAAAAAAGTGTAAAATCCAGAAAGGCAGGACAGGCCATGGAGAACTGGGAGCCTTGTTATGCTGATGGGCGGGATGTAAATTGCCAACAGACACTCGGGAGAAGTGTATGGTGTTTCCTGAAACATCTAAAAAACAAAGCAACAGAGCCTAGGGCACTTCCACTTATGGTCTTATAGCTTAGGGAAATTAAAATCAAAAAGACACAGCCACCCCAAAGTTTGGGACGCCTCTGTTTACAAGAACCTCGTTTACCGTACAAGTTCAACATCGCAGAAAGTGAAAAATGGATAAAGAAGTTGTGGTATTTACTTACAAAGCAATATCACTCAGCAATGAAATCTATGTCATCAGGCCCTTAGCAGCACAATGAGTGGATTCAGGTATGATGATTCTAACTGAAATAAGTCACACAGAAAAAGAAACATCATAAGATATCAGTAATACACGGAATGTAAACTTGGCTACACAGGAACTGAATTACAGAACAGAACAGGGTCTCAAATTTAGAAAAGCAACTTATGCTTGCTTAAGGGGAAAGGTGAGTTGGGGTGCTGCATAAAACCAGAGATTGAAATGAGCACAGATAAAGTTCCTTAAGCCAAATATGGAATAGACAAGAGCTACTCCTTGCTCAACGAAATGGACTCAACACCGCATATTAAACGCCTAAGAATGTACCTGACTAGTAAGTATCTTAAAACCTACGGATTGCTATGTCTCCAAAAGAGAATCAAGCGTGTGTACAGGGGCATAAACGCAGCAGTGATAGGATTGGAGAGGTTCGGTGAGCAAATGAAGACCCTTTGAAGTCATATTGCATGGTACCCATTCCACGGGTCTCAACTCTCCAGGTTTAAGGTATTCTTCCTTCAGCTAAAACATGCATGTGGAACCCAGAGTATGATCAACCGTGTGAACGGGAGACGTGTTCAAATATGTCTCAGTTTTCCTCCCCTGGTACTCGCGTGCAACATTCCAGACGCTTTACTAACACTCTCCCCACTTGGAGAGTCAGCGCCTTTAATCTCCTGTTTGGCCCAGTTTGCAAATTCTGCGGAAGATGAACAGGAATAGGGAGAACCAATGAGAGACTAGCTGGAGGTGTCTGGACGGGCAAATTTAACTCTCATTTCCCACCAGGAAGAGGAAATAACCAAAGGCTCAGCGTGCCGTGCCGGAACCAGATTAGGGCCTGAAGCCATCCTGCGGTGTTGCGGCCAGGTCACAAGAAAGCGAGTTGAAGAAAGGAGCTCAGGGGCACTGTAATTCACAAACATGCAGAGTTATAAATGACAGCTATCGTCCAAAAATATACTGAAGTAAGGCTGCCAAGAGGACTTGAAAGCGGGGCAGAATTGCAGGAAACCGATTTCAGGAGGTAGACTGGAATTGCATTGAAAGCATAGGAAAAGAGGCAGAACGTCCACAATGATACACTTGGCCAAAAAGGGCGTATGCGTTTTTTCCTGAATATATTCAGGAAAAAACGCATACGCCCTTTTTGGCCAACCAAGCAAGCTTGCAAAGGAAATCTGCACTACAATAAAGTCTCACTTCCCCCCGGTCAAAAGGGCCATCTGAAAAAAGTGTAAAATCCAGAAAGGCAGGACAGGCCATGGAGAACTGGGAGCCTTGTTATGCTGATGGGCGGGATGTAAATTGCCAACAGACACTCGGGAGAAGTGTATGGTGTTTCCTGAAACATCTAAAAAACAAAGCAACAGAGCCTAGGGCACTTCCACTTATGGTCTTATAGCTTAGGGAAATTAAAATCAAAAAGACACAGCCACCCCAAAGTTTGGGACGCCTCTGTTTACAAGAACCTCGTTTACCGTACAAGTTCAACATCGCAGAAAGTGAAAAATGGATAAAGAAGTTGTGGTATTTACTTACAAAGCAATATCACTCAGCAATGAAATCTATGTCATCAGGCCCTTAGCAGCACAATGAGTGGATTCAGGTATGATGATTCTATCTGAAATAAGTCACACAGAAAAAGAAACATCATAAGATATCAGTAATACACGGAATGTAAACTTGGCTACACAGGAACTGAATTACAGAACAGAACAGGGTCTCAAACTTAGAAAAGCAACTTATGCTTGCTTAAGGGGAAAGGTGAGTTGGGGTGCTGCATAAAACCAGAGATTGAAATGAGCACAGATAAAGTTCCTTAAGCCAAATATGGAATAGACAAGAGCTACTCCTTGCTCAACGAAATGGACTCAACACCGCATATTAAACGCCTAAGAATGTACCTGACTAGTAAGTATCTTAAAACCTACGGATTGCTATGTCTCCAAAAGAGAATCAAGCGTGTGTACAGGGGCATAAACGCAGCAGTGATAGGATTGGAGAGGTTCGGTGAGCAAATGAAGACCCTGTGAAGTCATATTGCATGGTACCCATTCCACGGGTCTCAACTCTCCAGGTTTAAGGTATTCTTCCTTCAGCTAAAACATGCATGTGGAACCCAGAGTATGATCAACCGTGTGAACGGGAGACGTGTTCAAATATGTCTCAGTTTTCCTCCCCTGGTACTCGGGTGCAACATTCCAGACGCTTTACTAACACTCTCCCCACTTGGAGAGTCAGCGCCTTTAACCTCCTGTTTGGCCCAGTTTGCAATTTCTGCGGAAGATGAACAGGAATAGGGAGAACCAATGAGAGACTAGCTGGAGGTGTCTGGACGGGCAAATTTAACTCTCATTTCCCACCAGGAAGAGGAAATAACCAAAGGCTCAGCGTGCCGTGCCGGAACCAGATTAGGGCCTGAAGCCATCCTGCGGTGTTGCGGCCAGGTCACAAGAAAGCGAGTTGAAGAAAGGAGCTCAGGGACACTGTAATTCACAAACCTGCAGAGTTATAAATGACAGCTATCGTCCAAAAATATACTGAAGTAAGGCTGCCAAGAGGACTTGAAAGCGGGGCAGAATTGCAGGAAACCGATTTCAGGAGGTAGACTGGAATTGCATTGAAAGCATAGGAAAAGAGGCAGAACGTCCACAATGATGCACTTGGCCAAAAAGGGCGTATGCGTTTTTTCCTGAATATATTCAGGAAAAAACGCATACGCCCTTTTTGGCCAACCGAGCAAACTTGCAAAGGAAATCTGCACTACAATGAAGTCTCACTTCCCCCCGGTCAAAAGGGCCATCTGAAAAAAGTGTAAAATCCAGAAAGGCAGGACAGGCCATGGAGAACTGGGAGCCTTGTTATGCTGATGGGCGGGATGTAAATTGCCAACAGACACTCGGGAGAAGTGTATGGTGTTTCCTGAAACATCTAAAAAAGAAAGCAACAGAGCCTAGGGCACTTCCACTTATGGTCGTATAGCTTAGGGAAATTAAAATCAAAAAGACACAGCCACCCCAAAGTTTGGGACGCCTCTGTTTACAAGAACCTCGTTTACAGTACAAGTTCATCATCGCAGAAAGTGAAAAATGGATAAAGAACTTGTGGTACTTACGTACAATGCAGTATCACTCAGCAATGAAATCTATGTCATCAGGCCCGTAGCAGCACAATGAGTGGCTTCAGGTATGATGATTCTAACTGAAATAAGTCACACAGAAAAAGAAACATCATAAGATATCACTAATACACGGAATGTAAACTTGGCTACACAGGAACTGAATTCCAAAACAGAACAGGGTCTCAAATTTAGAAAAGCAACTTATGCTTGCTTAAGGGGAAAGGTGAGTTGGGGTGCTGCATAAAACCAGACATTGAAATGAGCACAGATAAAGTTCCTTAAGCCAAATATGGAATAGACAAGAGCTACTCCTTGCTCAACGAAATGGACTCAACACCGCATATTAAACGCCTAAGAATGTACCTGACTAGTAAGTATCTTAAAACCTATGGATTGCTATGTCTCCAAAAGAGAATCAAGCGTGTGTACGGGGGCATAAACGCAGCAGTGATAGGATTGGAGAGGTTCGGTGAGCAAATGAAGACCCTTTGAAGTCATATTGCATGGTACCCATTCCACGGGTCTCAACTCTCCAGGTTTAAGGTATTCTTCCTTCAGCTAAAACATGCATGTGGAACCCAGAGTATGATCAACCGTGTGAACAGGACACGTGTTCAATTATATCTCAGTTTTCCTCCCCTGGTACTCGGGTGCAACATTCCAGACGCTTTACTAACACTCTCCCCACTTGGAGAGTCAGCGCCTTTAACCTCCTGTTTGGCCCAGTTTGCAATTTCTGCGGAAGATGAACAGGAATAGGGAGAACCAATGAGAGACTAGCTGGAGGTGTCTGGACGGGCAAATTTAACTCTCATTTCCCACCAGGAAGAGGAAATAACCAAAGGCTCAGCGTGCCGTGCCGGAACCAGATTAGGGCCTGAAGCCATCCTGCGGTGTTGCGGCCAGGTCACAAGAAAGCGAGTTGAAGAAAGGAGCTCAGGGACACTGTAATTCACAAACCTGCAGAGTTATAAATGACAGCTATCGTCCAAAAATATACTGAAGTAAGGCTGCCAAGAGGACTTGAAAGCGGGGCAGAATTGCAGGAAACCGATTTCAGGAGGTAGACTGGAATTGCATTGAAAGCATAGGAAAAGAGGCAGAACGTCCACAATGATACACTTGGCCAAAAAGGGCATATGCGTTTTTTCCTGAATATATTCAGGAAAAAACGCATACGCACTTTTTGGCCAACCAAGCAAACTTGCAAAGGAAATCTGCACTACAATGAAGTCTCACTTCCCCCCAGTCAAAAGGGCCATCTGAAAAAAGTGTAAAATCCAGAAAGGCAGGACAGGCCATGGAGAACTGGGAGCCTTGTTATGCTGATGGGCGGGATGTAAATTGCCAACAGACACTCGGGAGAAGTGTATGGTGTTTCCTGAAACATCTAAAAAACAAAGCAACAGAGCCTAGGGCACTTCCACTTATGGTCCTATAGCTTAGGGAAATTAAAATCAAAAAGACACAGCCACCCCAATGTTTGGGACGCCTCTGTTTACAAGAACCTCGTTTACCGTACAAGTTCAATATCACAGAAAGTGAAAAATGGATAAAGAACTTGTGGTACTTACGTACAATGCAGTATCACTCAGCAATGAAATCTATGTCATCAGGCCCGTAGCAGCATAATGAGTGGATTCAGGTACGATGATTCTAACTGAAATAAGTCACACAGAAAAAGAAACATCATAAGATATCAGTAATACACGGAATGTAAACTTGGCTACACAGGAACTGAATTCCAAAACAGAACAGGGTCTCAAATTTAGAAAAGCAACTTATGCTTGCTTAAGGGGAAAGGTGAGTTGGGGTGCTGCATAAAACCAGAGATTGAAATGAGCACAGATAAAGTTCCTTAAACCAAATATGGAATAGACAAGAGCTACTCCTTGCTCAACGAAATGGACTCAACACCCCATATTAAACGCCTAAGAATGTACCTGACTAGTAAGTATCTTAAAACCTATGGATTGCTATGTCTCCAAAAGAGAATCAAGCGTGTGTACAGGGGCATAAACGCAGCAGTGATAGGATTGGAGAGGTTCGGTGAGCAAATGAAGACCCTGTGAAGTCATATTGCATGGTACCCATTCCACGGGTCTCAACTCTCCAGGTTTAAGGTATTCTTCCTTCAGCTAAAACATGCATGTGGAACCCAGAGTATGATCAACCGTGTGAACGGGAGACGTGTTCAAATATGTCTCAGTTTTCCTCCCCTGGTACTCGGGTGCAACATTCCAGACGCTTTACTAACACTCTCCCCACTTGGAGAGTCAGCGCCTTTAACCTCCTGTTTGGCCCAGTTTGCAATTTCTGCGGAAGATGAACAGGAATAGGGAGAACCAATGAGAGACTAGCTGGAGGTGTCTGGACGGGCAAATTTAACTCTCATTTCCCACCAGGAAGAGGAATTAACCAAAGGCTCAGCGTGCCGTGCCGGAACCAGATTAGGGCCTGAAGCCATCCTGCGGTGTTGCGGCCAGCTCAAAAGAAAGCGAGTTGAAGAAAGGAGCGCAGGGGCACTGTAATTCACAAACCTGCAGAGTTATAAATGACAGCTATCGTCCAAAAATATACTGAAGTAAGGCTGCCAAGAGGACTTGAAAGCGGGGCAGAATTGCAGGAAACCGATTTCAGGAGGTAGACTGGAATTGCATTGAAAGCATAGGAAAAGAGGCAGAACGTCCACAATGATGCACTTGGCCAAAAAGGGCGTATGCGTTTTTTCCTGAATATATTCAGGAAAAAACGCATACGCCCTTTTTGGCCAACCAAGCAAGCTTGCAAAGGAAATCTGCACTACAATGAAGTCTCACTTCCCCCCGGTCAAAAGGGCCATCTGAAAAAAGTGTAAAATCCAGAAAGGCAGGACAGGCCATGGAGAACTGGGAGCCTTGTTATGCTGATGGGCGGGATGTAAATTGCCGACAGACACTCGGGAGAAGTGTATGGTGTTTCCTGAAACATCTAAAAAACAAAGCAACAGAGCCTAGGGCACTTCCACTTATGGTCCTATAGCTTAGGGAAATTAAAATCAAAAAGACACAGCCACCCCAAAGTTTGGGACGCCTCTGTTTACAAGAACCTCGTTTACAGTACAAGTTCAACATCGCAGAAAGTGAAAAATGGATAAAGAAGTTGTGGTATTTACTTACAAAGCAATATCACTCAGCAATGAAATCTATGTCATCAGGCCCTTAGCAGCACAATGAGTGGATTCAGGTATGATGATTCTAACTGAAATAAGTCACACAGAAAAAGAAACATCATAAGATATCAGTAATACACGGAATGTAAACTTGGCTACACAGGAACTGAATTACAGAACAGAACAGGGTCTCAAATTTAGAAAAGCAACTTATGCTTGCTTAAGGGGAAAGGTGAGTTGGGGTGCTGCATAAAACCAGAGATTGAAATGAGCACAGATAAAGTTCCTTAAGCCAAATATGGAATAGACAAGAGCTACTCCTTGCTCAAAGAAATGGACTCAACACCGCATATTAAACGCCTAAGAATGTACCTGACTAGTAAGTATCTTAAAACGTACGGATTGCTATGTCTCCAAAAGAGAATCAAGCGTGTGTACAGGGGCATAAACGCAGCAGTGATAGGATTGGAGAGGTTCGGTGAGCAAATGAAGACCCTTTGAAGTCATATTGCATGGTACCCATTACACGGGTCTCAACTCTCCAGGTTTAAGGTATTCTTCCTTCAGCTAAAACATGCATGTGGAACCCAGAGTATGATCAACCGTGTGAACAGGAGACGTGTTCAAATATGTCTCAGTTTTCCTCCCCTGGTACTCGGGTGCAACATTCCAGACGCTTTACTAACACTCTCCCCACTAGGAGAGTCAGCGCCTTTAACCTCCTGTTTGGCCCAGTTTGCAATTTCTGCGGAAGATGAACAGGAATAGGGAGAACCAATGAGAGACTAGCTGGAGGTGTCTGGACGGGCAAATTTAACTCTCATTTCCCACCAGGAAGAGGAAATAACCAAAGGCTCAGCGTGCCGTGCCGGAACCAGATTAGGGCCTGAAGCCATCCTGCGGTGTTGCGGCCAGGTCACAAGAAAGCGAGTTGAAGAAAGGAGCTCAGGGACACTGTAATTCACAAACTTGCAGAGTTATAAATGACAGCTATCGTCCAAAAATATACTGAAGTAAGGCTGCCAAGAGGACTTGAAAGCGGGGCAGAATTGCAGGAAACTGATTTCAGGAGGTAGACTGGAATTGCATTGAAAGCATAGGAAAAGAGGCAGAACGTCCACAATGATACACTTGGCCAAAAAGGGCATATGCGTTTTTTCCTGAATATATTCAGGAAAAAACGCATACGCACTTTTTGGCCAACCAAGCAAACTTGCAAAGGAAATCTGCACTACAAGGAAGTCTCACTTCCCCCCAGTCAAAAGGGCCATCTGAAAAAAGTGTAAAATCCAGAAAGGCAGGACAGGCCATGGAGAACTGGGAGCCTTGTTATGCTGATGGGCGGGATGTAAATTGCCAACAGACACTCGGGAGAAGTGTATGGTGTTTCCTGAAACATCTAAAAAACAAAGCAACAGAGACTAGGGCACTTCCACTTATGGTCCTATAGCTTAGGGAAATTAAAATCAAAAAGACACAGCCACCCCAATGTTTGGGACGCCTCTGTTTACAAGAACCTCGTTTACCGTACAAGTTCAATATCACAGAAAGTGAAAAATGGATAAAGAACTTGTGGTACTTACGTACAATGCAGTATCACTCAGCAATGAAATCTATGTCATCAGGCCCGTAGCAGCATAATGAGTGGATTCAGGTACGATGATTCTAACTGAAATAAGTCACACAGAAAAAGAAACATCATGAGATATCACTAATACACGGAATGTAAACTTGGCTACACAGGAACTGAATTCCAAAACAGAACAGGGTCTCAAATTTAGAAAAGCAACTTATGCTTGCTTAAGGGGAAAGGTGAGTTGGGGTGCTGCATAAAACCAGAGATTGAAATGAGCACAGATAAAGTTCCTTAAACCAAATATGGAATAGACAAGAGCTACTCCTTGCTCAACGAAATGGACTCAACACCCCATATTAAACGCTTAAGAATGTACCTGACTAGTAAGTATCTTAAAACCTATGGATTGCTATGTCTCCAAAAGAGAATCAAGCGTGTGTACAGGGGCATAAACGCAGCAGTGATAGGATTGGAGAGGTTCGGTGAGCAAATGAAGACCCTTTGAAGTCATATTGCATGGTACCCATTCCACGGGTCTCAACTCTCCAGGTTTAAGGTATTCTTCCTTCAGCTAAAACATGCATGTGGAACCCAGAGTATGATCAACCGTGTGAACGGGAGACGTGTTCAAATATGTCTCAGTTTTCCTCCCCTGGTACTCGGGTGCAACATTCCAGACGCTTTACTAACACTCTCCCCACTTGGAGAGTCAGCGCCTTTAACCTCCTGTTTGGCCCAGTTTGCAATTTCTGCGGAAGATGAACAGGAATAGGGAGAACCAATGAGAGACTAGCTGGAGGTGTCTGGACGGGCAAATTTAACTCTCATTTCCCACCAGGAAGAGGAAATATCCAAAGGCTCAGCGTGCCGTGGCGGAACCAGATTAGGGCCTGAAGCCATCCTGCGGTGTTGCGGCCTGCTCAAAAGAAAGCGAGTTGAAGAAAGGAGCGCAGGGGCACTGTAATTCACAAACCTGCAGAGTTATAAATGACAGCTATCGTCCAAAAATATACTGAAGTAAGGCTGCCAAGAGGACTTGAAAGCGGGGCAGAATTGCAGGAAACCGATTTCAGGAGGTAGACTGGAATTGCATTGAAAGCATAGGAAAAGAGGCAGAACGTCCACAATGATGCACTTGGCCAAAAAGGGCGTATGCGTATTTTCCTGAATATATTCAGGAAAAAACGCATACGCCCTTTTTGGCCAACCAAGCAAGCTTGCAAAGGAAATCTGCACTACAATGAAGTCTCACTTCCCCCCGGTCAAAAGGGCCATCTGAAAAAAGTGTAAAATCCAGAAAGGCAGGACAGGCCATGAAGAACTGGGAGCCTTGTTATGCTGATGGGCGGGATGTAAATTGCCAACAGACACTCGGGAGAAGTGTATGGTGTTTCCTGAAACATCTAAAAAACAAAGCAACAGAGCCTAGGGCACTTCCACTTATGGTCCTATAGCTTAGGGAAATTAAAATCAAAAAGACACAGCCACCCCAAAGTTTGGGACGCCTCTGTTTACAAGAACCTCGTTTACAGTACAAGTTCAACATCGCAGAAAGTGAAAAATGGATAAAGAAGTTGTGGTATTTACTTACAAAGCAATATCACTCAGCAATGAAATCTATGTCATCAGGCCATTAGCAGCACAATGAGTGGATTCAGGTATGATGATTCTAACTGAAATAAGTCACACAGAAAAAGAAACATCATAAGATATCAGTAATACACGGAATGTAAACTTGGCTACACAGGAACTGAATTACAGAACAGAACAGGGTCTCAAATTTAGAAAACCAACTTATGCTTGCTTTAGGGGAAAGGCGAGTTGGGGTGCTGCATAAAACCAGAGATTGAAATGAGCACAGATAAATTTCCTTAAGCCAAATATGGAATAGACAAGAGCTACTCCTTGCTCAACGAAATGGACTCAACACCCCATATTAAACGCCTAAGAATGTACCTGACTAGTAAGTATCTTAAAACCTACGGATTGCTATGTCTCCAAAAGAGAATCAAGCGTGTGTACAGGGGCATAAACGCAGCAGTGATAGGATTGGAGAGGTTCGGTGAGCAAATAAAGACCCTTTGAAGTCATATTGCATGGTACCCATAACACGGGTCTCAACTCTCCAGGTTTAAGGTATTCTTCCTTCAGCTAAAACATGCATGTGGAACCCAGAGTATGATCAACCGTGTGAACGGGAGACGTGTTCAAATATGTCTCAGTTTTGGTCCCCTGGTACTCAGGTGCAACATTCCTGACACTTTACTAACACTCTCCCCACTTGGAGAATCAGCGTCTTTAAACTCCTGTATGGCCCAGTTTGCAATTTCTGTGGAAGATGAACAGGAATAGGGAGAACCAATGAGAGACTTAGCTGGAGGTGTCTCGACGGGCAAATTTAACTCTCATTTCCCACCAGGAAGAGGAAATAACCAAAGGCTCAGCGTGCCGTGCTGGAATCAGATTAGGGCCTGAAGCCATCCTGCGGTGTTGCGGCCAGGTCACAAGAAAGCGAGTTGAAGAAAGGAGCGCAGGGGCACTGTAACTCACGAACCTGCTGAGTTATAAATGACAGCTATCGTCCAAAAATATACTGAAGTAAGGCTGCCAAGAGGACTTGAAAGCGGGGCAGAAGTGCAGGAAACCGATTTCAGGAGGTAGACTGGAATTGCATTGAAAGCATAGGAAAAGAGGCAGAACGTCCACAATGATGCACTTGGCCAAAAAGGGCGTATGCGTTTTTTCCTGAATATATTCAGGAAAAAACGCATACGCCCTTTTTTGCCAACCAAGCAAACTTGCAAAGGAAATCTGCACTACAATGAAGTCTCACTTCCCCCCGGTCAAAAGGGTCATCTGAGAAAAGTGTAAAATCCAGAAAGGCAGGACAGGCCATGGAGAACTGGGAGCCTTGTTATGCTGATGGGCGGGATGTAAATTGCCAACAGACACTCGGGAGAAGTGTATGGTGTTTCCTGAAACATCTAAAAAACAAAGCAACAGAGCCTAGGGCACTTCCACTTATGGTCCTATAGCTTAGGGAAATTAAAATCAAAGAGACACAGCCTCCCCAAAGTTTGGGATGCCTCTGTTTACAGGAACCTCATTTACCGTACAAGTTCAATATCACAGAAAGTGAAAAATGGATAAAGAACTTGTGGTACTTACGTACAATGCAGTATCACTCAGCAATGAAATCTATGTCATCAGGCCCATAGCAGCATAATGAGTGGATTCAGGTACGATGATTCTAACTGAAATAAGTCACACAGAAAAAGAAACATCATAAGATATCAGTAATACACGGAATGTAAACTTGGCTACACAGGAACTGAATTACAGAACAGAACAGGGTCTCAAATTTAGAAAACCAACTTATGCTTGCTTAAGGGTAAAGGTGAGTTGGGGTGCTGCATAAAACCAGAGATCGAAATGAGCACAGATAAAGTTCCTTAAGCCAAATATGGAATAGACAAGAGCTACTCCTTGCTCAATGAAATGGACTCAACACCCCATATTAAACGCCTAAGAATGTACCTGACTAGTAAGTATCTTAAAACCTGTGGATTGCTATGTCTCCAAACGAGAATCAAGCGTGTGTACAGGGGCATAAACGCAGCAGTGATAGGATTGGAGAGGTTCGGTGAGCAAATGAAGACCCTTTGAAGTCATATTGCATGGTACCCATTCCACGGGTTTCAACTACCCAGGTTTAAGGTATTCTTCCTTCAGCTAAAACATGCATGTGGAACCCAGAGTATGATCAACCATGTGAACGGGAGACGTGTTCAAATATGTCTCAGTTTTCCTCCCCTGGTACTCGGGTGCAACATTCCAGACGCTTTACTAACACTCTCCCCACTTGGAGAGTCAGCGCCTTTAACCTCCTGTTTGGCCCAGTTTGCAATTTCTGCGGAAGATGAACAGGAATAGCGAGAACCAATGAGAGACTAGGTGGAGGTGTCTGGACGGGCAAATTTAACTCTCATTTCCCACTAGGAAGAGGAATTAACCAAAGGCTCAGCGTGCCGTGCCGGAACCAGTTTAGGGCCTGAAGCCATCATGCGGTGTTGCGGCCAGGTCACAAGAAATCGAGTTGAAGAAAGGAGCTCAGGGGCACTGTAATTCACAAACCTGCAGAGTTATAAATGACAGCTATCGTCCAAAAATATACTGAAGTAAGGCTGCCAAGAGGACTTGAAAGCGGGGCAGAATTGCAGGAAACCGATTTCAGGAGGTAGACTGGAATTGCATTGAAAGCATAGGAAAAGAGGCAGAACGTCCACAATGATGCACTTGGCCAAAAAGGGCGTATGCGTTTTTTCCTGAATATATTCAGGAAAAAACGCATACGCACTTTTTGGCCAACCAAGCAAGCTTGCAAAGGAAATCTGCACTACAATGAAGTCTCACTTCCCCCCGGTCAAAAGGGCCATCTGAAAAATGTGTAAAATCCAGAAAGGCAGGACAGGCCATGGAGAACTGGGAGCCTTGTTATGCTGATGGGCGGGATGTAAATTGCCAACAGACACTCGGGAGAAGTGTATGGTGTTTCCTGAAACATCTAAAAAACAAAGCAACAGAGCCTAGGGCACTTCCACTTATGGTCCTATAGATTAGGGAAATTAAAATCAAAAAGACACAGCCACCCCAAAGTTTGGGACGCCTCTGTTTACAAGAACCTCGTTTACAGTACAAGTTCAACATTGCAGAAAGTGAAAAATGGATAAAGAAGTTGTGGTATTTACTTACAAAGCAATATCACTCAGCAATGAAATCTATGTCATCAGGCCCTTAGCAGCACAATGAGTGGATTCAGGTATGATGATTCTAACTGAAATAAGTCACACAGAAAAAGAAACATCATAAGATATCAGTAATACACGGAATGTAAACTTGGCTACACAGGAACTGAATTACAGAACAGAACAGGGTCTCAAATTTAGAAAAGCAACTTATGCTTGCTTAAGGGTAAAGGTGAGTTGGGGTGCTGCATAAAACCAGAGATTGAAATGAGCACAGATAAAGTTCCTTAAGCCAAATATGGAATAGACAAGAGCTACTCCTTGATCAACGAAATGGACTCAACACCGCATATTAAATGCCTAAGAATGTACCTGACTAGTAAGTATCTTAAAACCTATGGATTGCTATGTCTCCGAAAGAGAATCAAGCATGTATACAGGGGCATAAACGCAGCAGTGATAGGATTGGAGAGGTTCCGTGAGCAAATGAAGACCCTTTGAAGTCATATTGCATTGTACCCATTCCACGGGTTTCAACTACCCAGGTTTAAGGTATTCTACGTTCAGCTAAAACATGCATGTGGAAACTAAAGTATGATCAACCATGTGATCGGGAAATGTGTTCAAATATGTCTCAGTTTTCGTACCCTGGTACTCGGGTGCAACATTCCAGACGCTTTACTAACACCCTCCCGACTTGGAGAGTCAGTCCCTTTAACCTCCTGTTTGGCCCAGTTTGCAATTTCTGTGGAAGATGAACAGGAATAGTGAGAACCAATGAGAGACTAGCTGGAGGTGTCTGGATGGGCAAATTTAACTCTCATTTCCCACCAGGAAGAGGAATTAACCAAAGGCTCAGCGTGCCGTGCCGGAACCAGATTAGGGCCTGAAGCCATCCTGCGGTGTTGCGGCCAGCCCAAAAGAAAGCGAGTTAAAGAAAGGAGCTCAGGGGCACTGTAATTCACAAACCTGCAGAGTTATAAATGACAGCTATCGTCCAAAAATATACTGAAGTAAGGCTGCCAAGAGGACTTGAAAGCGGGGCAGAATTGCAGGAAACCGATCTCAGGAGGTAGACTGGAATTGCATTGAAAGCATAGGAAAAGAGGCAGAACGTCCACAATGATGCACTTCGCCAAAAAGGGCGTATGTGTTTTTTCCTGAATATATTCAGGAAACAACGCATACGCCCTTTTTTGCCAACCAAGCAAGCTTGCAAAGGAAATCTGCACTACAATGAAGTCTCACTTCCCCCCGGTCAAAAGGGCCATCTGAAAAAAGTGTAAAATACAGAAAGGCAGGACAGGCCATGGAGAATTGGGAGCCTTGTTATGCTGATGGGCGGGATGTAAATTGCCAACAGACACTTGGGAGAAGTGTATGGTGTTTCCTGAAACATCTAAAAAACAAAGCAACAGAGCCTAGGGCACTTCCACTTATGGTCCTATAGCTTAGGGAAATTAAAATCAAAAAGACACAGCCACCCCAAAGTTTGGGATGCCTCTGTTTACAAGAACCTCATTTACAGAACAAGTTCAATATCACAGAAAGTGAAAAATGGATAAAGAACTTGTGATACTTACGTACAATGCAGTATCACTCAGCAATGAAATCTATGTCATCAGGCCCGTAGCAGCATAATGAGTGGATTCAGGTACGATGATTCTAACTGAAATAAGTCACACAGAAAAAGAAACATCATAAGATATCACTAATACACAGAATGTAAACTTGGCTACACAGGAACTGAATTCCAAAACAGAACAGGGTCTCAAATTTAGAAAAGCAACTTATGCTTGCTTAAGGGGAAAGGTGAGTTGGGGTGCTGCATAAAACCAGAGATTGAAATGAGCACAGATAAAGTTCCTTAAGCCAAATATGGAATAGACAAGAGCTACTCCTTGCTCAACGAAATGGACTTAACACCCCATATTAAACGCCTAAGAATGTACCTGACTAGTAAGTATCTTAAAACCTATGGATTGCTATGTCTCCAAAAGAGAATCAAGCATGTGTACAGGGGCATAAACGCAGCAGTGATAGGATTGGAGAGGTTCGGTGAGCAAATGAAGACCCTTTGAAGTCATATTGCATGGTACCCATTACACAGGTCTCAACTCTCCAGGTTTAAGGTATTCTTCCTTCAGCTAAAACATGCATGTGGAACCCAGAGTATGATCAACCGTGTGAACGGGAGACGTGTTCAAATATGTCTCAGTTTTCCTCCCCTGGTACTCGGGTGCAACATTCCAGACGCTTTACTAACACTTTCCCGACTTAGAGAGTCAGTGCCTTTAACCTCCTGTTTGGCCCAGTTTGCAATTTCTGCGGAAGATGAACAGTTATAGGGAGAACCAATGAGAGACTAGCTGGAGGTGTCTGGACGGGCAAATTTAACTCTCATTTCCCACCAGGAAGAAGAATTAACCAAAGGCTCAGCGTGCTGTGCCGGAACCAGATTAGGGCCTGAAGCAATCCTGCGGTGTTGCGGCCAGCTCAAAAGAAAGCGAGTTGAAGAAAGGAGCTCAGGGGCACTGTAATTCACAAACCTGCAGAGTTATAAATGACAGCTATCGTCCAAAAATATACTGAAGTAAGGCTGCCAAGAGGACTTGAAAGCGGGGCAGAATTGCAGGAAACCGATTTCAGGAGGTAGACTGGAATTGCATTGAAAGCATAGGAAAAGAGGCAGAACGTCCACAATGATGCACTTGGCCAAAAAGGGCGTATGCGTTTTTTCCTGAATATATTCAGGAAAAAACGCATACGCCCTTTTTGGCCAACCAAGCAAGCTTGCAAAGGAAATCTGCACTACAATGAAGTCTCACTTCCCCCCGGTCAAAAGGGCCACCTGAAATAAGTGTAAAATCCAGAAAGGCAGGACAGGCCATGGAGAACTGGGAGCCTTGTTATGCTGATGGGCGGGATGTAAATTGTCAACAGACACTCAGGAGAAGTGTATGGTGTTTCCTGAAACATGTAAAACACAAAGCAACAGAGCCTAGGGCACTTCCACTTATGGTCCTATAGCTTAGGGAAATTAAAATCAAAAATACACAGCCACCCCAAAGTTTGGGACGCCTCTGTTTACAAGAACCTCGTTTACGGTACAAGTTCAATATCGCAGACAGTGAAAAATGGATAAAGAAGTTGTGGTACTTACGTACAATGCAATATCACTCAGCAATGAAATCTATGTCATCAGGCCCGTAGCAGCATAATGAGTGGATTCAGGTATGATGATTCTAACTGAAATAAGTCACACAGAAAAAGAAACATCATAAGATATCAGTAATACACGGAATGTAAACTTGGCTAACAGGAACTGAATTCCAAAACAGAACAAGGTCTCAAATTTAGAAAAGCAACTTATGCTTGCTTAAGGGGAAAGGTGAGTTGGGGTGCTGCATAAAACCAGAGATTGAAATGAGCACAGATAAAGTTCCTTAAGCCAAATATGGAATAGACAAGAGCTACTCCTTGCTCAACGAAATGGACTCAACACCCCATATTAAACGCCTAAGAATGTACCTGACTAGTAAGTATCTTAAAACCTATGGATTGCTATGTCTCCAAAAGAGAATCAAGCATGTGTACAGGGGCATAAACGCAGCAGTGATAGGATTGGAGAGGTTCGGTGAGCAAATGAAGACCCTTTGAAGTCATATTGCATGGTACCCATTACACGGGTCTCAACTCTCCAGGTTTCAGGGATTCTTCCTTCAGCTAACACATGCATGTGGAACCCAGAGTATGATCAACAATGTGATCGGGAGACGTGTTCCAATATGTCTCAGTTCTCGTCCCCTGGTACTCGGGTGCAACATTCCAGACGCTTTACTAACACTCTCCCGACTTGGAGAGTCAGTGCCTTTAACCTCCTGTTTGGCCCAGTTTGCAATTTCTTTGGAAGATGAACAGGAATAGGGAGAACCAATGAGAGACTAGCTGGAGGTGTCTGGACGGGCAAATTTAACTCTCATTTCCCACCAGGAAGAGGAATTAACCAAAGGCTCAGCATGTCGTGCCGGAACCAGATTAGGCCCTGAAGCAATCCTGCGGTGTTGCGGCCAGCTCACAAGAAAGCGAGTTGAAGAAAGGAGCTCAGGGGCACTGTAATTCACAAACCTGCAGACTTATAAATGACAGCTATTGTTCAAAAATATACTGAAGTAAGGTTTCCAAGAGGACTTGAAAGCGGGGAAGAATTGCAGGAAACCGATTTCAGGAGGTAGACTGGAATTGCATTGAAAGCATAGGAAAAGAGGCAGAACGTCCACAATGATGCACTTGGCCAAAAAGGGCGTATGTGTTTTTTCCTAATATACGCCCTTTTTGGCCAACCAAGCAAGCTTGCAAAGGAAATCTGCACTACAATGAAGTCTCACTTCCCCCGGTCAAAAGGGCCATCTGAGAAAAGTGTAAAATCCAGAAAGGCAGGACAGGCCATGGAGAACTGGGAGCCTTGTTATGCTGATGGGCGGGATGTAAATTGCCAACAGACACTCGGGAGAAGTGTATGGTGTTTCCTGAAACATCTAAAAAACAAAGCAACAGAGCCTAGGGCACTTCCACTTATGGTCCTATAGCTTAGGGAAATTAAAATCAAAAAGACACAGCCACCCCACAGTTTGGGACGCCTCTGTTTACAAGAACCTTGTTTACAGTACAAGTTCAATATCGCAGAAAGTGAAAAATGGATAAAGAAGTTGTGGTACTTATGTACAATGCAAAATCACTCAGCCATGAAATCTATGTCATCAGGCCCGTAGCAGCATAATGAGTGGAATCAGGTATGATGATTCTAACGGAAATAAGTCACACAGAAAAAGAAACATCATAAGATATCACTAATACACGGAATGTGAACTTGGCTACACATGAACTAAATTACAAAACAGAACAGGGTCTCAAGTTCAGAAAACCAACTTATGCTTGCTTAAGGGGGAAAGTGAGTTGGGGTGCTGCATAAAACCAGAGTTTGAAATTAGCACAGATACCATTCAATAAGCCAAATATGTAATAGACAAGACCTACCCCTTGCTCAACAAAATGGACTCAACAATGAGGTATCACCGCACACCTGATAGAATGGGCATCATGAGAAAATCTACAAACAAAAATGCTGGAAAGGGTGTGGAGAAAAGGAACCCTCTTCCACTATTGTTGGGAATATAAATTGATACAGTCACTACGGAGAACAATATGGAGTTTCTTAAGAAACTAACAATAGAATTACCATATGATACAGCAATCCCAGTACTGGACATATACCCAGACAAAACCATAAATCAAAACGAGACATTCACCGCAATGTTCATTGCATCACTATTTACAATATCGAGGTAATGGAAGCAACCTAAATGCCCACAGACAGACGAATGCATAAAGCAGTGGTACATATATAATATGGAATATTACTAAGCCATGAAAAGGAATGAAATTGGGTCATTTGTAGAGACGTCGATGGATCTAGAGACTGTCATACAGAGTGAAGTAAGTCAGAAAGAGAAAAACAAATCTTGTATATTCATGCATATATGTGGAACCTAGAAAAACTGTACAGATTAACCATTTTGCAAGGCATAAATAGAGCAACAGATGTAGACAACAAATGTATGGACAACAAGGGGGGAAAGCTGTTGGGGGGGTGGTGGTGGGAGGAGTTGAGAGACTGGGATTGGCATGTATACATTTATATGTATAAAATAGATAACCAATAAGAACCTGCTGTATAAAAATATAAAATAAAATTCAAAATTAAAAAGAAATAAAATTTAAAAAATAAAACAGAAAAAACAATTATTCCCTTCACATACATGTATTTATATGAATAAATTATTTCCATGCTTATATCTGTAAATACAAAAAAGAGGAATAAAATCTACCTTGAACCAAAAACGAAAAAGAGAAAAAAAACACAGAACCCACCAGTTCCACAGAGGAAAACCGTATCAGGGCACTTGCTCCAGTTGTAAACAATTCTGAAGTTGGCCAGTGGTGGGGAATCGTCTCCCATTCAGCCAGCAGCCCCCACGCAACAAGCGTCCTCATTGCAAAGCTGGGGCACCGTGCCGAGGCATCTGTGAGTAAACGTGAGCTGAGCCCCAGGCCAGTTGCTGCTGAACTATTCCCACCCGTCCCAGGTAAAACACCTGAATATATACAAGGACTTGAAAGCCTAGAGGAAGGGCCATAGAGCCACACGAGTGACAGCATGCCGGCCGACTTGGTGCCTGCAGGCCAGCCAGGATGGTCCTGGCCCTGGGTGCTCTTCTGGAAGATTTCCATTTCCCTGCCTGAGATACCCGTCCTGTCCCTGCCCCCACTGCTTTTTTCCTTCCTCACCTCTGCCCAGGGAGAAATTCCAGCAGCAGGTATGGGTGACACATCCTCTTCTTTAGCAGGTGGCAGCCTGGCAACTGCTGCAGAAAGTCCAGCAGAGCCCCACTCACAGTGGGCCACCCACAAAGCCGTGGCCTCTCACTCCCTCCCACCAGCCCAGCCCCGAGACTGCTGACAGGGCAGAGAAAATGGCGTCAGGCACGGCTGCAGGGGCTCTTGCTGCCTGGAGTGGTATTTATATTGATCTCAACCCAGGCACACCTGGGGAGGGCTGGCCCTCACGGTAAGGCTGCCCAGGTCAGCCAATCATCACCCCTCAGGGGCTCACAGTTGCAGAAAATGGAACTTGCTGAACCGGCCAGGTCCAAGGAACCGGTGTGGGCTCCTGAGAGTCAGGATAGACAAGGGGCTGCAGCTTTGGCTTATTTTCTAATCATTTTATCTGGCCCATGAGTGGGAGACAACTTCAAGAAAACCCTCTCCTTATGAGAGGAACCCAGGAGTCAGGGAGAGGAGGGGTGGGTGGTGGTTGGAGACAGAGGCCTGGTGCCCCGGGTGCAGTGGAAGTCTCTGGAAGACCAGGTGGAGGGAGGCCGCACAGAGTGATGCCCAGGGTCACAGACCTGTCGCAGCTGCTGTTTGTTAGTTCAAGTCCTGCTCTGAGGTGCTCTGTGCCAGCTCTGATTGACAGGTGAGCTGGGGGTGCTCTGCAATGAGGGCTATGTGCACGGTTCCTGTGTGCCCAGCCCTGCCACGGTACCTGCAAGGGTAGCTCTGTATCCTGGGAAGGGCCTGACCACGAGAGCCCCGTGGGCTGGGGTGGGGGTGGGGTACCTGCCCAGGTGAGCTCCATATTCTGGGATTGGTCTGACCACGAGAGCCCCATGGGCTGCTGGGGACCTGGTAAAGGATGTCAGGACAGTCAGTGAAGCCACCGAGGATATACCTCCAGTTGCTCCTAATTCCTACACCCTGCTGGTCATTCTACCAACCACCAGGACATGGTATTCTGTATTAGTCTTCAATGATGCCTTCTTTTGTATTCCATTAGTCCCAGAGTCACAAGAAATTTTGGCTTGTGAGTGGCAGGACTCAACATACAACTAAAACAATACTTCCGGGCCGTCTTGCCCCAAGGGTGCAAAAATTCCCACACCATCTTTGGGGAAAGCTTAGCTAAAGACCTAAAAGTTCTACCTCTGGAAAAGGAAACCCTCCTTCAGTACGCAGACGACATTCTGATCGCCAGCCCTACTAAGGAGGCCTCTGAACTACCAAGCCAATAAAGGATAGAAGTTGTCCAAGAAAAAGCTCAAATATCACAGACTGCGGTGACCTGCCTGGGCTTCATTCTCACAGAAGGTCGGAGAAGCCCATCCCAGGAAAGGGAAGAAACCATTTGCAGCCTTACCCCTTTCTAAAACTAGAAGACAGCTTAGGGGTTCCTGGGGAGGCCAGGGTTTGCTGCTTCTGGATCCCTAACTACAGTCTACTAGCTGGGCCTCTATATGAAACACTGAAAGGAAAAGATGATGATCCTTTTGAATAGAATCCAGAAGTGGCCTTTCAAGAATGGAAAGAGCAGTCAATTCAGACCCTTGCCCTGGAACTCCCTAATTTAGCTAAACCCTTTGACCTTTACATTCCCGGTGAAAGGTGAATCGCCATTGGAGAATTAGTGCAAAAACTGGGACCACTTGAAATGGAACAATGCAAGAATGCCATCCAGGTAGGATAAACTACGGTCACCAAGGGGCTTGGCCCACTGCCGCATCTGGCCAAGATACTGGCGGTATCTAAAAACCTGGAAATCAGCAGCCCAAAAGGCCACCTCCCTCCTAAGGGAAAAGGACCCCACGTGGTGATCCTAACCACCAACCATGCCCTGAAGTTGCAGGGTTCGCTCCGTGGGCACACCGACCTCGAGTGAGGAGGCCCTCCAACTCCAACATCCAGAGAGATAACCGGGGGCAACAGGGCACCATGACGATTCGTGTGAACATCACTTGACCTGGAGTTTCTCTCATAAAACAACAAGAGTGTGTCCCAAAAGAGTAGACTACTGCTTGCAGGACTTACTGCACCCAGAGGGGAGCTAATAATCTTGGCGGGGGAACCGTATATCACACTGTCACCATAGAAAAGCCTACAGACACCGTGATGATGGTGGCCAATAAGACCGGCTGGACTCCTGTTTACTTCAAAAGGCTGTTGACTCAGTGGTCATCATGGTCCTTGATCACCACTGACCCTGGACTGTCTGGGAGTTGAGCGGGCAGGGCTCTGACACCTGGTGCTGTTTGTACGTTAATTCAGGGGCCTAATTGAAGAAAGCGCAGACTACTGGTCAGAGCATCTAGGCTGGCAGAAACGGTCAGCCTAAGGTGGCCGAACAAATGTGGGGTGGGGTGAAACCGGCCCCCACAGCGTCTCTGCACATCTCTTTCCTGGACCCTTAAAGGTCATTAGAATCTATAACACTTCCAATGCTGGTGCTCAGGTGGACGAGCAGGGAGGCAGGGGGCCTGGGGACAATCAACGTCACCTGGAGGCTGCTGGGGAGAAGCTCTGACCCTCGCCCCCGGGTATTAGGGTTCCCAACTCAGCACTCAGCAGTTACAGAAGAAGTGTCTGCACCCTCAGCACTCCAAGAATGAGGAACGGGACAAAAGGCAGAGGAGGGGTTTGTCCCCAGCAAAGCCCATTAAAAATCCCTGGGAGATAAAAATAGAATCTGGGCAATAAAGTCAAGTCTAACCTTTTTTATCCTTTGTGCTTTGTCTAATTTCACGTGCTCCTAGGGTCCCGCATGCAGAGGTTCCACACCCGGCACTTCAGACCAGATTTCCTAGTGCAGAATGGCTGGGTCGACACCTCAGCTCCTGGGGCCCAGTGCAGACTCCACGATATAGAGCCTGAGCTGCAGCCAACCTGGCCCTCGAGAGCTCCGCCCCCTCCCTCCCACTGACTCTGACAGGATCTCTACACAGCAGCCCAGCCCACAGCCCACGGGGTAGTGCATGCTCTCACCTCTCCATTCTCTGATCAAAATATAAAGTTTCCTTTGCTTGTGAACCAAACTCAGTCTCGATCTGTTGGCCCCAATGACACTGGGCAGGGGGACACTTGTTGGGGTCCACTCTGGAGGATCAGTAACAGAAATTGAGACTATTGTAACCTCAAAGAACAGATGTGTGAGCCAAACTGTAGTTAACATAGAACAGTGTATAAGGCTCGGGTAAAATAAGATGTTTCTAACACTTCCATTTGATATTTCCATCACTTTATTATAAGCAAGTTCAGTGAAAAGGTTTGTCTTATTTGTCAGGTCAATATTAGAGAAACGAAGTGATTTCTTTCCAAGGATGTACATCTAATAATCTTGGTTAAAGCTTCAATCTTGTTTTAAATGCTTTTCCATTGAAAATGATACCTCTCTTTCAGTTCCCCCATTTCTGAGAAGTATAAAATCTTATAATTTATTATTACCAAAGGGGAAAGGTGGGAGGAGGGATAAATTAACAGTTTGGGATTAACACATACACACTGCTATGTATAAAATAGATCATCAACAAGGAACTACTGTATAGCACAGGGAACTACACTCAACATTTTGCAATAACCTATAAGGGGAAATAATCTGAAAAAGAATAGATATTTTTATTGACATCATCTATCAATGACAGTTAAAGTGTAACCTAAGGGAAGCTGGTGGTGAGTGCTTCTGACCCTGAAGACTTCAATCATCTAAAGTTTGGACTCTGCCTACTTCCCAAGGCCCTTAATGAACATATGTGTAGCCGTAGCTTAAAAAATTCCCCAGTTTGGGTTTCGGGGAGACACTGATTTTGAAAAAGCCCTGGTGTTCTCCTTACATGAATGGGACTCTTCCTACTGCTAAAACATGTCTGTCACACCCAGAGGATGGTATACCGTCTGATCGGGAAGAGTTTGGAAAAGGCATCTCATCTCCTCATCTCCTGGTGCTCGGGTTCACCCCTCCAGCGTCTTTACTAACAGTCTCCCCACTTGGAGATGTCAGCACTGTCAACATCCTGTTGCGTACAGTTTGGAATTTGTCCAGAGGATGAAGCAGAAGGATGAGGAACAATGAGAGACAAGTCCTAGGTGTTCAGACAGGCACATGTCACTCTAATTTCCAATCAGGAAGACGAATTGACCAAAGGCTAGGGTTGCCCATGGAAACAGTATAGGGCTTGAGGAAATCCCGCTGCTTTGTGGCCAGTTCCCATAAACACAAGTTGAACAATGGAACTCAGGGGCAGTAAAATTCACGAAACTGCAGAGTTGAAAATATCCATCACTGAAAAATGTCTTGAGGAAAGTCAGAGAAAAGGACTTGTAAGCAAGGGAGAATGGCAGGAAAGGGATTTGAGGAGGTAGAAAGGACTCGCCATTAAGCACAAGAAAAGGAGCTGAACATTGCCAACATTGCAGTTGGCCAAAAAGGGTGTATGCGTTTTTTTCTGTATATATTCAAGAAAAGGGCATACACTTTTTTAGCCAACCAAACAGGTGGGCACTGGAAGTCAATACTACAAAAGATATCACTTCACATCAGTCAGAAGAGCCATCCTCATAAAGCGTAAACAACAGAAATGCAGGACAGGGCAAGGAGAAGAGGGAGCCCTGTGAGACTTATAGTGGAAATGTATATTGCCAACGGCCATTCTGGAGAAGTGTATTGTGTTTACTAAAGCATCTAAAAAATGAGCTACAGAGCATAGGGCACTTGCACTCATGGGCGTATATCTTGAGAAAAACAAAAATCGAGAGGACACAGGCACCCCAATGTTTACCCCCTCTCTGTTTAAAAGATCCTCAACTAGGATATAACTTAAATGTCTCTGGAGGGAAAAAATGGGTAGAGATGTGGTACTTAGGTAGAGTGGAATATTATTCAGCCTGGAAATCAATGAAATATGGCCAGTTGTAACAACTCCGGAGGAGTTACGTATGATCTTTCTAAGTGACATAATTCAAAAAGAAAAAGACACATATCATAAGATATCACTTAAAGGTGGAATCCAAAATGGCTACACATGAAATAAATTACAAAACAAAAACATAGTCAAATATGTAGAAAACACGCATAAGGCTGCTAAACGGGAAAGGTGGGGAGGGGTGAGGCATCACCCAGGAGGTTGAAATTAGCAAAGATACCATTCCAAATACCAAACTGATAATCAACAAGGCCTACACGGTAGCTAAAAGAACTGCACTCAGCACACTCAAGTCACCGGAAAAGAATATATACGACTGGTAAGAATCTGAAAAAGAATTTACTGATGTCTCTCTGTACGTGAATCAAGTGGATGTACAGCAGCAAGAAACAGAGCTTTGAAAATCAGCTGTAACCAATATAGTAATAAATTGAAAAAAATAAACGACAGAGAGACAGAGAAAACCTCTTACAACTTTTCCTCAGGGCCGGTGATGCAACATGGATTGAACACATCTAGACCCACAGCAGGATGAGACATAAGGCTGGAAACTGTTTGCGCTAAGAGAAATGTGAGGTTGGGTGAGGAAATGCACACCCTTTAAAGTAATACTACCTGGTACCCATTCAATGGGTCCCAAATATGCAGGTTCAAGGGATCTTCCTACAGCTAAAACATGCATGGAAAACCCAGAGGACTGTACACCATGTGATCGGGAGATGTGTCTAAAATGCAGCTCATTTATCCTCTCCTGGTGCTCCTGTTCACCATTCCAGCCACGTTACTTAGAATCTCCCCACTTGGAGAATCAGCACATTTCAACTTCTGTTTCACACATTTTGCAAATTGTGAGGAGGATGAACGGGGAACCAATGAGAGAATAGTTGTAGGGGTTTGGACGGGCACATATCACTCTAATTTCCCATTAAGAATAAGAATTGAAAAAAGGCTCAGCCCGCCTCGCCTGAGCCAAAATAGGGCCTGAAGCAATCCTGCGGGTTTGAGGCCAGCTCACAAAAGAGCAACTTAAAAAATGGAGCTCAGGGTCACTGCAATTCACAAACCTGCAGAGTTATAAATGAAAACTAACGTCCAAAAATATGTTGAGGTAAGGCAAAGAAGAGGATCTGAATGCAAGACAGAATTGCAAGAAACAGATTTCAAGAGATAGATTGGACTCGTCTTTAAAGCACATGAAAAGCGGCAGAATTTCGACAATGATGCAGTTGGCCCAAAAGGGCGTATGCGTTTTTTCCTGATTATATCCAGGAAAAAACGCATACGCACTTTATGGGCAACGAAGCAAGCAAGCAATGCAAATGTGCACAACAAAGAAGTCTCATTTCCCACTGGTCAAAAGGGCCATCCTAAAAAATTGTAAAAACCAGAAATGCAGGACAGGCCATGGAGAACAGGGAGCCTTTATACGCTGATGGGCAGTGTGTGAACTGCTGAGAGCCACTCTGGAGAAGTGTATGGTGGTTCCTAAATCATCTAAAAAACAGAGCTACAGATCATAGGACACTTCCAATCATGGGAGTATATCTAGGGAAGTCTAAAAATCAACAAGACACAAGCACACCACAGTTTAGGGCTACTCTGTTTACAAGAACCTCAACTTCAGTATACCTTAAATATCCCAGGAAAGAGAACAATGGATAAAGAAGATGTGGTACTTATGTACAATGGAATATCTCTTCACCATGAAATCAATGTAATAAGGCTAGTAGAAGGATAAAGAGTGGATTTAGGTCCGATAATACTACTTGAAATAAGTCAAACAGAAAAAGAAACATATCATAAGATATCACTTATAGAGGGAGGGTAAATATGGCTGCACAAGAAATGAATTACAGAACAGAACAGTGTCTCACATTTAGAAAACACACTTATTTCAGCTTAAGGGGAAAGGAGAGGTGGGGTGATGCATAAAACCAGAGTTTGAAATTAGCACAGATACCGTTCAATAAACCAAATAGATATTAGACAAGATCTACACCTTGCTCAATGAACTGGCCTCAACACACCCTATACACCGCAGAGAAATATATCTGAGTAATAAGAATCTTACAACCCATGTATTGATATATCTCCATAAGGGAATCAAGTGTGTGCAGAGTGGCACAAACACAGCAGTGAAAATGAGCTAAACCCCATTATAGAAATAAATTTTAAAAACAAAACGCAGAAACAATGAAAGAGAGAAAAATTCTTACAAAATTCGCTCAGGGGCTGTGATGCAACCTGGATTGACCACATATAAACCCACAGCTGGATAAGACATAAGGCTGGACACTTGGGGCTGAGAGGATTGATGAGCTTTGGTGAGCAACTGCCAAAAGTTTAATGCAATACTTCATGCTACTCATTCCAAGGGTCCCAACACTCCAGGTTGAAGGGAATCTTCCTACAGCTAAACCATGCTTGGGAAACCCAGCGACTGGTATACCATATGATCGGGAAAGGTTTCTAAAACGCACCTCATTTTTCCTCTCCTGGGGCTCCGGATCGACATTCCAGCCGCTTTACCAAAAATATCCCCACATGGAGAGTCAATGCCTTTAAGTTCTGGTATCGCACAGTCTGCAGTTAGTGCGGAGGATGAATAGGAATAGGGGGAACCAGTGAGAAACTAGCTGTAGCGGTTTCAATGGGCACATGTCACTCTAATTTCACATCAGTAAGAAGAATAACCCAAAGGCACAGCAAGGTGCCCCAGAAGAAGAATAGGGCCTGAAGGAATCCTGTGGTTATGAGGCAAGATCATAAAAATAAGAGCTGAAAAATGGAGCTAAGGGCCACTGCAATTCAAAAACCTGCAGAGTTATAAAGGCCAACTATTTTCAAAAAATATATTGAGGTAAGGCTATGAAGAGGCATGGAAAGCAAGGCAGAATTGCAGGAAAACGATTTCAGGAGGTAGACTGGAATTGCATTTAAAGCATAGGAAAAGAGGCAGAACGTACACAATAATTCACTTGGCCAAAAAGGGCGTATGCCTTTTTTCCTGAATTTATTCAGGAAAAAACGCATACGCCCTTTTTGGCCAACCAAGCAAACTTGCAAAGGAAATCTGCACTACAATGAAGTCTCACTTCCCCCCGGTCAAAAGGGCCATCTGAAAAAAGTGTAAAATCCAGAAAGGCAGGACAGGCCATGGAGAACTGGGAGCCTTGTTATGCTGATGGGCGGGATGTAAATTGCCAACAGACACTCGGGAGAAGTGTATGGTGTTTCCTGAAACATCTAAAAAACAAAGCAACAGAGCCTAGGGCACTTCCACTTATGGTCCTATAGCTTAGGGAAATTAAAATCAAAAAGACACAGCCACCCCAAAGTTTGGGACGCCTCTGTTTACAAGAACCTCGTTTACAGTACAAGTTCAACATCGCAGAAAGTGAAAAATGGATAAAGAAGTTGTGGTATTTACTTACAAAGCAATATCACTCAGCAATGAAATCTATGTCATCAGGCCCTTAGCAGCACAATGAGTGGATTCAGGTATGATGATTCTAACTGAAATAAGTCACACAGAAAAAGAAACATCATAATATATCAGTAATACACGGAATGTAAACTTGGCTACACAGGAACAGAATTACAGAACAGAACAGGGTCTCAAATTTAGAAAACCAACTTATGCTTGCTTAAGGGGAAAGGTGAGTTGGGGTGCTGCATAAAACCAGAGATTGAAATGAGCACAGATAAAGTTCCTTAAGCCAAACATGGAATAGAAAAGAGCTACTCCTTGCTCAACGAAATGGACTCAACACCCCATATTAAACGCCTAAGAATGTACCTAACGGGTAAGTATCTTAAAACCTATGGATTGCTATGTCTCCGAAAGAGAATCAAGCATGTGTACAGGGGCATAAACGCAGCAGTGATAGGATTGGAGAGGTTCGGTGAGCAAATGAAGACCCTTTGAAGTCATATTGCATGGTACCCATTACACGGGTCTCAACTCTCCAGGTTTAAGGTATTCTTCCTTCAGCTAAAACATGCATGTGGAACCCAGAGTATGATCAACCGTGTGAACAGGACACGTGTTCAATTATATCTCAGTTTTCCTCCCCTGGTACTCGGGTGCAACATTCCAGACGCTTTACTAACACTCTCCCCACTTGGAGAGTCAGCGCCTTTAACCTCCTGTTTGGCCCAGTTTGCAATTTCTGCGGAAGATGAACAGGAATAGGGAGAACCAATGAGAGACTAGCTGGAGGTGTCTGGACGGGCAAATTTAACTCTCATTTCCCACCAGGAAGAGGAAATAACCAAAGGCTCAGCGTGCCGTGCCGGAACCAGATTAGGGCCTGAAGCCATCCTGCGGTGTTGCGGCCAGCTCAAAAGAAAGCGAGTTGAAGAAAGGAGCTCAGGGGCACTGTAATTCACAAACCTGCAGAGTTATAAATGACAGCTATCGTCCAAAAATATACTGAAGTAAGGCTGCCAAGAGGACTTGAAAGCGGGGCAGAATTGCAGGAAACCGATTTCAGGGGGTAGACTAGAATTGCATTGAAAGCATAGGAAAAGAGGCAGAACGTCCACAATGATGCACTTGGCCAAAAAGGGCGTATGCGTTTTTTCCTGAATATATTCAGGAAAAAACGCATACGCCCTTTTTGGCCAACCAAGCAAGCTTGCAAAGGAAATCTGCTCTACAATGAAGTCTCACTTCCCCCCGGTCAAAGGGGCCATCTGAAAAAAGTGTAAAATCCAGAAAGGCAGGACAGGCCATGGAGAACTGGGAGCCTTGTTATGCTGATGGGCGGGATGTAAATTGCCAACAGACACTCGGGAGAAGTGTATGGTGTTTCCTGAAACATCTAAAAAACAAAGCAACAGAGCCTAGGGCACTTCCACTTATGGTCCTATAGCTTAGGGAAATTAAAATCAAAAAGACACAGCCACCCCAAAGTTTGGGACGCCTCTGTTTACAAGAACCTTGTTTACAGTACAAGTTCAACATCGCAGAAAGTGAAAAATGGATAAAGAACTTGTGGTACTTACGTACAATGCAGTATCACTCAGCAATGAAATCTATGTCATCAGGCCCGTAGCAGCACAATGAGTGGATTCAGGTATGATGATTCTAACTGAAATAAGTCACACAGAAAAAGAAACATCATAAGATATCAGTAATACACGGAATGTAAACTTGGCTATACAGGAACAGAATTACAGAACAGAACAGGGTCTCAAATTTAGAAAACCAACTTATGCTTGCTTAAGGGGAAAGGTGAGTTGGGGTGCTGCATAAAACCAGAGATTGAAATGAGCACAGATAAAGTTCCTTAAGCCAAACATGGAATAGAAAAGAGCTACTCCTTGCTCAACGAAATGGACTCAACACCCCATATTAAACGCCTAAGAATGTACCTAACGGGTAAGTATCTTAAAACCTATGGATTGCTATGTCTCAGAAAGAGAATCAAGCATGTGTACAGGGGCATAAACGCAGCAGTGATAGGATTGGAGAGGTTCGGTGAGCAAATGAAGACCCTTTGAAGTCATATTGCATGGTACCCATTACACGGGTCTCAACTCTCCAGGTTTAAGGTATTCTTCCTTCAGCTAAAACATGCATGTGGAACCCAGAGTATGATCAACCGTGTGAACAGGACACGTGTTCAATTATATCTCAGTTTTCCTCCCCTGGTACTCGGGTGCAACATTCCAGACGCTTTACTAACACTCTCCCCACTTGGAGAGTCAGCGCCTTTAACCTCCTGTTTGGCCCAGTTTGCAATTTCTGCGGAAGATGAACAGGAATAGGGAGAACCAATGAGAGACTAGCTGGAGGTGTCTGGACGGGCAAATTTAACTCTCATTTCCCACCAGGAAGAGGAAATAACCAAAGGCTCAGTGTGCCGTGCCGGAACCAGATTAGGGCCTGAAGCCATCCTGCGGTGTTGCGGCCAGCTCAAAAGAAAGCGAGTTGAAGAAAGGAGCTCAGGGGCACTGTAATTCACAAACCTGCAGAGTTATAAATAACAGCTATCGTCCAAAAATATACTGAAGTAAGGCTGCCAAGAGGACTTGAAAGCGGGGCAGAATTGCAGGAAACCGATTTCAGGGGGTAGACTAGAATTGCATTGAAAGCATAGGAAAAGAGGCAGAACGTCCACAATGATGCACTTGGCCAAAAAGGGCGTATGCGTTTTTTCCTGAATATATTCAGGAAAAAACGCATACTCCCTTTTTGGCCAACCAAGCAAGCTTGCAAAGGAAATCTGCTCTACAATGAAGTCTCACTTCCCCCCGGTCAAAGGGGCCATCTGAAAAAAGTGTAAAATCCAGAAAGGCAGGACAGGCCATGGAGAACTGGGAGCCTTGTTATGCTGATGGGCGGGATGTAAATTGCCAACAGACACTCGGGAGAAGTGTATGGTGTTTCCTGAAACATCTAAAAAACAAAGCAACAGAGCCTAGGGCACTTCCACTTATGGTCCTATAGCTTAGGGAAATTAAAATCAAAAAGACACAGCCACCCCAAAGTTTGGGACGCCTCTGTTTACAAGAACCTTGTTTACAGTTCAAGTTCAACATCGCAGAAAGTGAAAAATGGATAAAGAACTTGTGGTACTTACGTACAATGCAGTATCACTCAGCAATGAAATCTATGTCATCAGGCCCGTAGCAGCACAATGAGTGGATTCAGGTATGATGATTCTAACTGAAATAAGTCACACAGAAAAAGAAACATCATAAGATATCACTAATACACGGAATGTAAACTTGGCTATACAGGAACAGAATTACAGAACAGAACAGGGTCTCAAATTTAGAAAACCAACTTATGCTTGCTTAAGGGGAAAGGTGAGTTGGGGTGCTGCATAAAACCAGAGATTGAAATGAGCACAGATAAAGTTCCTTAAGCCAAACATGGAATAGAGAAGAGCTACTCCTTGCTCAACGAAATGGACTCAACACCCCATATTAAACGCCTAAGAATGTACCTAACGGGTAAGTATCTTAAAACCTATGGATTAATATGTCTCAGAAAGAGAATCAAGCATGTGTACAGGGGCATAAACGCAGCAGTGATAGGATTGGAGAGGTTCGGTGAGCAAATGAAGACCCTTTGAAGTCATATTGCATGGTACCCATTACACGGGTCTCAACTCTCCAGGTTTAAGGTATTCTTCCTTCAGCTAAAACATGCATGTGGAACCCAGAGTATGATCAACCGTGTGAACAGGACACGTGTTCAATTATATCTCAGTTTTCCTCCCCTGGTACTCGGGTGCAACATTCCAGACGCTTTACTAACACTCTCCCCACTTGGAGAGTCAGCGCCTTTAACCTCCTGTTTGGCCCAGTTTGCAATTTCTGCGGAAGATGAACAGGAATAGGGAGAACCAATGAGAGACTAGCTGGAGGTGTCTGGACGGGCAAATTTAACTCTCATTTCCCACCAGGAAGAGGAAATAACCAAAGGCTCAGCGTGCCGTGCCGGAACCAGATTAGGGCCTGAAGCCATCCTGCGGTGTTGCGGCCAGCTCAAAAGAAAGCGAGTTGAAGAAAGGAGCTCAGGGGCACTGTAATTCACAAACCTGCAGAGTTATAAATGACAGCTATCGTCCAAAAATATACTGAAGTAAG
Source organism: Pseudorca crassidens (assembly GCF_039906515.1). Classification (NCBI taxonomy): domain Eukaryota; kingdom Metazoa; phylum Chordata; class Mammalia; order Artiodactyla; family Delphinidae; genus Pseudorca; species Pseudorca crassidens. Next base: position 1,618,517 of record NW_027136302.1, on the reverse strand, counting down.
GCTGCCAAGAGGACTTGAAAGCGGGGCAGAATTGCAGGAAACCGATTTCAGGGGGTAGACTAGAATTGCATTGAAAGCATAGGAAAAGAGGCAGAACGTCCACAATGATGCACTTGGCCAAAAAGGGCGTATGCGTTTTTTCCTGAATATATTCAGGAAAAAACGCATACTCCCTTTTTGGCCAACCAAGCAAGCTTGCAAAGGAAATCTGCTCTAAAATGAAGTCTCACTTCCCCCCGGTCAAAGGGGCCATCTGAAAAAAGTGTAAAATCCAGAAAGGCAGGACAGGCCATGGAGAACTGGGAGCCTTGTTATGCTGATGGGCGGGATGTAAATTGCCAACAGACACTCGGGAGAAGTGTATGGTGTTTCCTGAAACATCTAAAAAACAAAGCAACAGAGCCTAGGGCACTTCCACTTATGGTCCTATAGCTTAGGGAAATTAAAATCAAAAAGACACAGCCACCCCAAAGTTTGGGACGCCTCTGTTTACAAGAACCTTGTTTACAGTTCAAGTTCAACATCGCAGAAAGTGAAAAATGGATAAAGAACTTGTGGTACTTACGTACAATGCAGTATCACTCAGCAATGAAATCTATGTCATCAGGCCCGTAGCAGCACAATGAGTGGATTCAGGTATGATGATTCTAACTGAAATAAGTCACACAGAAAAAGAAACATCATAAGATATCACTAATACACGGAATGTATACTTGGCTATACAGGAACAGAATTACAGAACAGAACAGGGTCTCAAATTTAGAAAACCAACTTATGCTTGCTTAAGGGGAAAGGTGAGTTGGGGTGCTGCATAAAACCAGAGATTGAAATGAGCACAGATAAAGTTCCTTAAGCCAAACATGGAATAGAAAAGAGCTACTCCTTGCTCAACGAAATGGACTCAACACCCCATATTAAACGCCTAAGAATGTACCTAACGGGTAAGTATCTTAAAACCTATGGATTAATATGTCTCAGAAAGAGAATCAAGCATGTGTACAGGAGCATAAACGCAGCAGTGATAGGATTGGAGAGGTTCGGTGAGCAAATGAAGACCCTTTGAAGTCATATTGCATGGTACCCATTACACGGGTCTCAACTCTCCAGGTTTAAGGTATTCTTCCTTCAGCTAAAACATGCATGTGGAACCCAGAGTATGATCAACCGTGTGAACAGGACACGTGTTCAATTATATCTCAGTTTTCCTCCCCTGGTACTCGGGTGCAACATTCCAGACGCTTTACTAACACTCTCCCCACTTGGAGAGTCAGCGCCTTTAACCTCCTGTTTGGCCCAGTTTGCAATTTCTGCGGAAGATGAACAGGAATAGGGAGAACCAATGAGAGACTAGCTGGAGGTGTCTGGACGGGCAAATTTAACTCTCATTTCCCACCAGGAAGAGGAAATAACCAAAGGCTCAGCGTGCCGTGCCGGAACCAGATTAGGGCCTGAAGCCATCCTGCGGTGTTGCGGCCAGCTCAAAAGAAAGCGAGTTGAAGAAAGGAGCTCAGGGGCACTGTAATTCACAAACCTGCAGAGTTATAAATAACAGCTATCGTCCAAAAATATACTGAAGTAAGGCTGCCAAGAGGACTTGAAAGCGGGGCAGAATTGCAGGAAACCGATTTCAGGGGGTAGACTAGAATTGCATTGAAAGCATAGGAAAAGAGGCAGAACGTCCACAATGATGCACTTGGCCAAAAAGGGCGTATGCGTTTTTTCCTGAATATATTCAGGAAAAAACGCATACTCCCTTTTTGGCCAACCAAGCAAGCTTGCAAAGGAAATCTGCTCTACAATGAAGTCTCACTTCCCCCCGGTCAAAGGGGCCATCTGAAAAAAGTGTAAAATCCAGAAAGGCAGGACAGGCCATGGAGAACTGGGAGCCTTGTTATGCTGATGGGCGGGATGTAAATTGCCAACAGACACTCGGGAGAAGTGTATGGTGTTTCCTGAAACATCTAAAAAACAAAGCAACAGAGCCTAGGGCACTTCCACTTATGGTCCTATAGCTTAGGGAAATTAAAATCAAAAAGACACAGCCACCCCAAAGTTTGGGACGCCTCTGTTTACAAGAACCTTGTTTACAGTTCAAGTTCAACATCGCAGAAAGTGAAAAATGGATAAAGAACTTGTGGTACTTACGTACAATGCAGTATCACTCAGCAATGAAATCTATGTCATCAGGCCCGTAGCAGCACAATGAGTGGATTCAGGTATGATGATTCTAACTGAAATAAGTCACACAGAAAAAGAAACATCATAAGATATCACTAATACACGGAATGTAAACTTGGCTATACAGGAACAGAATTACAGAACAGAACAGGGTCTCAAATTTAGAAAACCAACTTATGCTTGCTTAAGGGGAAAGGTGAGTTGGGGTGCTGCATAAAACCAGAGATTGAAATGAGCACAGATAAAGTTCCTTAAGCCAAACATGGAATAGAGAAGAGCTACTCCTTGCTCAACGAAATGGACTCAACACCCCATATTAAACGCCTAAGAATGTACCTAACGGGTAAGTATCTTAAAACCTATGGATTAATATGTCTCAGAAAGAGAATCAAGCATGTGTACAGGGGCATAAACGCAGCAGTGATAGGATTGGAGAGGTTCGGTGAGCAAATGAAGACCCTTTGAAGTCATATTGCATGGTACCCATTACACGGGTCTCAACTCTCCAGGTTTAAGGTATTCTTCCTTCAGCTAAAACATGCATGTGGAACCCAGAGTATGATCAACCGTGTGAACAGGACACGTGTTCAATTATATCTCAGTTTTCCTCCCCTGGTACTCGGGTGCAACATTCCAGACGCTTTACTAACACTCTCCCCACTTGGAGAGTCAGCGCCTTTAACCTCCTGTTTGGCCCAGTTTGCAATTTCTGCGGAAGATGAACAGGAATAGGGAGAACCAATGAGAGACTAGCTGGAGGTGTCTGGACGGGCAAATTTAACTCTCATTTCCCACCAGGAAGAGGAAATAACCAAAGGCTCAGCGTGCCGTGCCGGAACCAGATTAGGGCCTGAAGCCATCCTGCGGTGTTGCGGCCAGCTCAAAAGAAAGCGAGTTGAAGAAAGGAGCTCAGGGGCACTGTAATTCACAAACCTGCAGAGTTATAAATGACAGCTATCGTCCAAAAATATACTGAAGTAAGGCTGCCAAGAGGACTTGAAAGCGGGGCAGAATTGCAGGAAACCGATTTCAGGGGGTAGACTAGAATTGCATTGAAAGCATAGGAAAAGAGGCAGAACGTCCACAATGATGCACTTGGCCAAAAAGGGCGTATGCGTTTTTTCCTGAATATATTCAGGAAAAAACGCATACTCCCTTTTTGGCCAACCAAGCAAGCTTGCAAAGGAAATCTGCTCTAAAATGAAGTCTCACTTCCCCCCGGTCAAAGGGGCCATCTGAAAAAAGTGTAAAATCCAGAAAGGCAGGACAGGCCATGGAGAACTGGGAGCCTTGTTATGCTGATGGGCGGGATGTAAATTGCCAACAGACACTCGGGAGAAGTGTATGGTGTTTCCTGAAACATCTAAAAAACAAAGCAACAGAGCCTAGGGCACTTCCACTTATGGTCCTATAGCTTAGGGAAATTAAAATCAAAAAGACACAGCCACCCCAAAGTTTGGGACGCCTCTGTTTACAAGAACCTTGTTTACAGTTCAAGTTCAACATCGCAGAAAGTGAAAAATGGATAAAGAACTTGTGGTACTTACGTACAATGCAGTATCACTCAGCAATGAAATCTATGTCATCAGGCCCGTAGCAGCACAATGAGTGGATTCAGGTATGATGATTCTAACTGAAATAAGTCACACAGAAAAAGAAACATCATAAGATATCACTAATACACGGAATGTAAACTTGGCTATACAGGAACAGAATTACAGAACAGAACAGGGTCTCAAATTTAGAAAACCAACTTATGCTTGCTTAAGGGGAAAGGTGAGTTGGGGTGCTGCATAAAACCAGAGATTGAAATGAGCACAGATAAAGTTCCTTAAGCCAAACATGGAATAGAAAAGAGCTACTCCTTGCTCAACGAAATGGACTCAACACCCCATATTAAACGCCTAAGAATGTACCTAACGGGTAAGTATCTTAAAACCTATGGATTAATATGTCTCAGAAAGAGAATCAAGCATGTGTACAGGAGCATAAACGCAGCAGTGATAGGATTGGAGAGGTTCGGTGAGCAAATGAAGACCCTTTGAAGTCATATTGCATGGTACCCATTACACGGGTCTCAACTCTCCAGGTTTAAGGTATTCTTCCTTCAGCTAAAACATGCATGTGGAACCCAGAGTATGATCAACCGTGTGAACAGGACACGTGTTCAATTATATCTCAGTTTTCCTCCCCTGGTACTCGGGTGCAACATTCCAGACGCTTTACTAACACTCTCCCCACTTGGAGAGTCAGCGCCTTTAACCTCCTGTTTGGCCCAGTTTGCAATTTCTGCGGAAGATGAACAGGAATAGGGAGAACCAATGAGAGACTAGCTGGAGGTGTCTGGACGGGCAAATTTAACTCTCATTTCCCACCAGGAAGAGGAAATAACCAAAGGCTCAGCGTGCCGTGCCGGAACCAGATTAGGGCCTGAAGCCATCCTGCGGTGTTGCGGCCAGCTCAAAAGAAAGCGAGTTGAAGAAAGGAGCTCAGGGGCACTGTAATTCACAAACCTGCAGAGTTATAAATAACAGCTATCGTCCAAAAATATACTGAAGTAAGGCTGCCAAGAGGACTTGAAAGCGGGGCAGAATTGCAGGAAACCGATTTCAGGGGGTAGACTAGAATTGCATTGAAAGCATAGGAAAAGAGGCAGAACGTCCACAATGATGCACTTGGCCAAAAAGGGCGTATGCGTTTTTTCCTGAATATATTCAGGAAAAAACGCATACTCCCTTTTTGGCCAACCAAGCAAGCTTGCAAAGGAAATCTGCTCTACAATGAAGTCTCACTTCCCCCCGGTCAAAGGGGCCATCTGAAAAAAGTGTAAAATCCAGAAAGGCAGGACAGGCCATGGAGAACTGGGAGCCTTGTTATGCTGATGGGCGGGATGTAAATTGCCAACAGACACTCGGGAGAAGTGTATGGTGTTTCCTGAAACATCTAAAAAACAAAGCAACAGAGCCTAGGGCACTTCCACTTATGGTCCTATAGCTTAGGGAAATTAAAATCAAAAAGACACAGCCACCCCAAAGTTTGGGACGCCTCTGTTTACAAGAACCTTGTTTACAGTTCAAGTTCAACATCGCAGAAAGTGAAAAATGGATAAAGAACTTGTGGTACTTACGTACAATGCAGTATCACTCAGCAATGAAATCTATGTCATCAGGCCCTTAGCAGCACAATGAGTGGATTCAGGTATGATGATTCTAACTGAAATAAGTCACACAGAAAAAGAAACATCATAAGATATCAGTAATACACGGAATGTAAACTTGGCTACACAGGAACTGAATTACAGAACAGAACAGGGTCTCAAAATTAGAAAAGCAACTTATGCTTGCTTAAGGGGAAAGGTGAGTTGGGGTGCTGCATAAAACCAGAGATTGAAATGAGCACAGATAAAGTTCCTTAAGCCAAATATGGAATAGAGAAGAGCTACTCCTTGCTCAACGAAATGGACTCAACACCCCATATTAAACGCCTAAGAATGTACCTAACGGGTAAGTATCTTAAAACCTATGGATTGCTATGTCTCCGAAAGAGAATCAAGCATGTGTACAGGGGCATAAACGCAGCAGTGATAGGATTGGAGAGGTTCGGTGAGCAAATGAATACCCTTTGAAGTCATATTGCATGGTACCCATTACACGGGTCTCAACTCTCCAGGTTTAAGGTATTCTTCCTTCAGCTGAAACCTGCATGTGGAACCCAGAGTATGATCAACCGTGTGAACAGGACACGTGTTCAATTATATCTCAGTTTTCCTCCCCTGGTACTCGGGTGCAACATTCCAGACGCTTTACTAACACTCTCCCCACTTGGAGAGTCAGCGCCTTTAACCTCCTGTTTGGCCCAGTTTGCAATTTCTGCGGAAGATGAACAGGAATAGGGAGAACCAATGAGAGACTAGCTGGAGGTGTCTGGACGGGCAAATTTAACTCTCATTTCCCACCAGGAAGAGGAAATAACCAAAGGCTCAGCGTGCCGTGCCGGAACCAGATTAGGGCCTGAAGCCATCCTGCGGTGTTGCGGCCAGCTCAAAAGAAAGCGAGTTGAAGAAAGGAGCTCAGGGGCACTGTAATTCACAAACCTGCAGAGTTATAAATGACAGCTATCGTCCAAAAATATACTGAAGTAAGGCTGCCAAGAGGACTTGAAAGTGGGGCAGAATTGCAGGAAACCGATTTCAGGGGGTAGACTAGAATTGCATTGAAAGCATAGGAAAAGAGGCAGAACGTCCACAATGATGCACTTGGCCAAAAAGGGCGTATGCGTTTTTTCCTGAATATATTCAGGAAAAAACGCATACGCCCTTTTTGGCCAACCAAGCAAGCTTGCAAAGGAAATCTGCACTACAATGAAGTCTCACTTCCCCCCGGTCAAAGGGGCCATCTGAAAAAAGTGTAAAATCCAGAAAGGCAGGACAGGCCATGGAGAACTGGGAGCCTTGTTATGCTGATGGGCGGGATGTAAATTGCCAACAGACACTCGGGAGAAGTGTATGGTGTTTCCTGAAACATCTAAAAAAGAAAGCAACAGAGCCTAGGGCACTTCCACTTATGGTCGTATAGCTTAGGGAAATTAAAATCAAAAAGACACAGCCACCCCAAAGTTTGGGACGCCTCTGTTTACAAGAACCTCGTTTACAGTACAAGTTCATCATCGCAGAAAGTGAAAAATGGATAAAGAACTTGTGGTACTTACGTACAATGCAGTATCACTCAGCAATGAAATCTATGTCATCAGGCCCGTAGCAGCACAATGAGTGGCTTCAGGTATGATGATTCTAACTGAAATAAGTCACACAGAAAAAGAAACATCATAAGATATCAGTAATACACGGAATGTAAACTTGGCTACACAGGAACTGAATTACAGAACAGAACAGGGTCTCAAAATTAGAAAACCAACTTATGCTTGCTTAAGGGGAAAGGTTAGTTGGGGTGCTGCATAAAACCAGAGATTGAAATGAGCACAGATAAAGTTCCTTAAGCCAAATATGGAATAGACAAGAGCTACTCCTTGCTCAACGAAATGGACTCAACACAGCATATTAAACGCCTAAGAATGTACCTGACTGGTAAGTATCTTAAAACCTATGGATTGCTATGTCTCCAAAAGAGAATCAAGCATGTGTACAGGGCCATAAACGCAGCAGTGATAGGATTGGAGAGGTTCGGTGAGCAAATGAAGACCCTTTGAAGTCATATTGCATGGTACCCATTTCACGGGTCTCAACTCTCCAGGTTTAAGGTATTCTTCCTTCAGCTAAAACATGCATGTGGAACCCAGAGTATGATCAACCGTGTGAAAGGGAGACGTGTTCAAATATGTCTCAGTTTTTGTACCCTGGTACTCTGGTGCAACATTCCAGACGCTTTACTAACACTCTCCCCACTTGGAGGGTCAGCACCTTTAACCTCCTGTTTGGCCCAGTTTGCAATTTCTGCGGAAGATGAACAGGAATAGGGAGAACCAATGAGAGACTAGCTGGAGGTGTCTGGACGGGCAAATTTAACTCTCATTTCCCACCAAGAAGAGGAAATAACCAAAGGCTCAGCGTGCCGTGCCGGAAGCAGAGTAGGACCTGAAGCCATACTGCGATGTTGCGGCCAGCTCAAAAGAAAGCGAGTTGAAAAAAGGAGCTCAGGGGCACTGTAATTCACAAACCTGCAGAGTTATAAATGACAGCTATCGTCCAAAAATATACTGAAGTAAGGCTGCCAAGAGGACTTGAAAGCGGGGCAGAATTGCAGGAAACCGATTTCAGGAGGTAGACTGGAATTGCATTGAAAGCATAGGAAAAGAGGCAGAACGTCCACAATGATGCACTTGGCCAAAAAGGGCGTATGCGTATTTTCCTGAATATATTCAGGAAAAAACGCATACGCCCTTTTTGGCCAACCAAGCAAACTTGCAAAGGAAATCTGCACTACAATGAAGTCTCACTTCCCCCCGGTCAGAAGGGCCATCTGAAAAAAGTGTAAAATCCAGAAAGGCAGGACAGGCCATGGAGAACTGGGAGCCTTGTTATGCTGATGGGCGGGATGTAAATTGCCAACAGACACTCGGGAGAAGTGTATGGTGTTTCCTGAAACATCTAAAAAACAAAGCAACAGAGCCTAGGGCACTTCCACTTATGGTCCTATAGCTTAGGGAAATTAAAATCAAAAAGACACAGCCACCCCAAAGTTTGGGACGCCTCTGTTTACAAGAACCTCGTTTACCGTACAAGTTCAATATCACAGAAAGTGAAAAATGGATAAAGAACTTGTGGTACTTACGTACAATGCAGTATCACTCAGCAATGAAATCTATGTCATCAGGCCCGTAGCAGCATAATGAGTGGATTCAGGTACGATGATTCTAACTGAAATAAGTCACACAGAAAAAGAAACATCATAAGATATCACTAATACACGGAATGTAAACTTGGGTACACAGGAACTGAATTCCAAAACAGAACAGGGTCTCAAATTTAGAAAACCAACTTATGCTTGCTTAAGGGGAAAGGTGAGTTGGGGTGCTGCATAAAACCAGAGATTGAAATGAGCACAGATAAAGTTCCTTAAGCCAAATATGGAATAGACAAGAGCTACTCCTTGCTCAACGAAATGGACTCAACACCCCATATTAAACGCCTAAGAATTTACCTGACTAGTAGGTATCATAAAACCTACAGATTGCTATGTCTCCGAAAGAGAATCAAGCATGTGTACAGGGGCATAAACGCAGCAGTGATAGGATTGGAGAGGTTCGGTGAGCAAATGAAGACCCTGTGAAGTCATATTGCATGGTACCCTTTCCATGGGTTTCAACTACCCAGGTTTAAGTTATTCTTCCTTCAGCTAAAACATGCATGTGGAACCTAGAGTATGATCAACCATGTGATCGGGAGACGTGTTCAAATATGTCTCAGTTTTCCTCCCCTGGTACTCGGGTGCAACATTCCAGACGCTTTACTAACACTCTCCCCACTTGGAGAGTCAGCGCCTTTAACCTCCTGTTTGGCCCAGTTTGCAATTTCTGCGGAAGATGAACAGGAATAGGGAGAACCAATGAGAGACTAGCTGGAGGTGTCTGGACGGGCAAATTTAACTCTCATTTCCCACCAGGAAGAGGAAATAACCAAAGGCTCAGCGTGCCGTGCCGGAACCAGATTAGGGCCTGAAGCCATCCTGCGGTGTTGCGGCCAGCTCAAAAGAAAGCGAGTTGAAGAAAGGAGCTCAGGGGCACTGTAATTCACAAACCTGCAGAGTTATAAATGACAGCTATCGTCCAAAAATATACTGAAGTAAGGCTGCCAAGAGGACTTGAAAGCGGGGCAGAATTGCAGGAAACCGATTTCAGGAGGTAGACTGGAATTGCATTGAAAGCATAGGAAAAGAGGCAGAACGTCCACCATGATGCACTTGGCCAAAAAGGGCGTATGCGTTTTTTCCTGAATATATTCAGGAAAAAACGCATACGCCCTTTTTGGCCAACCAAGCAAGCTTGCAAAGGAAATCTGCACTACAATGAAGTCTCACTTCCCCCCGGTCAAAAGGGCCATCTGAAAAAAGTGTAAAATCCAGAAAGGCAGGACAGGCCATGGAGAACTGGGAGCCTTGTTATGCTGATGGGCGGGATGTAAATTGCCAACAGACACTCGGGAGAAGTGTATGGTGTTTCCTGATACATCTAAAACACAAAGCAACAGAGCCTAGGGCACTTCCACTTATGGTCCTATAGCTTAGGGAAATTAAAATCAAAAAGACACAGCCACCCCAAAGTTTGGGACGCCTCTGTTTACAAGAACCTCGTTTACCGTACAAGTTCAATATCACAGAAAGTGAAAAATGGATAAAGAACTTGTGGTACTTACGTACAATGCAGTATCACTCAGCAATGAAATCTATGTCATCAGGCCCGTAGCAGCATAATGAGTGGATTCAGGTACGATGATTCTAACTGAAATAAGTCACACAGAAAAAGAAACATCATAAGATATCAGTAATACACGGAATGTAAACTTGGCTACACAGGAACTGAATTACAGAACAGAACAGGGTCTCAAATTTAGAAAACCAACTTATGCTTGCTTAAGGGGAAAGGTGAGTTGGGGTGCTGCATAAAACCAGAGATTGAAATGAGCACAGATAAAGTTCCTTAAGCCAAATATGGAATAGACAAGAGCTACTCCTTGCTCAACGAAATGGACTCAACACCCCATATTAAACGCCTAAGAATGTACCTGACTAGTAAGTATCTTAAAACCTATGGATTGCTATGTCTCCAAAATAGAATCAAGCGTGTGTACAGGGGCATAAACACAGCAGTGATAGGATTGGAGAGGTTCGGCGAGCAAATGAAGACCCTTTGAAGTCATATTGCATGGTACCCATTACACGGTTCTCAAATCTCCAGGTTTAAGGTATTCTTCCTTCAGCTAAAACATGCATGTGGAACCCAGAGTATGATCAACCGTGTGAACGGGAGACGTGTTCAAATATGTCTCAGTTTTCCTGCCCTGGTACTCTGGTGCAACATTCCAGACGCTTTACTAAAACTCTCCCCACTTGGAGAGTTAGCGCCTTTAACCTCCTGTTTGGCCCAGTTTGCAATTTCTGTGGAAGATGAACAGGAATAGGGAGAACCAATGAGAGACTAGCTGGAGGTGTCTGGACGGGCAAATTTAACTCTCATTTCCCACCAGGAAGAGGAAATAACCAAAGGCTCAGCGTGCCGTGCCGGAACCAGATTAGGGCCTGAAGCCATCCTGCGGTGTTGCGGCCAGCTCAAAAGAAAGCGAGTTGAAGAAAGGAGCTCAGGGGCACTGTAATTCACAAACCTGCAGAGTTATAAATGACAGCTATCGTCCAAAAATATACTGAAGTAAGGCTGCCAAGAGGACTTGAAAGCGGGGCAGAATTGCAGGAAACCGATTTCAAGAGGTAGACTGGAATTGCATTGAAAGCATAGGAAAAGAGGTAGATCGTCCACAATGATACACTTTGCCAAAAAGGGCGTATGCGTTTTTTCCTGAATATATTCAGGAAAAAACGCATACGCCCTTTTTGGCCAACCAAGCAAACTTGCAAAGGAAATCTGCACTACAATGAAGTCTCACTTCCCCCCGGTCAAAAGGGCCATCTGAAAAAAGTGTAAAATCCAGAAAGGCAGGACAGGCCATGGAGAACTGGGAGCCTTGTTATGCTGATGGGCGGGATGTAAATTGCCAACAGACACTCGGGAGAAGTGTATGGTGTTTCCTGAAACATCTAAAAAAGAAAGCAACAGAGCCTAGGGCTCTTCCACTTATGGTCCTATAGCTTAGGGAAATTAAAATCAAAAAGACACAGCCACCCCAAAGTTTGGGACGCCTCTGTTTACAAGAACCTCGTTTACCGTACAAGTTCAATATCACAGAAAGTGAAAAATGGATAAAGAACTTGTGGTACTTACGTACAATGCAGTATCACTCAGCAATGAAATCTATGTCATCAGGCCCGTAGCAGCATAATGAGTGGATTCAGGTACGATGATTCTAACTGAAATAAGTCACACAGAAAAAGAAACATCATAAGATATCACTAATACACGGAATGTAAACTTGGGTACACAGGAACTGAATTCCAAAACAGAACAGGGTCTCAAATTTAGAAAACCAACTTATGCTTGCTTAAGGGGAAAGGTGAGTTGGGGTGCTGCATAAAACCAGAGATTGAAATGAGCACAGATAAAGTTCCTTAAGCCAAATATGGAATAGACAAGAGCTACTCCTTGCTCAACGAAATGGACTCAACACCCCATATTAAACGCCTAAGAATTTACCTGAATAGTAGGTATCATAAAACCTACAGATTGCTATGTCTCCGAAAGAGAATCAAGCATGTGTACAGGGGCATAAACGCAGCAGTGATAGGATTGGAGAGGTTCGGTGAGCAAATGAAGACCCTTTGAAGTCATATTGCATGGTACCCTTTCCATGGGTTTCAACTACCCAGGTTTAAGTTATTCTTCCTTCAGCTAAAACATGCATGTGGAACCTAGAGTATGATCAACCATGTGATCGGGAGACGTGTTCAAATATGTCTCAGTTTTCCTCCCCTGGTACTCGGGTGCAACATTCCAGACGCTTTACTAACACTCTCCCCACTTGGAGAGTCAGCGCCTTTAACCTCCTGTTTGGCCCAGTTTGCAATTTCTGCGGAAGATGAACAGGAATAGGGAGAACCAATGAGAGACTAGCTGGAGGTGTCTGGACGGGCAAATTTAACTCTCATTTCCCACCAGGAAGAGGAAATAACCAAAGGCTCAGCGTGCCGTGCCGGAACCAGATTAGGGCCTGAAGCCATCCTGCGGTGTTGCGGCCAGCTCAAAAGAAAGCGAGTTGAAGAAAGGAGCTCAGGGGCACTGTAATTCACAAACCTGCAGAGTTATAAATGACAGCTATCGTCCAAAAATATACTGAAGTAAGGCTGCCAAGAGGACTTGAAAGCGGGGCAGAATTGCAGGAAACCGATTTCAGGAGGTAGACTGGAATTGCATTGAAAGCATAGGAAAAGAGGCAGAACGTCCACCATGATGCACTTGGCCAAAAAGGGCGTATGCGTTTTTTCCTGAATATATTCAGGAAAAAACGCATACGCCCTTTTTGGCCAACCAAGCAAGCTTGCAAAGGAAATCTGCACTACAATGAAGTCTCACTTCCCCCCGGTCAAAAGGGCCATCTGAAAAAAGTGTAAAATCCAGAAAGGCAGGACAGGCCATGGAGAACTGGAAGCCTTGTTATGCTGATGGGCGGGATGTAAATTGCCAACAGACACTCGGGAGAAGTGTATGGTGTTTCCTGAAACATCTAAAACACAAAGCAACAGAGCCTAGGGCACTTCCACTTATGGTCCTATAGCTTAGGGAAATTAAAATCAAAAAGACACAGCCACCCCAAAGTTTGGGACGCCTCTGTTTACAAGAACCTCGTTTACCGTACAAGTTCAATATCACAGAAAGTGAAAAATGGATAAAGAACTTGTGGTACTTACATACAATGCAGTATCACTCAGCAATGAAATCTATGTCATCAGGCCCGTAGCAGCATAATGAGTGGATTCAGGTACGATGATTCTAACTGAAATAAGTCACACAGAAAAAGAAACATCATAAGATATCAGTAATACACGGAATGTAAACTTGGCTACACAGGAACTGAATTACAGAACAGAACAGGGTCTCAAATTTAGAAAACCAACTTATGCTTGCTTAAGGGGAAAGGTGAGTTGGGGTGCTGCATAAAACCAGAGATTGAAATGAGCACAGATAAAGTTCCTTAAGCCAAATATGGAATAGACAAGAGCTACTCCTTGCTCAACGAAATGGACTCAACACCCCATATTAAACGCCTAAGAATGTACCTGACTAGTAAGTATCTTAAAACCTATGGATTGCTATGTTTCCAAAAGAGAATCAAGCATGTGTACAGGGGCATAAACGCAGCAGTGATAGGATTGGAGAGGTTCGGTGAGCAAATGAAGACCCTTTGAAGTCATATTGCATGGTACCCATTACACGGGTCTCAACTCTCCAGGTTTAAGGTATTCTTCCTTCAGCTAAAACATGCATGTGGAACCCAGAGTATGATCAACCGTGTGAACAGGAGACGTGTTCAAATATGTCTCCGTTTTCCTCCCCTGGTACTCGGGTGTAACATTCCAGACGCTTTACTAACACTCTCCCCACTTGGAGAGTCAGCGCCTTTAACCTCCTGTTTGGCCCAGTTTGCAATTTCTGCGGAAGATGAACAGGAATAGGGAGAACCAATGAGAGACTAGCTGGAGGTGTCTGGACGGGCAAATTTAACTCTCATTTCCCACCAGGAAGAGGAAATAACCAAAGGCTCAGCGTGCCGTGGCGGAACCAGATTAGGGCCTGAAGCCATCCTGCGGTGTTGCGGCCAGGTCACAAGAAAGCGAGTTGAAGAAAGGAGCTCAGGGGCACTGTAATTCACAAACCTGCAGAGTTATAAATGACAGCTATCGTCCAAAAATATACTGAAGTAAGGCTGCCAAGAGGACTTGAAAGCGGGGCAGAATTGCAGGAAACCGATTTCAGGAGGTAGACTGGAATTGCATTGAAAGCATAGGAAAAGAGGCAGAACGTCCACAATGATGCACTTGGCCAAAAAGGGCGTATGCGTTTTTTCCTGAATATATTCAGGAAAAAACGCATACGCACTTTTTGGCCAACCAAGCAAGCTTGCAAAGGAAATCTGTACTACAATGAAGTCTCACTTCCCCCCGGTCAAAAGGGCCATCTGAAAAAAGTGTAAAATCCAGAAAGGCAGGACAGGCCATGGAGAACTGGGAGCCTTGTTATGCTGATGGGCGGGATGTAAATTGCCAACAGACACTCGGGAGAAGTGTATGGTGTTTCCTGAAACATCTAAAGAACAAAGCAACAGAGCGTAGGGCACTTTCACTTATGGTCCTATAGCTTAGGGAAATTAAAATCAAAAAGACACAGCCACCCCAAAGTTTGGGACGCCTCTGTTTACAAGAACCTCGTTTACAGTACAAGTTCAACATCGCAGAAAGTGAAAAATGGATAAAGAAGTTGTGGTATTTACTTACAAAGCAATATCACTCAGCAATGAAATCTATGTCATCAGGCCCTTAGCAGCACAATGAGTGGATTCAGGTATGATGATTCTAACTGAAATAAGTCACACAGAAAAAGAAACATCATAAGATATCAGTAATACACGGAATGTAAACTTGGCTACACAGGAACTGAATTACAGAACAGAACAGGGTCTCAAATTTAGAAAAGCAACTTATGCTTGCTTAAGGGGAAAGGTGAGTTGGGGTGCTGCATAAAACCAAAGATTGAAATGAGCACAGATAAAGTTCCTTAAGCCAAATATGGAATAGACAAGAGCTACTCCTTGCTCAACGAAATGGACTCAACACCGCATATTAAACGCCTAAGAATGTACCTGACTAGTAAGTATCTTAAAACCTATGGATTGCTATGTCTCCAAAAGAGAATCAAGCATGTGTACAGGGACATAAATGCAGCAGTGATAGGATTGGAGAGGTTCGGTGAGCAAATGAAGACCCTTTGAAGTCATATTGCACGGTACCCATTCCACGGGTTTCAAGTACCCAGGTTTAAGGTATTCTTCCTTCAGCTAAAACATGCATGTGGAACCTAGAGTATGATCAACCATGTGATCGGGAGACGTGTTCAAATATGTCTCAGTTTTCGTACGCTGGTACTCGGGTGCAACATTCCAGACGCTTTACTAACACTCTCCCGACTTGGAGAGTCAGTCCCTTTAACCTCCTGTTTGGCCCAGTTTGCAATTTCTGTGGAAGATGAACAGGAATAGCGAGAACCAATGAGAGACTAGCTGGAGGTGTCTGGACGGGCAAATTTAACTCTCATTTCCCACCAGGAAGAGGAATTAACCAAAGGCTCAGCGTGCCGTGCCGGAACCAGATTAGGGCCTGAAGCCATCCTGCGGTGTTGCGGCCAGGTCACAAGAAAGCGAGTTGAAGAAAGGAGCTCAGGGGCACTGTAATTCACAAACCTGCAGAGTTATAAATGACAGCTATCGTCCAAAAATATACTGAAGTAAGGCTGCCAAGAGGACTTGAAAGCGGGGCAGAATTGCAGGAAACCGATTTCAGGAGGTAGACTGGAATTGCATTGAAAGCATAGGAAAAGAGGCAGATCGTCCACAATGATACACTTGGCCAAAAAGGGCGTATGCGTTTTTTCCTGAATATATTCAGGAAAAAACGCATACGCCCTTTTTGGCCAACCAAGCAAACTTGCAAAGGAAATCTGCACTACAATGAAGTCTCACTTCCCCCCGGTCAAAAGGGCCATCTGAAAAAAGTGTAAAATCCAGAAAGGCAGGACAGGCCATGGAGAACTGGGAGCCTTGTTATGCTGATGGGCGGGATGTAAATTGCCAACAGACACTCGGGAGAAGTGTATGGTGTTTCCTGAAACATCTAAAAAACAAAGCAACAGAGCCTAGGGCTCTTCCACTTATGGTCCTATAGCTTAGGGAAATTAAAATCAAAAAGACACAGCCACCCCAAAGTTTGGGACGCCTCTGTTTACAAGAACCTCGTTTACCGTACAAGTTCAATATCACAGAAAGTGAAAAATGGATAAAGAACTTGTGGTACTTACGTACAATGCAGTATCACTCAGCAATGAAATCTATGTCATCAGGCCCGTAGCAGCATAATGAGTGGATTCAGGTACGATGATTCTAACTGAAATAAGTCACACAGAAAAAAAAACATCATAAGATATCACTAATACACAGAATGTAAACTTGGCTACACAGGAACTGAATTCCAAAACAGAACAGGGTCTCAAATTTAGAAAACCAACTTATGCTTGCTTAAGGGGAAAGGTGAGTTGGGGTGCTGCATAAAACCAGAGATTGAAATGAGCACAGATAAAGTTCCTTAAGCCAAATATGGAATAGACAAGAGCTACTCCTTGCTCAACGAAATGGACTCAACACCCCATATTAAACGCCTAAGAATGTACCTGACTAGTAAGTATCTTAAAACCTATGGATTGCTATGTCTCCAAAATAGAATCAAGCGTGTGTACAGGGGCATAAACACAGCAGTGATAGGATTGGAGAGGTTCGGCGAGCAAATGAAGACCCTTTGAAGTCATATTGCATGGTACCCATTACACGGTTCTCAACTCTCCAGGTTTAAGGTATTCTTCCTTCAGCTAAAACATGCATGTGGAACCCAGAGTATGATCAACCGTGTGAACGGGAGACGTGTTCAAATATGTCTCAGTTTTCCTGCCCTGGTACTCTGGTGCAACATTCCAGACGCTTTACTAAAACTCTCCCCACTTGGAGAGTTAGCGCCTTTAACCTCCTGTTTGGCCCAGTTTGCAATTTCTGCGGAAGATGAACAGGAATAGGGAGAACCAATGAGAGACTAGCTGGAGGTGTCTGGACGGGCAAATTTAACTCTCATTTCCCACCAGGAAGAGGAAATAACCAAAGGCTCAGCGTGCCGTGCCGGAACCAGATTAGGGCCTGAAGCCATCCTGCGGTGTTGCGGCCAGCTCAAAAGAAAGCGAGTTGAAGAAAGGAGCTCAGGGGCACTGTAATTCACAAACCTGCAGAGTTATAAATGACAGCTATCGTCCAAAAATATACTGAAGTAAGGCTGCCAAGAGGACTTGAAAGCGGGGCAGAATTGCAGGAAACCGATTTCAAGAGGTAGACTGGAATTGCATTGAAAGCATAGGAAAAGAGGTAGATCGTCCACAATGATACACTTTGCCAAAAAGGGCGTATGCGTTTTTTCCTGAATATATTCAGGAAAAAACGCATACGCCCTTTTTGGCCAACCAAGCAAACTTGCAAAGGAAATCTGCACTACAATGAAGTCTCACTTCCCCCCGGTCAAAAGGGCCATCTGAAAAAAGTGTAAAATCCAGAAAGGCAGGACAGGCCATGGAGAACTGGGAGCCTTGTTATGCTGATGGGCGGGATGTAAATTGCCAACAGACACTCGGGAGAAGTGTATGGTGTTTCCTGAAACATCTAAAAAAGAAAGCAACAGAGCCTAGGGCTCTTCCACTTATGGTCCTATAGCTTAGGGAAATTAAAATCAAAAAGACACAGCCACCCCAAAGTTTGGGACGCCTCTGTTTACAAGAACCTCGTTTACCGTACAAGTTCAATATCACAGAAAGTGAAAAATGGATAAAGAACTTGTGGTACTTACGTACAATGCAGTATCACTCAGCAATGAAATCTATGTCATCAGGCCCGTAGCAGCATAATGAGTGGATTCAGGTACGATGATTCTAACTGAAATAAGTCACACAGAAAAAGAAACATCATAAGATATCACTAATACACGGAATGTAAACTTGGGTACACAGGAACTGAATTCCAAAACAGAACAGGGTCTCAAATTTAGAAAACCAACTTATGCTTGCTTAAGGGGAAAGGTGAGTTGGGGTGCTGCATAAAACCAGAGATTGAAATGAGCACAGATAAAGTTCCTTAAGCCAAATATGGAATAGACAAGAGCTACTCCTTGCTCAACGAAATGGACTCAACACCCCATATTAAACGCCTAAGAATTTACCTGACTAGTAGGTATCATAAAACCTACAGATTGCTATGTCTCCGAAAGAGAATCAAGCATGTGTACAGGGGCATAAACGCAGCAGTGATAGGATTGGAGAGGTTCGGTGAGCAAATGAAGACCCTGTGAAGTCATATTGCATGGTACCCTTTCCATGGGTTTCAACTACCCAGGTTTAAGTTATTCTTCCTTCAGCTAAAACATGCATGTGGAACCTAGAGTATGATCAACCATGTGATCGGGAGACGTGTTCAAATATGTCTCAGTTTTCCTCCCCTGGTACTCGGGTGCAACATTCCAGACGCTTTACTAACACTCTCCCCACTTGGAGAGTCAGCGCCTTTAACCTCCTGTTTGGCCCAGTTTGCAATTTCTGCGGACGATGAACAGGAATAGGGAGAACCAATGAGAGACTAGCTGGAGGTGTCTGGACGGGCAAATTTAACTCTCATTTCCCACCAGGAAGAGGAAATAACCAAAGGCTCAGCGTGCCGTGCCGGAACCAGATTAGGGCCTGAAGCCATCCTGCGGTGTTGCGGCCAGCTCAAAAGAAAGCGAGTTGAAGAAAGGAGCTCAGGGGCACTGTAATTCACAAACCTGCAGAGTTATAAATGACAGCTATCGTCCAAAAATATACTGAAGTAAGGCTGCCAAGAGGACTTGAAAGCGGGGCAGAATTGCAGGAAACCGATTTCAGGAGGTAGACTGGAATTGCATTGAAAGCATAGGAAAAGAGGCAGAACGTCCACCATGATGCACTTGGCCAAAAAGGGCGTATGCGTTTTTTCCTGAATATATTCAGGAAAAAACGCATACGCCCTTTTTGGCCAACCAAGCAAGCTTGCAAAGGAAATCTGCACTACAATGAAGTCTCACTTCCCCCCGGTCAAAAGGGCCATCTGAAAAAAGTGTAAAATCCAGAAAGGCAGGACAGGCCATGGAGAACTGGGAGCCTTGTTATGCTGATGGGCGGGATGTAAATTGCCAACAGACACTCGGGAGAAGTGTATGGTGTTTCCTGAAACATCTAAAACACAAAGCAACAGAGCCTAGGGCACTTCCACTTATGGTCCTATAGCTTAGGGAAATTAAAATCAAAAAGACACAGCCACCCCAAAGTTTGGGACGCCTCTGTTTACAAGAACCTCGTTTACCGTACAAGTTCAATATCACAGAAAGTGAAAAATGGATAAAGAACTTGTGGTACTTACGTACAATGCAGTATCACTCAGCAATGAAATCTATGTCATCAGGCCCGTAGCAGCATAATGAGTGGATTCAGGTACGATGATTCTAACTGAAATAAGTCACACAGAAAAAGAAACATCATAAGATATCAGTAATACACGGAATGTAAACTTGGCTACACAGGAACTGAATTACAGAACAGAACAGGGTCTCAAATTTAGAAAACCAACTTATGCTTGCTTAAGGGGAAAGGTGAGTTGGGGTGCTGCATAAAACCAGAGATTGAAATGAGCACAGATAAAGTTCCTTAAGCCAAATATGGAATAGACAAGAGCTACTCCTTGCTCAACGAAATGGACTCAACACCCCATATTAAACGCCTAAGAATGTACCTGACTAGTAAGTATCTTAAAACCTATGGATTGCTATGTCTCCAAAATAGAATCAAGCGTGTGTACAGGGGCATAAACACAGCAGTGATAGGATTGGAGAGGTTCGGCGAGCAAATGAAGACCCTTTGAAGTCATATTGCATGGTACCCATTACACGGTTCTCAACTCTCCAGGTTTAAGGTATTCTTCCTTCAGCTAAAACATGCATGTGGAACCCAGAGTATGATCAACCGTGTGAACGGGAGACATGTTCAAATATGTCTCAGTTTTCCTGCCCTGGTACTCTGGTGCAACATTCCAGACGCTTTACTAAAACTCTCCCCACTTGGAGAGTTAGCGCCTTTAACCTCCTGTTTGGCCCAGTTTGCAATTTCTGCGGAAGATGAACAGGAATAGGGAGAACCAATGAGAGACTAGCTGGAGGTGTCTGGACGGGCAAATTTAACTCTCATTTCCCACCAGGAAGAGGAAATAACCAAAGGCTCAGCGTGCCGTGCCGGAACCAGATTAGGGCCTGAAGCCATCCTGCGGTGTTGCGGCCAGGTCACAAGAAAGCGAGTTGAAGAAAGGAGCTCAGGGGCACTGTAATTCACAAACCTGCAGAGTTATAAATGACAGCTATCGTCCAAAAATATACTGAAGTAAGGCTGCCAAGAGGACTTGAAAGCGGGGCAGAATTGCAGGAAACCGATTTCAAGAGGTAGACTGGAATTGCATTGAAAGCATAGGAAAAGAGGTAGATCGTCCACAATGATACACTTTGCCAAAAAGGGCGTATGCGTTTTTTCCTGAATATATTCAGGAAAAAACGCATACGCCCTTTTTGGCCAACCAAGCAAACTTGCAAAGGAAATCTGCACTACAATGAAGTCTCACTTCCCCCCGGTCAAAAGGGCCATCTGAAAAAAGTGTAAAATCCAGAAAGGCAGGACAGGCCATGGAGAACTGGGAGCCTTGTTATGCTGATGGGCGGGATGTAAATTGCCAACAGACACTCGGGAGAAGTGTATGGTGTTTCCTGAAACATCTAAAAAAGAAAGCAACAGAGCCTAGGGCTCTTCCACTTATGGTCCTATAGCTTAGGGAAATTAAAATCAAAAAGACACAGCCACCCCAAAGTTTGGGACGCCTCTGTTTACAAGAACCTCGTTTACCGTACAAGTTCAATATCACAGAAAGTGAAAAATGGATAAAGAACTTGTGGTACTTACGTACAATGCAGTATCACTCAGCAATGAAATCTATGTCATCAGGCCCGTAGCAGCATAATGAGTGGATTCAGGTACGATGATTCTAACTGAAATAAGTCACACAGAAAAAGAAACATCATAAGATATCACTAATACACGGAATGTAAACTTGGGTACACAGGAACTGAATTCCAAAACAGAACAGGGTCTCAAATTTAGAAAACCAACTTATGCTTGCTTAAGGGGAAAGGTGAGTTGGGGTGCTGCATAAAACCAGAGATTGAAATGAGCACAGATAAAGTTCCTTAAGCCAAATATGGAATAGACAAGAGCTACTCCTTGCTCAACGAAATGGACTCAACACCCCATATTAAACGCCTAAGAATTTACCTGAATAGTAGGTATCATAAAACCTACAGATTGCTATGTCTCCGAAAGAGAATCAAGCATGTGTACAGGGGCATAAACGCAGCAGTGATAGGATTGGAGAGGTTCGGTGAGCAAATGAAGACCCTTTGAAGTCATATTGCATGGTACCCTTTCCATGGGTTTCAACTACCCAGGTTTAAGTTATTCTTCCTTCAGCTAAAACATGCATGTGGAACCTAGAGTATGATCAACCATGTGATCGGGAGACGTGTTCAAATATGTCTCAGTTTTCCTCCCCTGGTACTCGGGTGCAACATTCCAGACGCTTTACTAACACTCTCCCCACTTGGAGAGTCAGCGCCTTTAACCTCCTGTTTGGCCCAGTTTGCAATTTCTGCGGAAGATGAACAGGAATAGGGAGAACCAATGAGAGACTAGCTGGAGGTGTCTGGACGGGCAAATTTAACTCTCATTTCCCACCAGGAAGAGGAAATAACCAAAGGCTCAGCGTGCCGTGCCGGAACCAGATTAGGGCCTGAAGCCATCCTGCGGTGTTGCGGCCAGCTCAAAAGAAAGCGAGTTGAAGAAAGGAGCTCAGGGGCACTGTAATTCACAAACCTGCAGAGTTATAAATGACAGCTATCGTCCAAAAATATACTGAAGTAAGGCTGCCAAGAGGACTTGAAAGCGGGGCAGAATTGCAGGAAACCGATTTCAGGAGGTAGACTGGAATTGCATTGAAAGCATAGGAAAAGAGGCAGAACGTCCACCATGATGCACTTGGCCAAAAAGGGCGTATGCGTTTTTTCCTGAATATATTCAGGAAAAAACGCATACGCCCTTTTTGGCCAACCAAGCAAGCTTGCAAAGGAAATCTGCACTACAATGAAGTCTCACTTCCCCCCGGTCAAAAGGGCCATCTGAAAAAAGTGTAAAATCCAGAAAGGCAGGACAGGCCATGGAGAACTGGGAGCCTTGTTATGCTGTTGGGCGGGATGTAAATTGCCAACAGACACTCGGGAGAAGTGTATGGTGTTTCCTGAAACATCTAAAACACAAAGCAACAGAGCCTAGGGCACTTCCACTTATGGTCCTATAGCTTAGGGAAATTAAAATCAAAAAGACACAGCCACCCCAAAGTTTGGGACGCCTCTGTTTACAAGAACCTCGTTTACCGTACAAGTTCAATATCACAGAAAGTGAAAAATGGATAAAGAACTTGTGGTACTTACGTACAATGCAGTATCACTCAGCAATGAAATCTATGTCATCAGGCCCGTAGCAGCATAATGAGTGGATTCAGGTACGATGATTCTAACTGAAATAAGTCACACAGAAAAAGAAACATCATAAGATATCACTAATACACGGAATGTAAACTTGGCTACACAGGAACTGAATTACAGAACAGAACAGGGTCTCAAATTTAGAAAACCAACTTATGCTTGCTTAAGGGGAAAGGTGAGTTGGGGTGCTGCATAAAACCAGAGATTGAAATGAGCACAGATAAAGTTCCTTAAGCCAAATATGGAATAGACAAGAGCTACTCCTTGCTCAACGAAATGGACTCAACACCCCATATTAAACGCCTAAGAATGTACCTGACTAGTAAGTATCTTAAAACCTATGGATTGCTATGTTTCCAAAAGAGAATCAAGCATGTGTACAGGGGCATAAACGCAGCAGTGATAGGATTGGAGAGGTTCGGTGAGCAAATGAAGACCCTTTGAAGTCATATTGCATGGTACCCATTACACGGGTCTCAACTCTCCAGGTTTAAGGTATTCTTCCTTCAGCTAAAACATGCATGTGGAACCCAGAGTATGATCAACCGTGTGAACAGGAGACGTGTTCAAATATGTCTCCGTTTTCCTCCCCTGGTACTCGGGTGTAACATTCCAGACGCTTTACTAACACTCTCCCCACTTGGAGAGTCAGCGCCTTTAACCTCCTGTTTGGCCCAGTTTGCAATTTCTGCGGAAGATGAACAGGAATAGGGAGAAGCAATGAGAGACTAGCTGGAGGTGTCTGGACGGGCAAATTTAACTCTCATTTCCCACCAGGAAGAGGAAATAACCAAAGGCTCAGCGTGCCGTGGCGGAACCAGATTAGGGCCTGAAGCCATCCTGCGGTGTTGCGGCCAGCTCAAAAGAAAGCGAGTTGAAGAAAGGAGCTCAGGGGCACTGTAATTCACAAACCTGCAGAGTTATAAATGACAGCTATCGTCCAAAAATATACTGAAGTAAGGCTGCCAAGAGGACTTGAAAGCGGGGCAGAATTGCAGGAAACCGATTTCAGGAGGTAGACTGGAATTGCATTGAAAGCATAGGAAAAGAGGCAGAACGTCCACAATGATGCACTTGGCCAAAAAGGGCGTATGCGTTTTTTCCTGAATATATTCAGGAAAAAACGCATACGCACTTTTTGGCCAACCAAGCAAGCTTGCAAAGGAAATCTGTACTACAATGAAGTCTCACTTCCCCCCGGTCAAAAGGGCCATCTGAAAAAAGTGTAAAATCCAGAAAGGCAGGACAGGCCATGGAGAACTGGGAGCCTTGTTATGCTGATGGGCGGGATGTAAATTGCCAACAGACACTCGGGAGAAGTGTATGGTGTTTCCTGAAACATCTAAAGAACAAAGCAACAGAGCGTAGGGCACTTTCACTTATGGTCCTATAGCTTAGGGAAATTAAAATCAAAAAGACACAGCCACCCCAAAGTTTGGGACACCTCTGTTTACAAGAACCTCGTTTACAGTACAAGTTCAACATCGCAGAAAGTGAAAAATGGATAAAGAAGTTGTGGTATTTACTTACAAAGCAATATCACTCAGCAATGAAATCTATGTCATCAGGCCCTTAGCAGCACAATGAGTGGATTCAGGTATGATGATTCTAACTGAAATAAGTCACACAGAAAAAGAAACATCATAAGATATCAGTAATACACGGAATGTAAACTTGGCTACACAGGAACTGAATTACAGAACAGAACAGGGTCTCAAATTTAGAAAAGCAACTTATGCTTGCTTAAGGGGAAAGGTGAGTTGGGGTGCTGCATAAAACCAGAGATTGAAATGAGCACAGATAAAGTTCCTTAAGCCAAATATGGAATAGACAAGAGCTACTCCTTGCTCAACGAAATGGACTCAACACCGCATATTAAACGCCTAAGAATGTACCTGACTAGTAAGTATCTTAAAACCTATGGATTGCTATGTCTCCAAAAGAGAATCAAGCATGTGTACAGGGACATAAACGCAGCAGTGATAGGATTGGAGAGGTTCGGTGAGCAAATGAAGACCCTTTGAAGTCATATTGCACGGTACCCATTCCACGGGTTTCAAGTACCCAGGTTTAAGGTATTCTTCCTTCAGCTAAAACATGCATGTGGAACCTAGAGTATGATCAACCATGTGATCGGGAGACGTGTTCAAATATGTCTCAGTTTTCGTACGCTGGTACTCGGGTGCAACATTCCAGACGCTTTACTAACACTCTCCCGACTTGGAGAGTCAGTCCCTTTAACCTCCTGTTTGGCCCAGTTTGCAATTTCTGTGGAAGATGAACAGGAATAGCGAGAACCAATGAGAGACTAGCTGGAGGTGTCTGGACGGGCAAATTTAACTCTCATTTCCCACCAGGAAGAGGAAATAACCAAAGGCTCAGCGTGCCGTGCCGGAACCAGATTAGGGCCTGAAGCCATCCTGCGGTGTTGCGGCCAGGTCACAAGAAAGCGAGTTGAAGAAAGGAGCTCAGGGGCACTGTAATTCACAAACCTGCAGAGTTATAAATGACAGCTATCGTCCAAAAATATACTGAAGTAAGGCTGCCAAGAGGACTTGAAAGCGGGGCAGAATTGCAGGAAACCGATTTCAGGAGGTAGACTGGAATTGCATTGAAAGCATAGGAAAAGAGGCAGATCGTCCACAATGATACACTTGGCCAAAAAGGGCGTATGCGTTTTTTCCTGAATATATTCAGGAAAAAACGCATACGCCCTTTTTGGCCAACCAAGCAAACTTGCAAAGGAAATCTGCACTACAATGAAGTCTCACTTCCCCCCGGTCAAAAGGGCCATCTGAAAAAAGTGTAAAATCCAGAAAGGCAGGACAGGCCATGGAGAACTGGGAGCCTTGTTATGCTGATGGGCGGGATGTAAATTGCCAACAGACACTCGGGAGAAGTGTATGGTGTTTCCTGAAACATCTAAAAAAGAAAGCAACAGAGCCTAGGTGTCTTCCACTTATGGTCCTATAGTTTAGGGAAATTAAAATCAAAAAGACACAGCCACCCCAAAGTTTGGGACGCCTCTGTTTACAAGAACCTCGTTTACCGTACAAGTTCAATATCACAGAAAGTGAAAAATGGATAAAGAACTTGTGGTACTTACGTACAATGCAGTATCACTCAGCAATGAAATCTATGTCATCAGGCCCGTAGCAGCATAATGAGTGGATTCAGGTACGATGATTCTAACTGAAATAAGTCACACAGAAAAAGAAACATCATAAGATATCACTAATACACGGAATGTAAACTTGGCTACACAGGAACTGAATTCCAAAACAGAACAGGGTCTCAAATTTAGAAAACCAACTTATGCTTGCTTAAGGGGAAAGGTGAGTTGGGGTGCTGCATAAAACCAGAGATTGAAATGAGCACAGATAAAGTTCCTTAAGCCAAATATGGAATAGACAAGAGCTACTCCTTGCTCAACGAAATGGACTCAACACCCCATATTAAACGCCTAAGAATGTACCTGACTAGTAAGTATCTTAAAACCTATGGATTGCTATGTCTCCAAAATAGAATCAAGCGTGTGTACAGGGGCATAAACACAGCAGTGATAGGATTGGAGAGGTTCGGCGAGCAAATGAAGACCCTTTGAAGTCATATTGCATGGTACCCATTACACGGTTCTCAACTCTCCAGGTTTAAGGTATTCTTCCTTCAGCTAAAACATGCATGTGGAACCCAGAGTATGATCAACCGTGTGAACGGGAGACGTGTTCAAATATGTCTCAGTTTTCCTGCCCTGGTACTCTGGTGCAACATTCCAGACGCTTTACTAAAACTCTCCCCACTTGGAGAGTTAGCACCTTTAACCTCCTGTTTGGCCCAGTTTGCAATTTCTGCGGAAGATGAACAGGAATAGGGAGAACCAATGAGAGACTAGCTGGAGGTGTCTGGACGGGCAAATTTAACTCTCATTTCCCACCAGGAAGAGGAAATAACCAAAGGCTCAGCGTGCCGTGGCGGAACCAGATTAGGGCCTGAAGCCATCCTGCGGTGTTGCGGCCAGCTCAAAAGAAAGCGAGTTGAAGAAAGGAGCTCAGGGGCACTGTAATTCACAAACCTGCAGAGTTATAAATGACAGCTATCGTCCAAAAATATACTGAAGTAAGGCTGCCAAGAGGACTTGAAAGCGGGGCAGAATTGCAGGAAACCGATTTCAGGAGGTAGACTGGAATTGCATTGAAAGCATAGGAAAAGAGGCAGAACGTCCACAATGATGCACTTGGCCAAAAAGGGCGTATGCGTTTTTTCCTGAATATATTCAGGAAAAAACGCATACGCACTTTTTGGCCAACCAAGCAAGCTTGCAAAGGAAATCTGTACTACAATGAAGTCTCACTTCCCCCCGGTCAAAAGGGCCATCTGAAAAAAGTGTAAAATCCAGAAAGGCAGGACAGGCCATGGAGAACTGGGAGCCTTGTTATGCTGATGGGCGGGATGTAAATTGCCAACAGACACTCGGGAGAAGTGTATGGTGTTTCCTGAAACATCTAAAGAACAAAGCAACAGAGCGTAGGGCACTTTCACTTATGGTCCTATAGCTTAGGGAAATTAAAATCAAAAAGACACAGCCACCCCAAAGTTTGGGACGCCTCTGTTTACAAGAACCTCGTTTACAGTACAAGTTCAACATCGCAGAAAGTGAAAAATGGATAAAGAAGTTGTGGTATTTACTTACAAAGCAATATCACTCAGCAATGAAATCTATGTCATCAGGCCCTTAGCAGCACAATGAGTGGATTCAGGTATGATGATTCTAACTGAAATAAGTCACACAGAAAAAGAAACATCATAAGATATCAGTAATACACGGAATGTAAACTTGGCTACACAGGAACTGAATTACAGAACAGAACAGGGTCTCAAATTTAGAAAAGCAACTTATGCTTGCTTAAGGGGAAAGGTGAGTTGGGGTGCTGCATAAAACCAGAGATTGAAATGAGCACAGATAAAGTTCCTTAAGCCAAATATGGAATAGACAAGAGCTACTCCTTGCTCAACGAAATGGACTCAACACCGCATATTAAACGCCTAAGAATGTACCTGACTAGTAAGTATCTTAAAACCTATGGATTGCTATGTCTCCAAAAGAGAATCAAGCATGTGTACAGGGACATAAACGCAGCAGTGATAGGATTGGAGAGGTTCGGTGAGCAAATGAAGACCCTTTGAAGTCATATTGCACGGTACCCATTCCACGGGTTTCAAGTACCCAGGTTTAAGGTATTCTTCCTTCAGCTAAAACATGCATGTGGAACCTAGAGTATGATCAACCATGTGATCGGGAGACGTGTTCAAATATGTCTCAGTTTTCGTACGCTGGTACTCGGGTGCAACATTCCAGACGCTTTACTAACACTCTCCCGACTTGGAGAGTCAGTCCCTTTAACCTCCTGTTTGGCCCAGTTTGCAATTTCTGTGGAAGATGAACAGGAATAGCGAGAACCAATGAGAGACTAGCTGGAGGTGTCTGGACGGGCAAATTTAACTCTCATTTCCCACCAGGAAGAGGAAATAACCAAAGGCTCAGCGTGCCGTGCCGGAACCAGATTAGGGCCTGAAGCCATCCTGCGGTGTTGCGGCCAGGTCACAAGAAAGCGAGTTGAAGAAAGGAGCTCAGGGGCACTGTAATTCACAAACCTGCAGAGTTATAAATGACAGCTATCGTCCAAAAATATACTGAAGTAAGGCTGCCAAGAGGACTTGAAAGCGGGGCAGAATTGCAGGAAACCGATTTCAGGAGGTAGACTGGAATTGCATTGAAAGCATAGGAAAAGAGGCAGATCGTCCACAATGATACACTTGGCCAAAAAGGGCGTATGCGTTTTTTCCTGAATATATTCAGGAAAAAACGCATACGCCCTTTTTGGCCAACCAAGCAAACTTGCAAAGGAAATCTGCACTACAATGAAGTCTCACTTCCCCCCGGTCAAAAGGGCCATCTGAAAAAAGTGTAAAATCCAGAAAGGCAGGACAGGCCATGGAGAACTGGGAGCCTTGTTATGCTGATGGGCGGGATGTAAATTGCCAACAGACACTCGGGAGAAGTGTATGGTGTTTCCTGAAACATCTAAAAAAGAAAGCAACAGAGCCTAGGGCTCTTCCACTTATGGTCCTATAGTTTAGGGAAATTAAAATCAAAAAGACACAGCCACCCCAAAGTTTGGGACGCCTCTGTTTACAAGAACCTCGTTTACCGTACAAGTTCAATATCACAGAAAGTGAAAAATGGATAAAGAACTTGTGGTACTTACGTACAATGCAGTATCACTCAGCAATGAAATCTATGTCATCAGGCCCGTAGCAGCATAATGAGTGGATTCAGGTACGATGATTCTAACTGAAATAAGTCACACAGAAAAAGAAACATCATAAGATATCACTAATACACGGAATGTAAACTTGGCTACACAGGAACTGAATTCCAAAACAGAACAGGGTCTCAAATTTAGAAAACCAACTTATGCTTGCTTAAGGGGAAAGGTGAGTTGGGGTGCTGCATAAAACCAGAGATTGAAATGAGCACAGATAAAGTTCCTTAAGCCAAATATGGAATAGACAAGAGCTACTCCTTGCTCAACGAAATGGACTCAACACCCCATATTAAACGCCTAAGAATGTACCTGACTAGTAAGTATCTTAAAACCTATGGATTGCTATGTCTCCAAAATAGAATCAAGCGTGTGTACAGGGGCATAAACACAGCAGTGATAGGATTGGAGAGGTTCGGCGAGCAAATGAAGACCCTTTGAAGTCATATTGCATGGTACCCATTACACGGTTCTCAACTCTCCAGGTTTAAGGTATTCTTCCTTCAGCTAAAACATGCATGTGGAACCCAGAGTATGATCAACCGTGTGAACGGGAGACGTGTTCAAATATGTCTCAGTTTTCCTGCCCTGGTACTCTGGTGCAACATTCCAGACGCTTTACTAAAACTCTCCCCACTTGGAGAGTTAGCACCTTTAACCTCCTGTTTGGCCCAGTTTGCAATTTCTGCGGAAGATGAACAGGAATAGGGAGAACCAATGAGAGACTAGCTGGAGGTGTCTGGACGGGCAAATTTAACTCTCATTTCCCACCAGGAAGAGGAAATAACCAAAGGCTCAGCGTGCCGTGCCGGAACCAGATTAGGGCCTGAAGCCATCCTGCGGTGTTGCGGCCAGCTCAAAAGAAAGCGAGTTGAAGAAAGGAGCTCAGGGGCACTGTAATTCACAAACCTGCAGAGTTATAAATGACAGCTATCGTCCAAAAATATACTGAAGTAAGGCTGCCAAGAGGACTTGAAAGCGGGGCAGAATTGCAGGAAACCGATTTCAAGAGGTAGACTGGAATTGCATTGAAAGCATAGGAAAAGAGGTAGATCGTCCACAATGATACACTTTGCCAAAAAGGGCGTATGCGTTTTTTCCTGAATATATTCAGGAAAAAACGCATACGCCCTTTTTGGCCAACCAAGCAAACTTGCAAAGGAAATCTGCACTACAATGAAGTCTCACTTCCCCCCGGTCAAAAGGGCCATCTGAAAAAAGTGTAAAATCCAGAAAGGCAGGACAGGCCATGGAGAACTGGGAGCCTTGTTATGCTGATGGGCGGGATGTAAATTGCCAACAGACACTCGGGAGAAGTGTATGGTGTTTCCTGAAACATCTAAAAAAGAAAGCAACAGAGCCTAGGGCTCTTCCACTTATGGTCCTATAGCTTAGGGAAATTAAAATCAAAAAGACACAGCCACCCCAAAGTTTGGGACGCCTCTGTTTACAAGAACCTCGTTTACCGTACAAGTTCAATATCACAGAAAGTGAAAAATGGATAAAGAACTTGTGGTACTTACGTACAATGCAGTATCACTCAGCAATGAAATCTATGTCATCAGGCCCGTAGCAGCATAATGAGTGGATTCAGGTACGATGATTCTAACTGAAATAAGTCACACAGAAAAAGAAACATCATAAGATATCACTAATACACGGAATGTAAACTTGGCTACACAGGAACTGAATTCCAAAACAGAACAGGGTCTCAAATTTAGAAAACCAACTTATGCTTGCTTAAGGGGAAAGGTGAGTTGGGGTGCTGCATAAAACCAGAGATTGAAATGAGAACAGATAAAGTTCCTTAAGCCAAATATGGAATAGACAAGAGCTACTCCTTGCTCAACGAAATGGACTCAACACCCCATATTAAACGCCTAAGAATGTACCTGACTAGTAAGTATCTTAAAACCTATGGATTACTATGTCTCCAAAAGAGAATCAAGCGTGTGTACAGGGGCATAAACACAGCAGTGATAAGATTGGAGAGGTTCGGCGAGCAAATGAAGACCCTTTGAAGTCATATTGCATGGTACCCATTACACGGTTCTCAACTCTCCAGGTTTAAGGTATTCTTCCTTCAGCTAAAACATGCATGTGGAACCCAGAGTATGATCAACCGTGTGAACGGGAGACGTGTTCAAATATGTCTCAGTTTTCCTGCCCTGGTACTCTGGTGCAACATTCCAGACGCTTTACTAAAACTCTCCCCAAATGGAGAGTTAGCACCTTTAACCTCCTGTTTGGCCCAGTTTGCAATTTCTGCGGAAGATGAACAGGAATAGGGAGAACCAATGAGAGACTAGCTGGAGGTGTCTGGACGGGCAAATTTAACTCTCATTTCCCACCAGGAAGAGGAAATAACCAAAGGCTCAGCGTGCCGTGCCGGAACCAGATTAGGGCCTGAAGCCATCCTGCGGTGTTGCGGCCAGCTCAAAAGAA
The DNA here is from genome assembly GCF_039906515.1 of Pseudorca crassidens. Lineage (NCBI taxonomy): Eukaryota > Metazoa > Chordata > Mammalia > Artiodactyla > Delphinidae > Pseudorca > Pseudorca crassidens. Next base: position 1,587,010 of record NW_027136302.1, on the reverse strand, counting down.
AGCGAGTTGAAGAAAGGAGCTCAGGGGCACTGTAATTCACAAACCTGCAGAGTTATAAATGACAGCTATCGTCCAAAAATATACTGAAGTAAGGCTGCCAAGAGGACTTGAAAGCGGGGCAGAATTGCAGGAAACCGATTTCAGGAGGTAGACTGGAATTGCATTGAAAGCATAGGAAAAGAGGCAGAACGTCCACAATGATGCACTTGGCGAAAAAGGGCGTATGCGTTTTTTCCTGAATATATTCAGGAAAAAACGCATACGCCCTTTTTGGCCAACCAAGCAAGCTTGCAAAGGAAATCTGCACTACAATGAAGTCTCACTTCCCCCCGGTCAAAAGGGCCATCTGAAAAAAGTGTAAAATCCAGAAAGGCAGGACAGGCCATGGAGAACTGGGAGCCTTGTTATGCTGATGGGTAGGATGTAAATTGCCAACAGACACTCGGGAGAAGTGTATGGTGTTTCCTGAAACATCTAAAAAACAAAGCAACAGAGCCTAGGGCACTTCCACTTATGGTCCTATAGCTTAGGGAAATTAAAATCAAAAAGACACAGCCACCCCAAAGTTTGGGACGCCTCTGTTTACAAGAACCTCGTTTACCGTACAAGTTCAATATCACAGAAAGTGAAAAATGGATAAAGAACTTGTGGTACTTACGTACAATGCAGTATCACTCAGCAATGAAATCTGTCATGAGGCCCGTAGCAGCATAATGAGTGGATTCAGGTACGATGATTCTAACTGAAATAAGTCACACAGAAAAAGAAACATCATAAGATATCAGTAATACACGGAATGTAAACTTGGCTACACAGGAACTGAATTACAGAACAGAACAGGGTCTCAAATTTAGAAAACCAACTTATGCTTGCTTAAGGGGAAAGGTGAGTTGGGGTGCTGCATAAAACCAGAGATTGAAATGAGCACAGATAAAGTTCCTTAAGCCAAATATGGAATAGACAAGAGCTACTCCTTGCTCAACGAAATGGACTCAACACCCCATATTAAACGCCTAAGAATGTACCTGACTAGTAAGTATCTTAAAACCTATGGATTACTATGTCTCCAAAAGAGAATCAAGCGTGTGTACAGGGGCATAAACACAGCAGTGATAAGATTGGAGAGGTTCGGCGAGCAAATGAAGACCCTTTGAAGTCATATTGCATGGTACCCATTACACGGTTCTCAACTCTCCAGGTTTAAGGTATTCTTCCTTCAGCTAAAACATGCATGTGGAACCCAGAGTATGATCAACCATGTGAACGGGAGACGTGTTCAAATATGTCTCAGTTTTCCTGCCCTGGTACTCTGGTGCAACATTCCAGACGCTTTACTAAAACTCTCCCCACTTGGAGAGTTAGCACCTTTAACCTCCTGTTTGGCCCAGTTTGCAATTTCTGCGGAAGATGAACAGGAATAGGGAGAACCAATGAGAGACTAGCTGGAGGTGTCTGGACGGGCAAATTTAACTCTCATTTCCCACCAGGAAGAGGAAATAACCAAAGGCTCAGCGTGCCGTGCCGGAACCAGATTAGGGACTGAAGCCATCCTGCAGTGTTGCGGCCAGCTCAAAAGAAAGCGAGTTGAAGAAAGGAGCTCAGGGGCACTGTAATTCACAAACCTGCAGAGTTATAAATGACAGCTATCGTCCAAAAATATACTGAAGTAAGGCTGCCAAGAGGGCTTGAAAGCGGGGCAGAATTGCAGGAAACCGATTTCAGGAGGTAGACTGGAATTGCATTGAAAGCATAGGAAAAGAGGCAGAACGTCCACCATGATACACTTGGCCAAAAAGGGCGTATGCGCTTTTTCCTGAATATATTCAGGAAAAAACGCATACGCCCTTTTTGGCCAACCAAGCAAGCTTGCAATGGAAATCTGCACTACAATGAAGTCTCAGTTCCCCCCGGTGAAAAGGGCCATCTGAAAAAAGTGTAAAATCCAGAAAGGCAGGACAGGCCATGGAGAACCTGGAGCCTTGTTATGCTGATGGGCGGGATGTAAATTGCCAACAGACACTCGGAAGAAGTGTATGGTGTTTCCTGAAACATCTAAAAAGAAAAGCAACAGAGCCTAGGGCACTTCCACTTATGGTCCTATAGATTAGGGAAATTAAAATCAAAAAGACACAGCCACCCCAAAGTTTGGGACGCCTCTGTTTACAAGAACCTCATTTACAGTACAAGTTCAACATCGCAGAAAGTGAAAAATGGATAAAGAAGTTGTGGTATTTACTTACAAAGCAACATCACTCAGCAATGAAATCTATGTCATCAGGCCCTTAGCAGCATAATGACTGGATTCAGGTATGATGATTCTAACTGAAATAAGTCACACAGAAAAAGAAACATCATAAGATATCAGTAATACACGGAATGTAAACTTAGCTACACAGGAACTGAATTACAGAACAGAACAGGGTCTCAAATTTAGAAAACCAACTTATGCTTGCTTAAGGGTAAAGGTGAGTTGGGGTGCTGCATAAAACCAGACATTGAAATGAGCACAGATAAAGTTCCTTAAGCCAAATATAGAATAGACAAGAGCTACTCCTTGCTCAACGAAATGGACTCAACACCGCATATTAAACGCCTAAGAATGTACCTGACTAGTAAGTATCTTAAAACCTATGGATTGCTATGTCTCCGAAAGAGAATCAAGCATGTATACAGGGGCATAAACGCAGCAGTGATAGGATTGGAGAGGTTCGGTGAGCAAATGAAGACCCTTTGAAGTCATATTGCATGGTACCCATTCCACTGGCTTCAACTACCCAGGTTTAAGGTATTCTTCCTTCAGCTAAAACATGCATGTGGAACCTAGAGTATGATCAACCATGTGATCGGGAGACGTGTTCAAATATGTCTCAGTTTTCCTCCCCTGGTACTCGGGTGCAACATTCCAGACGCTTTACTAACACCCTCCCGACTTGGAGAGTCAGTCCCTTTAACCTCCTGTTTGGCCCAGTTTGCAATTTCTGCGGAAGATGAACAGGAATAGCGAGAACCAATGAGAGACTAGCTGGAGGTGTCTGGACGGGCAAATTTAACTCTCATTTCCCACGAGGAAGAGCAATTAACCAAAGGCTCAGCGTGCCGTGCCGGAACCAGATTAGGGCCTGAAGCCATCCTGCGGTGTTGCGGCCAGCTCAAAAGAAAGCGAGTTGAGGAAAGGAGCTCAGGGGCACTGTAATTCACAAACCTGCAGAGTTATAAATGACAGCTATCGTCCAAAAATATACTGAAGTAAGGCTGCCAAGAGGACTTGAAAGCGGGGCAGAATTGCAGGAAACCGATTTCAGGAGGTAGACTGGAATTGCATTGAAAGCATAGGAAAAGAGGCAGAACGTCCACAATGATGCACTTGGCCAAAAAGGGCGTATGCGTTTTTTCCTGAATATATTCAGGAAAAAACGCATACGCCCTTTTTGGCCAACCAAGCAAACTTGCAAAGGAAATCTGCACTACAATGAAGTCTCACTTCCCCCCGGTCAAAACGGCCATCTGAAAAAAGTGTAAAATCCAGAAAGGCAGGACAGGCCATGGAGAACTGGGAGCCTTGTTATGCTGATGGGCGGGATGTAAATTGCCAACAGACACTCGGGAGAAGTGTATGGTGTTTCCTGAAACATCTAAAAAACAAAGCAACAGAGCCTAGGGCACTTCCACTTATGGTCCTATAGCTTAGGGAAATTAAAATCAAAAAGACACAGCCACCCCAAAGTTTGGGACGCCTCTGTTTACAAGAACCTCATTTACCGTACAAGTTCAATATCACAGAAAGTGAAAAATGGATAAAGAACTTGTGGTACTTACGTACAATGCAGTATCACTCAGCAATGAAATCTATGTCATCAGGCCCTTAGCAGCATAATGAGTGGATTCAGGTACGATGATTCTAACTGAAATAAGTCACACAGAAAAAGAAACATCATAAGATATCAGTAATACACGGAATGTAAACTTGGCTACACAGGAACTGAATTCCAAAACAGAACAGGGTCTCAAATTTAGAAAACCAACTTATGCTTGCTTAAGGGGAAAGGTGAGTTGGGGTGCTGCATAAAACCAGAGATTGAAATGAGCACAGATAAAGTTCCTTAAGCCAAATATGGAATAGACAAGAGCTACTCCTTGCTCAACGAAATGGACTCAACACCCCATATTAAACGCGTAAGAACGTACCTGACTAGTAAGTATCTTAAAACCTATGGATTGCTATGTCTCCAAAAGAGAATCAAGCCTGTGTACAGGGGCATAAACGCAGCAGTGATAGGATTGGAGAGGTTCGGTGAGCAAATGAAGACCCTTTGAAGTCATATTGCATGGTACCCATTCCACGGGTTTCAACTACCAAGGTTTAAGGTATTCTTCCTTCAGCTAAAACATGCATGTGGAACCTAGAGTATGATCAACCATGTGATCGGGAGACGTGTTCAAATATGTCTCAGTTTTCCTCCCCTGGTACTCGGATGCAACATTCCAGACGCTTTACTAACACCCTCCCGACTTGGAGAGTCAGTCCCTTTAACCTCCTGTTTGGCCCAGTTTGCAATTTCTGCGGAAGATGAACAGGAATAGCGAGAACCAATGAGAGACTAGCTGGAGGTGTCTGGACGGGCAAATTTAACTCTCATTTCCCACCAGGAAGAGGAATTAACCAAAGGCTCAGCGTGCCATGCCGGAACCAGATTAGGGCCAGAAGTCATCCTGCGGTGTTGCGGCCAGGTCACAAGAAAGCGAGTTGAAGAAAGGAGCTCAGGGGCACTGTAATTCACAAACCTGCAGAGTTATAAATGACAGCTATCGTCCAAAAATATACTGAAGTAAGGCTGCCAAGAGGACTTGAAAGCGGGGCAGAATTGCAGGAAACCGATTTCAGGAGGTAGACTGGAATTGCATTGAAAGCATAGGAAAAGAGGCAGAACGTCCACAATGATGCACTTGGCCAAAAAGGGCGTATGCGTTTTTTCCTGAATATATTCAGGAAAAAACGCATACGCCCTTTTTGGCCAACCAAGCAAACTTGCAAAGGAAATCTGCACTACAATGAAGTCTCACTTCCCCCCGGTCAAAAGGGCCATCTGAAGAAAGTGTAAAATCCAGAAAGGCAGGACAGGCCATGGAGAACTGGGAGCCTTGTTATGCTGATGGGCGGGATGTAAATTGCCAACAGACACTCGGAAGAAGTGTATGGTGTTTCCTGAAACATCTAAAAAGCAAAGCAACAGAGCCTAGGGCACTTCCACTTATGGTCCTATAGCTTAGGGAAATTAAAATCAAAAAGACACAGCCACCCCAAAGTTTGGGACGCCTCTGTTTACAAGAACCTCGTTTACCGTACAAGTTCAATATCACAGAAAGTGAAAAATGGATAAAGAACTTGTGGTACTTACGTACAATGCAGTATCACTCAGCAATGAAATCTATGTCATCAGGCCCGTAGCAGCATAATGAGTGGATTCAGGTACGATGATTCTAACTGAAATAAGTCACACAGAAAAAGAAACATCATAAGATATCACTAATACACGGAATGTAAACTTGGCTACACAGGAACTGAATTCCAAAACAGAACAGGGTCTCAAATTTAGAAAACCAACTTATGCTTGCTTAAGGGTAAAGGTGAGTTGGGGTGCTGCATAAAACCAGAGATTGAAATGAGCACAGATAAAGTTCCTTAAGCCAAATATGGAATAGACAAGAGCTACTCCTTGCTCAAAGAAATGGACTCAACACCCCATATTAAACGCCTAAGTATGTACCTGACTAGTAAGTATCTTAAAACCTATGTATTGCTATGTCTCCGAAAGAGAATCAAGCGTGTGTACAGGGGCATAAACACAGCAGTGATAGGATTGGAGAGGTTCGGTGAGCAAATGAAGACCCTTTGAAGTCATATTGCATGGTACCCATTCCACGGGTTTCAACTACCCAGGTTTAAGGTATTCTTCCTTCAGCTAAAACATGCATGTGGAACCTAGAGTATGATCAACCATGTGATCGGGAGACGTGTTCAAATATGTCTCAGTTTTCGTACCCTGGTACTCGGGTGCAACATTCCAGACGCTTTACTAACACCCTCCCGACTTGGAGAGTCAGTCCCTTTAACCTCCTGTTTGGCCCAGTTTGCAATTTCTGCGGAAGATGAACAGGAATAGCGGAACCAATGAGAGACTAGCTGGAGGTGTCTGGACGGGCAAATTTAACTCTCATTTCCCACCAGGAAGAGGAATTAACCAAAGGCTCAGCGTGCCGTGCCGGAACCAGATTAGGGCCTGAAGCCATCCTGCGGTGTTGAGGCCAGGTCACAAGAAAGCGAGTTGAAGAAAGGAGCTCAGGGGCACTGTAATTCACAAACCTGCAGAGTTATAAATGACAGCTATCGTCCAAAAATATACTGAAGTAAGGCTGCCAAGAGGACTTGAAAGCGGGGCAGAATTGCAGGAAACCGATTTCAAGAGGTAGACTGGAATTGCACTGAAAGCATAGGAAAAGAGGTAGATCGTCCACAATGATACACTTGGCCAAAAAGGGCATATGCGTTTTTTCCTGAATATATTCAGGAAAAAACGCATATGCACTTTTTGGCCAACCAAGCAAACTTGCAAAGGAAATCTGCACTACAATGAAGTCTCACTTCCCCCCGGTCAAAAGGGCCATCTGAAAAAAGTGTAAAATCCAGAAAGGCAGGACAGGCCATGGAGAACTGGGAGCCTTGTTATGCTGATGGGCGGGATGTAAATTGCCAACAGACACTCGGGAGAAGTGTATGGTGTTTCCTGAAACATCTAAAAAACAAGGCAACAGAGCCTAGGGCACTTCCACTTATGGTCCTATAGCTTAGGGAAATTAAAATCAAAAAGACACAGCCACCCCAAAGTTTGGGACGCCTCTGTTTACAAGAACCTCGTTTACCGTACAAGTTCAATATCACAGAAAGTGAAAAATGGATAAAGAACTTGTGGTACTTACGTACAATGCAGTATCACTCAGCAATGAAATCTATGTCATCAGGCCCGTAGCAGCATAATGAGTGGATTCAGGTACGATGATTCTAACTGAAATAAGTCACACAGAAAAAGAAACATCATAAGATATCACTAATACACGGAATGTAAACTTGGCTACACAGGAACTGAATTCCAAAACAGAACAGGGTCTCAAATTTAGAAAACCAACTTATGCTTGCTTAAGGGGAAAGGTGAGTTGGGGTGCTGCATAAAATCAGAGATTGAAATGAGCACAGATAAAGTTCCTTAAGCCAAATATGGAATAGACAAGAGCTACTCCTTGCTCAAAGAAATGGACTCAACACCCCATATTAAACGCCTAAGTATGTACCTGACTAGTAAGTATCTTAAAACCTATGTATTGCTATGTCTCCGAAAGAGAATCAAGCGTGTGTACAGGGGCATAAACGCAGCAGTGATAGGATTGGAGAGGTTCGGTGAGCAAATGAAGACCCTTTGAAGTCATATTGCATGGTACCCATTCCACGGGTTTCAACTACCCAGGTTTAAGGTATTCTTCCTTCAGCTAAAACATGCATGTGGAACCTAGAGTATGATCAACCATGTGATCGGGAGATGTGTTCAAATATGTCTCAGTTTTCGTACCCTGGTACTCGGGTGCAACATTCCAGACGCTTTACTAACACCCTCCCGACTTGGAGAGTCAGTCCCTTTAACCTCCTGTTTGGCCCAGTTTGCAATTTCTGCGGAAGATGAACAGGAATAGCGAGAACCAATGAGAGACTAGCTGGAGGTGTCTGGACGGGCAAATTTAACTCTCATTTCCCACCAGGAAGAGGAATTAACCAAAGGCTCATCGTGCCGTGCCGGAACCAGATTAGGGCCTGAAGCCATCCTGCAGTGTTGCGGCCAGTTCACAAGAAAGCGAGTTGAAGAAAGGATCTCAGGGGCACTGTAATTCACAAACCTGCAGAGTTATAAATGACAGCTATCGTCCAAAAATATACTGAAGTAAGGCTGCCAAGAGGACTTGAAAGCGGGGCAGAATTGCAGGAAACCGATTTCAGGAGGTAGACTGGAATTGCATTGAAAGCATAGGAAAAGAGGCAGAACGTCCACAATGATGCACTTGGCCAAAAAGGGCGTATGCGTTTTTTCCTGAATATATTCAGGAAAAAACGCATACGCCCTTTTTGGCCAACCAAGCAAACTTGCAAAGGAAATCTGCACTACAATGAAGTCTCACTTCCCCCCGGTCAAAAGGGCCATCTGAAGAAAGTGTAAAATCCAGAAAGGCAGGACAGGCCATGGAGAACTGGGAGCCTTGTTATGCTGATGGGCGGGATGTAAATTGCCAACAGACACTCGGAAGAAGTGTATGGTGTTTCCTGAAACATCTAAAAAGCAAAGCAACAGAGCCTAGGGCACTTCCACTTATGGTCCTATAGCTTAGGGAAATTAAAATCAAAAAGACACAGCCACCCCAAAGTTTGGGACGCCTCTGTTTACAAGAACCTCGTTTACCGTACAAGTTCAATATCACAGAAAGTGAAAACTGGATAAAGAACTTGTGGTACTTACGTACAATGCAGTATCACTCAGCAATGAAATCTATGTCATCAGGCCCGTAGCAGCATAATGAGTGGATTCAGGTACGATGATTCTAACTGAAATAAGTCACACAGAAAAAGAAACATCATAAGATATCACTAATACACGGAATGTAAACTTGGCTACACAGGAACTGAATTCCAAAACAGAACAGGGTCTCAAATTTAGAAAACCAACTTATACTTGCTTAAGAGGAAAGGTGAGTTGGGGTGCTGCATAAAACCAGAGATTGAAATGAGCACAGATAAAGTTCCTTAAGCCAAATATGGAATAGACAAGAGCTACTCCTTGCTCAACGAAATGGACTCAACACCCCATATTAAACGCCTAAGAATGTACCTGACTAGTAAGTATCTTAAAACCTACAGATTGCTATGTCTCCGAAAGAGAATCAAGCATGTGTACAGGGGCATAAACGCAGCAGTGATAGGATTGGAGAGGTTCGGTGAGCAAATGAAGACCCTTTGAAGTCATATTGCATGGTACCCATTCCATGGGTTTCAACTACCCAGGTTTAAGGTATTCTTCCTTCAGCTAAAACATGGATGTGGAACCTAGAGTATGATCAACCATGTGATCGGGAGACGTGTTCAAATATGTCTCAGTTTTCGTACCGTGGTACTCGGGTGCAACATTCCAGACGCTTTACTAACACTCTCCCGACTTGGAGAGTCAGTCCCTTTAACCTCCTGTTTGGCCCAGTTTGCAATTTCTGCGGAAGATGAACAGGAATAGCGAGAACCAATGAGAGACTAGCTGGAGGTGTCTGGACGGGCAAATTTAACTCTCATTTCCCACCAGGAAGAGGAAATAACCAAAGGCTCAGCGTGCCGTGCCGGAACCAGATTAGGGCCTGAAGCCATCCTGCGGTGTTGCGGCCATGTCACAAGAAAGCGAGTTGAAGAAAGGAGCTCAGGGGCACTGTAATTCACAGACCTGCAGAGTTATAAATGACAGCTATCGTCCAAAAATATACTGAAGTAAGGCTGCCAAGAGGACTTGAAAGCGGGGCAGAATTGCAGGAAACCGATTTCAGGAGGTAGACTGGAATTGCATTGAAAGCATAGGAAAAGAGGCAGTACGTCCACAATGATACACTTGGCCAAAAAGGGCGTATGCGTTTTTTCCTGAATATATTCAGGAAAAAACGCATACGCCCTTTTTGGCCAACCAAGCAAACTTGCAAAGGAAATCTGCACTACAATGAAGTCTCACTTCCCCCCGGTCAAAAGGGCCATCTGAAAAAAGTGTAAAATCCAGAAAGGCAGGACAGGCCATGGAGAACTGGGAGCCTTGTTATGCTGATGGGTGGGATGTAAATTGCCAACAGACACTCGGGAGAAGTGTATGGTGTTTCCTGAAACATCTAAAAAACAAAGCAACAGAGCCTAGGGCACTTCCACTTATGGTCCTATAGCTTAGGGAAATTAAAATCAAAAAGACACAGCCACCCCAAAGTTTGGGACGCCTCTGTTTACAAGAACCTCGTTTACCGTACAAGTTCAATATCACAGAAAGTGAAAAATGGATAAAGAACTTGTGGTACTTACGTACAATGCAGTATCACTCAGCAATGAAATCTATGTCATCAGGCCCGTAGCAGCATAATGAGTGGATTCAGGTACGATGATTCTAACTGAAATAAGTCACACAGAAAAAGAAACATCATAAGATATCACTAATACACGGAATGTAAACTTGGCTACACAGGAACTGAATTCCAAAACAGAACAGGGTCTCAAATTTAGAAAACCAACTTATGCTTGCTTAAGGGTAAAGGTGAGTTGGGGTGCTGCATAAAACCAGAGATTGAAATGAGCACAGATAAAGTTCCTTAAGCCAAATATGGAATAGACAAGAGCTACTCCTTGCTCAAAGAAATGGACTCAACACCCCATATTAAACGCCTAAGTATGTACCTGACTAGTAAGTATCTTAAAACCTATGTATTGCTATGTCTCCGAAAGAGAATCAAGCGTGTGTACAGGGGCATAAACACAGCAGTGATAGGATTGGAGAGGTTCGGTGAGCAAATGAAGACCCTTTGAAGTCATATTGCATGGTACCCATTCCACGGGTTTCAACTACCCAGGTTTAAGGTATTCTTCCTTCAGCTAAAACATGCATGTGGAACCTAGAGTATGATCAACCATGTGATCGGGAGACGTGTTCAAATATGTCTCAGTTTTCGTACCCTGGTACTCGGGTGCAACATTCCAGACGCTTTACTAACACCCTCCCGACTTGGAGAGTCAGTCCCTTTAACGTCCTGTTTGGCCCAGTTTGCAATTTCTGCGGAAGATGAACAGGAATAGCGGAACCAATGAGAGACTAGCTGGAGGTGTCTGGACGGGCAAATTTAACTCTCATTTCCCACCAGGAAGAGGAATTAACCAAAGGCTCAGCGTGCCGTGCCGGAACCAGATTAGGGCCTGAAGCCATCCTGCGGTGTTGAGGCCAGGTCACAAGAAAGCGAGTTGAAGAAAGGAGCTCAGGGGCACTGTAATTCACAAACCTGCAGAGTTATAAATGACAGCTATCGTCCAAAAATATACTGAAGTAAGGCTGCCAAGAGGACTTGAAAGCGGGGCAGAATTGCAGGAAACCGATTTCAAGAGGTAGACTGGAATTGCACTGAAAGCATAGGAAAAGAGGTAGATCGTCCACAATGATACACTTGGCCAAAAAGGGCATATGCGTTTTTTCCTGAATATATTCAGGAAAAAACGCATACGCACTTTTTGGCCAACCAAGCAAACTTGCAAAGGAAATCTGCACTACAATGAAGTCTCACTTCCCCCCGGTCAAAAGGGCCATCTGAAAAAAGTGTAAAATCCAGAAAGGCAGGACAGGCCATGGAGAACTGGGAGCCTTGTTATGCTGATGGGCGGGATGTAAATTGCCAACAGACACTCGGGAGAAGTGTATGGTGTTTCCTGAAACATCTAAAAAACAAGGCAACAGAGCCTAGGGCACTTCCACTTATGGTCCTATAGCTTAGGGAAATTAAAATCAAAAAGACACAGCCACCCCAAAGTTTGGGACGCCTCTGTTTACAAGAACCTCGTTTACCGTACAAGTTCAATATCACAGAAAGTGAAAAATGGATAAAGAACTTGTGGTACTTACGTACAATGCAGTATCACTCAGCAATGAAATCTATGTCATCAGGCCCGTAGCAGCATAATGAGTGGATTCAGGTACGATGATTCTAACTGAAATAAGTCACACAGAAAAAGAAACATCATAAGATATCACTAATACACGGAATGTAAACTTGGCTACACAGGAACTGAATTCCAAAACAGAACAGGGTCTCAAATTTAGAAAACCAACTTATGCTTGCTTAAGGGGAAAGGTGAGTTGGGGTGCTGCATAAAACCAGAGATTGAAATGAGCACAGATAAAGTTCCTTAAGCCAAATATGGAATAGACAAGAGCTACTCCTTGCTCAAAGAAATGGACTCAACACCCCATATTAAACGCCTAAGTATGTACCTGACTAGTAAGTATCTTAAAACCTATGTATTGCTATGTCTCCGAAAGAGAATCAAGCGTGTGTACAGGGGCATAAACGCAGCAGTGATAGGATTGGAGAGGTTCGGTGAGCAAATGAAGACCCTTTGAAGTCATATTGCATGGTACCCATTCCACGGGTTTCAACTACCCAGGTTTAAGGTATTCTTCCTTCAGCTAAAACATGCATGTGGAACCTAGAGTATGATCAACCATGTGATCGGGAGATGTGTTCAAATATGTCTCAGTTTTCGTACCCTGGTACTCGGGTGCAACATTCCAGACGCTTTACTAACACCCTCCCGACTTGGAGAGTCAGTCCCTTTAACCTCCTGTTTGGCCCAGTTTGCAATTTCTGCGGAAGATGAACAGGAATAGCGAGAACCAATGAGAGACTAGCTGGAGGTGTCTGGACGGGCAAATTTAACTCTCATTTCCCACCAGGAAGAGGAATTAACCAAAGGCTCATCGTGCCGTGCCGGAACCAGATTAGGGCCTGAAGCCATCCTGCAGTGTTGCAGCCAGTTCACAAGAAAGCGAGTTGAAGAAAGGATCTCAGGGGCACTGTAATTCACAAACCTGCAGAGTTATAAATGACAGCTATCGTCCAAAAATATACTGAAGTAAGGCTGCCAAGAGGACTTGAAAGCGGGGCAGAATTGCAGGAAACCGATTTCAGGAGGTAGACTGGAATTGCATTGAAAGCATAGGAAAAGAGGCAGAACGTCCACAATGATGCACTTGGCCAAAAAGGGCATATGCGTTTTTTCCTGAATGTATTCAGGAAAAAACGCATACGCCCTTTTTGGCCAACCAAGCAAGCTTGCAAAGGAAATCTGCACTACAATGAAGTCTCACTTCCCCCCGGTCAAAAGGGCCATCTGAAAAAAGTGTAAAATCCAGAAAGGCAGGACAGGCCATGGAGAACTGGGAGCCTTGTTATGCTGATGGGCGGGATGTAAATTGCCAACAGACACTCGGAAGAAGTGTATGGTGTTTCCTGAAACATCTAAAAAGCAAAGCAACAGAGCCTAGGGCACTTCCACTTATGGTCCTATAGCTTAGGGAAATTAAAATCAAAAAGACACAGCCACCCCAAAGTTTGGGACGCCTCTGTTTACAAGAACCTCGTTTACCGTACAAGTTCAATATCACAGAAAGTGAAAAATGGATAAAGAACTTGTGGTACTTACGTACAATGCAGTATCACTCAGCAATGAAATCTATGTCATCAGGCCCGTAGCAGCATAATGAGTGGATTCAGGTACGATGATTCTAACTGAAATAAGTCACACAGAAAAAGAAACATCATAAGATATCACTAATACACGGAATGTAAACTTGGCTACACAGGAACTGAATTCCAAAACAGAACAGGGTCTCAAATTTAGAAAACCAACTTATGCTTGCTTAAGGGGAAAGGTGAGTTGGGGTGCTGCATAAAACCAGAGATTGAAATGAGCACAGATAATGTTCCTTAAGACAAATATGGAATAGACAAGAGCTACTGCTTGCTCAAAGAAATGGACTCAACACCCCATATTAAACGCCTAAGTATGTACCTGACTAGTAAGTATCTTAAAACCTATGTATTGCTATGTCTCCGAAAGAGAATCAAGCGTGTGTACAGGGGCATAAACGCAGCAGTGATAGGATTGGAGAGGTTCGGTGAGCAAATGAAGACCCTTTGAAGTCATATTGCATGGTACCCATTCCACGGGTTTCAACTACCCAGGTTTAAGGTATTCTTCCTTCAGCTAAAACATGCATGTGGAACCTAGAGTATGATCAACCATGTGATCGGGAGACGTGTTCAAATATGTCTCAGTTTTCGTACCCTGGTACTCGGGTGCAACATTCCAGACGCTTTACTAACACCCTCCCGACTTGGAGAGTCAGTCCCTTTAACCTCCTGTTTGGCCCAGTTTGCAATTTCTGCGGAAGATGAACAGGAATAGCGGAACCAATGAGAGACTAGCTGGAGGTGTCTGGACGGGCAAATTTAACTCTCATTTCCCACCAGGAAGAGGAATTAACCAAAGGCTCAGCGTGCCGTGCCGGAACCAGATTAGGGCCTGAAGCCATCCTGCGGTGTTGCGGCCAGCTCAAAAGAAAGCGAGTTGAAGAAAGGAGCTCAGGGGCACTGTAATTCACAAACCTGCAGAGTTATAAATGACAGCTATCGTCCAAAAATATACTGAAGTAAGGCTGCCAAGAGGACTTGAAAGCGGGGCAGAATTGCAGGAAACCGATTTCAGGAGGTAGACTGGAATTGCATTGAAAGCATAGGAAAAGAGGCAGAACGTCCACAATGATACACTTTGCCAAAAAGGGCGTATGCGTTTTTTCCTGAATATATTTAGGAAAAAACGCATACGCCCTTTTTGCCAACCAAGCAAGCTTGCAAAGGAAATCTGCACTACAATGAAGTCTCACTTCCCCCCGGTCAAAAGGGCCATCTGAAAAAAGTGTAAAATCCAGAAAGGCAGGACAGGCCATGGAGAACTGGGAGCCTTGTTATGCTGATGGGCGGGATGTAAATTGCCAACAGACACTCGGGAGAAGTGTATGGTGTTTCCTGAAACATCTAAAAAAGAAAGCAACAGAGCCTAGGGCACTTCCACTTATGGTCCTATAGCTTAGGGAAATTAAAATCAAAAAGACACAGCCACCCCAAAGTTTGGGACGCCTCTGTTTACAAGAACCTCGTTTACCGTACAAGTTCAATATCACAGAAAGTGAAAAATGGATAAAGAACTTGTGGTACTTACTTACAATGCAGTATCACTCAGCAATGAAATCTATGTCATCAGGCCCGTAGCAGCATAATGAGTGGATTCAGGTACGATGATTCTAACTGAAATAAGTCACACAGAAAAAGAAACATCATAAGATATCACTAATACACGGAATGTAAACTTGGCTACACAGGAACTGAATTCCAAAACAGAACAGGGTCTCAAATTTAGAAAACCAACTTATGCTTGCTTAAGGGGAAAGGTGAGTTGGGGTGTTGCATAAAACCAGAGATTGA